>NC_140023.1:10746692-11166271 GCF_964263955.1 Coregonus lavaretus | reverse complement strand
AAACTCACACGGCAGAAAAAAGCGCTGCAGATTATTAGCCGTACTAATGGATAGTGGTTAACGTAAAGACATTTATGAACGGTAACGATAACATGAAAAGGCCACTGCCGTTTTGGAGTTGGAGCATTTAGCATTGGAGTGGTTTATGGTAGTGCAGCTGAAGGCAATTTTCTAAAGGTCACATCTTTCTGTAAATGTATTTCATCATACAGACACAAAAACATAAGAAAGAGGCTTTATATTTGCAGGAAAATCAGCTTGAGGAGAGGCCCAATTCCCATCTGTGGTCAGGACAATTACAGTGTGGAGTCTCTGGAAAAAACAGATAGCTAAACTGTATTTACTAGCCTAACAGACTATCAAGGTTAACTGTTCCGGAAAGGAAACGCATAGGAACAACTGGTACCACATGCCCAAGCTATGCTATCTATCCTTGGTGATAACTACTGTAAAAAAAAATACCTAAACATATTTTATATCATGTTTAATATCAAAAGGTGCAGTTTTCTAAGAAAACAACAAACAACAAAATGGTCATGATAGTTAAAAGTTATTGTAACCAGGAGTCATAAAACAGACAAATGTTGACAGCAGATAATTACAATAAAACCAAGGGATTTAGGATCCAGCTCAAGCTAAAAGTTAGATTAGATATATAGAAAAGGTATTAGCTTATGGCTTTAGGAAGCATAAACGAGCAACCATGTGTATTGGTCAAAAGCATATAGATACATGCATGTTCCTTTGGCTACTTGCAAAGGCTTGATCTGGTTGAAAAGGAAGACATTTAATGGGAAGAATGACATTCTCCACTTCCTCTCTCTCATTAGCAGACTGGGCTGCTATTTTGAGCTAAGCTTTGGCCTTAATGTTTATGGATACAGAGCCAAACTAGTGGAGTTAAGGAAAATGAAGGAGGGAGGGAGTGTCAGTGTAGCGAACTGCATCAGACTTTATATTTACACAGTCACTCCCTTTCTTTGTCTGTACCAGGCATCGCCTGCCCTAGCCTCAGCGGTCACACATTCAACACGAGCTCATACCTGTGATGCTGGGGATATTTGCCTACCTATTTTAATGGGCTCTATGACCTCAGTTCTACTGGGCATCAGCCTTCACATTCCATCAAGAACTCTGATGGTTCATATCCAAGAAACAGTCTGACCTTTAGCAAAGCATAACAAGGAAACTGGCAAGAAGACCCAATCAAAACAGGTCCAGAGATTTACATTAAAGAAGCATGAATGAGCACAGCCCCAAGCAAGCAGAAGGGAAGGTATTGCTCTCTCAAATGATGAAGGGGAAAGTAACCTAGCTATGTGAATAGAGGGCTATCAGTTGTTTGTGTTAGCTGTTGTGACAGGGAGCTATGGCATGTCCTCACACCCACTACAGCGGCTGTGCTCCACGGTTTGTCATGGGGTGAGCTCAGAGCTGTGACTCAGGCTGAATGCCAAGAATCCCCCTCCTCCCAGACCCAGCCAGCTGATTCACCCACTGCTGCCGCCTCTAACACCACCACACCTCAGTGTGACACACCCACCACAGGGCTGTAATATGATAAAGGAGAATTTGGCTTTTTTTTTTAAATACCAAATCTCTATTTTTGATGTAAATGGCATGTAATATAGAAGGGACCAGACACTTTTTTTGCGATTTCACTTGTTTTTGAGAAACTTACCACAACCAGCGATTCAATTCCTCATCCTCATTGTGCCATACAGGGGCTCTGAAAAAACATGAACAAATGCTCCAAAAACACCCAAATACAGATTGATTTGCAACAAAATGGAATATAACGTTGCGGATAAAGTATGGAATGAAACAATTTAATGTGTACAACATCTAAAGACCAGCATCACTATACTGAGAGCTTTTACGTTTCTAAAAGGACGTATTAGGGCGTTTTTGGAGCATTTGTTCATGTTTTTTCAGAGCCCCTGTAGTGCACAATGAGGATGAGGAAGTGAATCGCTGGTTGGGCTAAGTCTCTCAAAAACAAGTGAAATCGCAAAATAAGTATATGGATCCTTTTACAAAATAATAATAATAATAATAATATGCCATTTAGCAGACGCTTTTATCCAAAGCGACTTACAGTCATGTGTGCATACATTTTTTTTGTGTATGGGTGGTCCCGGGGATCGAACCCACTACCTTGGCGTTACAAGCGCCGTGCTCTACCAGCTGAGCTACAGAGGACCACAACAAATAGAGATTTGGTTGTGAAAAAGCAAAATGATCTTTTAAGGTACAGTAGTGTGGAATAACAGTTGTAGGCCAAGGGATGACAGATAATAGTGTACAGGGTTTGATATTGTCATTACATGGTAACAGATTTGGTCAAGTGATTGGTTATTGTTAACCATTAGGGCAAACTCAACTTACTACATTCCATGACTGTGAGTGGATAGGAATTATAAGTACAATCTTTTTATTTTTTATTTTACCTTTATTTAACTAGGCAAGTCAGTTAAGAACAAATTCTTATTTAAAATGACGGCCTACACTGGCCAAACCCGGACGATGCTGGGCCAATTGTGCCCAGCGTCCTATGGGACTCCCAATCACGGCCGGTTGTGATACAGCCTGGAATCGAACCAGGGGGTCTGTAGTGACGCCTCTAGCACTGAGATGCAGTGCCTTAGACCACTGCGCATTTGAGTGGAGCTCACTGAAACAATTGACATGATGTGTTTACTAATGACAAAAGATATCCAGTTTAGATACACCAAAGATGTTCTTATGTTGACAGAGACATTAGAACGCATGACTGAGTACGTCAGTTTTCCCCAACTCTGTTTGAGGGCTGCAGTGTCTCCAGTCCTGGCTTTCATCATTGCCTCCTAATCAGCTAATGAAGACTTGGGTAACCAGGGCAAATTGACTCACTGGCTAATCACTAACATAATTTGATCAGTTAAGTTCCAGGAAAAGGAGAGAATCAGCAGAAACTGAAGGCTCCAAGGACTGCATAAAAGACTTCTGACCTATAGAATACCGGAACATGCGCATGCGAGAACAATTTGTTTACATTAGACATTACGTTTAGATTTTTCTCTTGGTCATCAAAGTTCCGCTAGCAGATACCACGTGCTCTCACCACTGGTGTCCCCCAGGGCTCAGTTCTAGGCCCTCTCCTATTCTCTCTATACACCAAGTCAATTGGCTCTGTCATATCCTCACATGGTCTCTCCTATCATTGCTACGCAGACACCCAATTCATTTTCTCCTTTCCCCCTTCTGATAACCAGGTGGCGAATCGCATCTCTGCATGTCTGGCAGACATATCAGTGTGGATGTCGGATCACCACCTCAAGCTGAACCTCGGCAAGACGGAGCTGCTCTTCCTCCCGGGGAAGGACTGCCCGCTCCATGATCTCGCCATCACGGTTGACAACTCCATTGTGTCCTCCTCCCAGAGTGCAAAGAACCTTGGCGTGACCCTGGACAACACCCTGTCGTTCTCCGCTAACATCAAAGCGGTGACCCGATCCTGCAGGTTCATGCTCTACAACATTCGCAGAGTACGACCCTACCTTACACAGAAAGCGGCACAGGTCCAAATCCAGGCACTTGTCATCTCCCGTCTGGATTACTGCAACTCGCAGTTGGCTGGGCTCCCTGCCTGTGCCATTAAACCCCTACAACTTATCCAGAACGCTGCAGCCCGTCTGGTGTTCAACCTTCCCAAGTTCTCTCATGTCACCCCGCTCCTCTGCACACTCCACTGGCTTCCAGTTGAGGCTTGCATCTACTACAAGACCATGGTGCTTGCCTACGGAGCTGTGAGGGGAACGGCACCTCCTTACCTTCAGGCTCTGATCAGACCCTACACCCAAACGAGGGCACTACGTTCATCCACCTCTGGCCTGCTAGCCCCCCTACCTCTACGGAAGCACAGTTCCCGCTCAGCCCAGTCAAAGCTATTCGCTGCTCTGGCACCCCAAACTTGAAAACCTACCTCTTTAAGGAATACCTGGAATAGTATAAAAGTAATCCTTCTACCCCCCCCCCCCCCCCCCTCTCTGGATAAGAGCGTCTGCTAAATTACGTAAATGTAAATACCATCTATGAACAAGTCAACAACAAAAGTGCTATTCCCTCTGCTCTATCTTGCTGACTAGGTCAAAGATGACACCAGTCCCAAAGATAACAAGACAACAAAGAAAGTACAGTAGGAGGTAATGAAGAAAGTACAGTAGGAGGTAATGAAGAAAGTACAGTAGGAGGTAAATCATTAACAGTTCTACCTCTCTGTGTGCTGGTCCCAACCCTGACAGAGTAATGTTCAGGCCTAAATAAGCATCACGACTATTGAATGATTTAGATTACTAGCCCCAGAGCCAAGAATAGACTAATACAACTGGTAATCTACAGGTAATTGCCAAAATAAAGGAAACATCAACATAAAGTGTCTTAATAGGGCATAGGGCCACCACGAGCCAGAATAGCTTCAATGTGTCTTGCCATAGATTCTACAAGTGTCTGGAACTCTATTGGAGGGATGTGACACCATTATTTTACAATAAATTCCATAATTTGGTGTTTTGTTGATGGTGATGAAAAACACTGTCTCAGGCGCAGCATTTTTATACATGACCCTAAGCATGATGGGATGTTCATTGCTTAATTAACTCAGGAAACACACCTGTGTGTAAGCACCTGTATATACTTTGTATCCCTCATTTACTCATTATCACACATTTCCACCCACATACTTCTGACATGAGAACCTGCTACAGTACAGTTCATGGTATTAACGCCCATCCTGCTCCCCCCTGGGCTATGTCAACAAAGTACCTGTTCACTAATGATGTGTCTACACTGCTGGGACCTTTCTGATTGATAAGGCCTCCTTATCTAGGTAACTATTCAACTGCATCCTGTTTCCTATGAGGTTTACTGCCTGCAACTCACACCCTCAAGTAATCCATATTGCTCTCATCTTCACAGTCAACAATAAGCTCTTCTCGGATCACTGGTGTATCTATGTGAACTATTCTGATTTGTTTTGCAGCCTAAGAGTTTCCCTTCCCAACTAGCCATGAGGATTTTCATACCCCACTGCACTGCTGTTCTGGGAGTATGAACTTGAACCCTTTTATTTGCACTTAAAACCCACCCTATCATTATGGAGGCCCCGTTGACTTTCTAGGAGAGCCACTCCTTGAAAACTGAATGTCGACATAGACGAGCATTGAAAATGTCATCGTTTACCAGTAATGTATAATTCAGTAAGGATACTACTACCATATTCAATATTCATTCATAGAAAAATTCATCTGTAAAAAAAAGTTCTGCTTTAGGCAGGCAATATGAGTCTTGCAATATTTCATGTTGAGGTAGCCTAGTATTTGACATGTCAAAGGTGAACAAAAATGACAAAATGAGATGGGCCATGAACTCAATTTGGAGAAAAAAAATCATTTTTGACATGCTGATGATAGGAGGGGTTGAGTTATGTCTCTCAGTAGAACTTCCTGTATGAAGGTATCATGAGTAACAGGCTTGACCTTAATGGCTTTTATACTGAAAGGGAATAAAACAGTTCTTATTACCTTGTACACTTTCCCAAAGGCCCCATCTCCCAGTTCCCCAATAATCTCCCAGATTTCCTCCGGGTTCTCGTCTCTGTGTACGTGCTCATACTGTTTCTTCTTCTTATCAGACCCCAACTTGAAGATTTTTCGAAAATTGAAGAACGACATCTTCTGTGAGTTTAGTCTGAGTGGCCTTTCCAGCAATTCCCACAAAGAAAGAAGAAGAATCCAAAATGCACAATAACGTCCAAGTGTCTATCAGGCTGTAATAGGGCAGCTAGCTCGCGCCACTGTGGCCATTTAACGTTAGCTGCTAGACAAGTCGACAGATGATTCTTGAAATAAACCCAATAATAATAATAAGCTACAATTCAATACCCGCATTTACTCATGAGCTGAAACATCAATCGCGTATTATTATTATTGTAAATTAAACCGTTCACATAACTCGTTGGCTACATTTGATCATTCTCAACAAAATGCAGGAGAGGGGTGGGCTTGGGATGGTTACTGCACAAATACACACATGATAATGTAACAAGCGGCTAAATAAATGGATCTCAACAGACTGGCAGCATCGTCTTGAAGTTCAGCAGTATCGATTTCATAAAACTCCCTTCAAAGACATACTCATAACCCGTAGTCACGGCCCAACCACGCAAGCTAATAAAACTCCTCTGTCTTCACAAGGAACGGAAAAATAAACGCGAGAATGAACTGAAGTTTCTCAGATTTGAAGCTCCAGGAGTCGGTAGTCCTTTATGGTGTGGCCATTTCTTCACATTTCATTTTCTGCCGGTTAGTTTTAATACGGGTTATTCCTTCATACCGAACCAACTTCAGAATTGATGATAGAGTGCCTTGCCTCCTCCTCCTTGCTGTATGTTGTGGAAAGCGCGTACCCGTGAAGCGCAGCCGCAATGGAAGCTTTGACATGGCCAAACAAAGCATTTGATAAATTCCTTCCAACTCCCTTAGCAATACATTAAACAAATTGAACTCAAATGCAGTCTTCTTCACATCAATTTGTTTAATTCAGTTACCTGACTCAACTTGAAATATAACAGGCTTGACATTTTTATTCCAGTGCAATTAGCCGAGGCCTAAATACGATTCCAGTTCATCATCAAATCTTACATTTCCATATTTTAATTTTAATTCACTGACTTAATTCTTTTTTAAATTGCATTGACCCTCACCCTCCCTGTCCTAACTCAAGTGATGCGGGTTATAATTGAAATCCGTGCTATTGGCGCCACCCTGTGAATTTTTTTGTCACGCACTCTTTTGTCTGTATCACATCGAGGTTCAAGTAGCTCACTCACTGCTTTGGAGAAATGTGTATTTCTAAAGGGCTTGATTTATTCTAATCTATTAACAATAAGCCAATTCATTTTGATTTAATCTAATCTATTAACAATAAACCAATCCATTTTTGACCCCCCCCCCCCCCCCCTTGTCAGTCTGAAATAGGTTAGGTCCACATGTATGTGTAACAAATGGCCTAGTCTTACACATACACATGCCTTATTGCAGTGAGCAATAAGGCACAAAGGTTCACAGGAACTTTGTACAAACATATTTAATAAAAAAGTAAGTAGGTTAGTAGCGTAGCATCAAAAAGCAAAGCTAAATAGAACAATTTGGAGATTACTGAAATAACTGCAAAAACTGCAGAACACTATGCCCAGATTGGGAACCTCACCAGAAGGTGAACATAACAAATATAGCTGTGGCCTGTAGGTCTAGCGTGACCTCAACCTTTAAGCATACCATAGAGCTGGTTATAGGCCTATAGCTCCATCTTGAACCTGGAAGATACCAACAGCAGGTAGGGTCAGGAAATTGATAATTTAAACATGATGGGCGAGTGGGTAACCCACCTCTACCATCCGTTCTATTGGCCAACGTGCAATCACTGGAAAATAAACTAGATGATCTCCGTTCGAGATTATCCTACCAAAAGGACATTAAAAACTGTAATATCTTATGTTTCACTGAGTCGTGGCTGAACGACGACACGGATAATATAGAGCTGGCTGGGTTTTCCATGCATCGGCAGGACAGAACAGCTACGTCTGGTAAGACGAGGGGTGGGAGTGTGTGTCTATTTATCAATAACAGCTGGTTGCGCGATGTCTAATATTAAGGAAGTCTCAAGGTATTGCTCGCCTGAGGTAGAGTACCTCATGATAAGCTGTAGACCACACTATCAACCAAGAGAGTTTTCATCTATATTATTCGTAGCCGTCTAATTACCACCACAAACCAATGCTGACACTAAGACCGCACTCAACGAGCTGTAGAAGGCCATAAGAAACAAGAAAATGCTCATCCAGAAGCAGCGCTCCTAGTGGCCGGGGACTTTAATGCAGGCACACTTAAATCCGTTTTACCTAATTTCTACGAGCATGTCACATGTGTAACTAGAGGGAAAAAAACTCTAGACCACCTTTATTCCACACACAGAGATGCATACAAAGCTCTTCCTTGCCCTCCATTTGGCAAATCTGACCATAATTATATACTCCTGATTCCTGCTTACAAGCAAAAACTAAAGCAGGAAGTACCAGTGACTTGCTCAATACGGAAGTGGTCAGATGATGCGGATGCTATGCTACAGGACTGTTTTGCTAGCACAGACTGGAATATGTTCCGGGATTCATTCAATGGCATTGAGGAGTATACCACCTCAGTCACCGGCTTCATCAATAAGTGCATCGACGATGACGTCTCCACAGTGACCGTATGTACATTTCCCAACCAGAAGCCATGGATTACAGGCAACATCCGCACCAAACTAAAGGCTAGAGCTGCTGCTTTCAAGGAGCGGGACACTAATCCGGATGCCTATAAGAAATCCCGCTATACCCTCAGACGAACCATCAAACAGGCAAAGCGTCAATACAGGACTAAGATTGAATCCTACTACACCGGCTATGACACTCGTCGGATGTGGCAGGGCTTGCAAACTATTGTGGACTACAAAGGGAAACCCAGCTGCGAGCTGACCAGTGACGCGAGCCTACCAGACGAGCTAAATGCCTTTTAGGTTCGCTTCGAGGCAAGCAACACTGAAGCATGCATGAGAGCACCAGCAGCTCTGGACGACTGTGTGATCACACTCACCGTAGCCGATGTGAGCAAGACCTTTAAACAGGTCAACATTCACAAGGCCGCGGGGCCAGATGGATTACCTGGATGTGTACTCAGAGCATGCGCGGACAAAGTGTCTTCACTGATATTTTCAACCTCTCCCTGACCGAGTCTGTAATACCTACATGTTTCAAGCAGACCACCATTGTCCCTGTGCCCAAGAAAGTGAAGGTAACCTGCATAAAATGACTACCGCCCCGTAGCACTCATGTCGGTAGCCATGAAGAGCTTTGAAAGGCTGGTCATGACTCACATCAACACCATCATTCACGGAAACCCTAGACCCACTCCAATTCGCATACCGCCCCAACAGATCCACAGACGATGCAATCTCAATCGCACTCCACACTGCCCTTTCCCACCTGGACAAAAGGAACACCTATGTGAGAATGCTGTTCATTGACTACAGCTCAGTGTTCAACACCATAGTGCCCACAAAGCTCATCACTAAGCTAAGGATCCTGGGACTAAACACCTCACTCTGCAACTGGATCCTGGACTACAGGAAAAGGAGGGCCAAACAGGCACCCATCAACATCGACGGGGCTGTAGTGGAGTGGGTCGAGAGTTTCAAGATCCTCGGCGTCCACATCACCAACAAACTACATTGACACCCCCCCTCCCCCCACCCCACCCTTTGTTTTTACACTGCTGCTGCTCGCTGTTTATTATCTATGCATAGTTATTTTACCCCTACCTACATGTACAAATGACCTCGACTAACCTGTACCCCCGCACATTGACTCGGTACCGGTACCCCCGGTATATAGCCTCGTTATTGTTATTTTATTGTGTTACCTTTTTTTCTTTTCTTTTTTACTTGAGTTTATTTAGTAAATATTTAGTAAACTCTATTTCTTGAACTGCATTGTTGGTTAAGGGCTTGTAAGTAAGCATTTCACCTGTTGTATTTGGTGCATGTGACAAATACGATTTGATTTGATTTGAATAGGCCTATCGTAGTAGCATAGAATGCATTATTTAGATGATCCTTTTCGTTTTATATTTTTTTAAACCACAATGAAATATTTAAATGAGTATTAGATTTAAACAATTGACAAATAATTTTAATAACCTGAAAAAATAGGCCTACCAATACCATCCCTCTCAAAGGACAATGTAGAGTCCACGCAGTGAAAACATGTGACGTTCTTGTGCGCCATATTAATGAACACACCTCAGTTCCTGGCAATTCGCCACTCGCAATTGAGAGAGAAACTCCGAAAAAAAAGACAACAAGCAAGTATTAGAAAACAAACAATTCAAACTATGTAAACAAATATGCTTTACTTGAATAAATATCCTAAGAGGTTATCAGTCTCAGTGTATTTAGATTGTGTAGTAGGCCAAACAAACCAAACAATTGTCAGAGCCACTCACTGGCCGGCTACGCTCACATTTCAATGGCAGAATGTATGTGAAATGTACAGGTTTGTAAGTTCGAGTCAGCCAGTGGATGAGCTCTAATGGGACCTCCACACAGTATGATGGTGATCGTACATACTATACAAAACGTAACATATTATAGTAAATGGAACGTCTTGGAGTTACGTACTGAATAATACGAAATGCTCTGAGACCACGTTGCAACCCAACTTTCTATAGGCCTATCAGTTTCAATATTTTCAACAGCCTCTTTAGAGTTGGTGAATATGGGCAAAGGGAGTTTTCAGGGTAAGAGTGGGAGAACCCGGAATTCTGTACAGTAGGATCCAGCTAGCATCGGCTGGAGGCTTTGCTCACGTGCAGTGGCGGCTGGCCGATAGAGGGCGCTAGGGCGCCGCCCCCTTAAATAAAATTATTTAAAAAAATAAAATAAAAAATAAATAAAAAAAATAATAATAATAATAAAAACATCAGTATGTCAATATTTGTGTGTTTGAAATATGGAATGCACACAGTAATATGTGTAAGATATGATAGAAAATCATATTCGCAACCTTTCCTCTGCCTGTCAAACGCCTCGTCAGCTCTGGGCGATACAGAAAGTGCCCCGAGGAGGCGGGTCTACGTAGCAGTTAAGCCAATTGCTAATTTAAGATATGAATGTATGACATAAAATGTAGCTAATCAGCGATTTTAATTCGAATCCAAGGAGGGCGATTATTTTATCGCCCCAAGCTCGCCCCTGATAAAATAAGGACCGGGCTCCAGTGGCGCCATTTTTACTAGACGACAATGGCGAGCGCAAACGTTACTCCTCCAAGACCCAACCCTAACTCGGTGAAATCTCTCCTCCAAGATCCGTTTGAGAGGAGAACTTTGTCAGAGAAAGTTCGGGTGAAAGAGCTGGGCCCAGATCAACCTGACCTCTCAATCAGACAGCAGGCTAGCGAGAAAGGGAAGCAGTATATGCGCGGCTTCTCCCGTAGCTGGTACACCAGGAAGGCTTGGCTAGCTGGGTGCACTGATGCTAATGCTTTATTTTGCTTTCCGTGCTTGCTTTTTAAAACGACGGGGTCAGATTCAGCATGGACAGGTACCGGAGTGAGGGATATGAAGCACCTGTCAGAGAAGGTAAAGAAACATGAGAACACCAGGGCACACATGGACAACTCTGTAAAGCTAGCTGTATTAGGAAGGGTGAACATTGCTACGCAGCTGGATGACGGCCACAGGATTGCGGTGAGGAAACACAATGAGGAGGTGGATAAAAACAGGCACATTCTATCCAAAATTATCGATTGTGTGAAGTTCTGTGGGGCTTTTGAGTTGGCCTTGCGTGGGCACGAGGAGACTGACTCCTCGGACAACCCCGGCATTTTCCGGGGCTTAGTGGATTTTGTTGCCTCCCTCGACAGTGTGCTGGAGGAGCACCTGAAGACAGCTACCGTTTTTAAGGGCACGTCAAAGACGATACAGAACGAGCTGTTGGACTGTATGCTGTCAGTGCTTAAGGATTACATCCTGGAGGAAGTAAAGAGTGCTGATTTTATCGCCATTCAAGCTGACGAGACGACTGACGTTTCCACCCACTGCCAGTTGGTGCTTGTGATACGCTACATCGATGCTAAAAGTAACGTCCAAGAGCGTTTTTTCGAGTTCATTTTGATCGAGAACGCAACCGCCGACACCATCGCTACAGCGCTGCTGGAGAGGCTCAGCACCATACTCTCACATGGACAAAAGGCCAAACTTATTGCCCAGGCTTACGACGGAGCAAGTGTGATGAGGGGAGCCACCGGCGGAGTGCAGCGTAAAATAGTGGATGTGTACGAAAATGCGCACTACGTCCACTGCTATGCACATCAGCTGAACCTCATCATGCAGCAGGCTACTTCACGCATCCCCAGGATCGGCACTTTCTTTTCCGACCTTGCAGGATTTTCTGCTTTCTTCTCCAGGTCTCCCAAGCGAACCACCGTGCTTGACGAAGTGGTTGCGCATAGACTCCCCAGAGCCTCTACAACACGGTGGAACTTCCACAGTCGCGCTGTAAACACTGTGTACGAGTACAGGGATGACCTCCTAACGTGTTTCCAGACCATCAGAGACTCTGGGAACTTTGATGCCCCGACTGTCAGAGAGGCGGGGGGCTTTGTGAGGATGCTCGAAGACGAGGCTTTCTGTTTTTTCCTGGCACTGTTCCACAAGATCATGCCAAATGTGGACATGCTTTTCAGCCAGCTGCAGAAGAGGAACATCGACCCTGTCTTCATTAAAGCACTTGTCCAGAGGTTCACAGACAGCATGCTAACAATCAGGTAAATAACTATATTTACTATTGGCTGATAAAGATGTTGTTAGAAAGATGAATAGTTCACTTACAACAGTTTAAAAGCCTAAATGTGTCTGGTCATCAAAGTGAGTGATTATCATAGAGCCGTCACAATTATATTTGTTTTAGTATTTTAAAAGGAAAGAGAAGACACAATCAGACGTTGATAATAATGCAGGAAAGTACTACACAGTTTGTAATAATTATTCAGGTGTCCACCAGGTCAATTTCTTGAAGAGGCCTAGTTGTTATTGAAGATTAACTTTATTGCTAAGTGCACAGCAGAACAAAATGATGTTGCATCCCTCTCACAAATGTAATAGAAAAAGGCTTTAAAACGTAATAACATCAGTTAATTATGTACATCACAGGTTAAAAGCAGTTACTAGACATAGTTTGTGTGTATATACACACTATCTGTCTGTCTGTCTGTCTCTCTCTATATATATATATATATATATATATATATATATATATATATATATATATATATATATATATATATATATATAAAAGTCACTGGTTGTGTGTTGAGGGGGAATTACAGTGAGTTAAGAAGTCTGATTGCAAGTTATCAAATTAAACTTTATTTTTTGGACCCAGGGCCTCAATTCCCTCTTTGTGTGGGGACAGCGCATCTGATGAGCAGCAACAGCCCATCAAGCGACGGAGGATGCTGGGACCAGGAGAACAACAGAGGTTGGCTATAGAGGTAAGTTGTGATGTAATTGTCAGTGTTTCCCCCTAGAACTATTTTCAGGCCTGGTAGTATGTAGCCAAAACCCTGAACAATCAGCACCTTGGTAATCATATACTTGAGTTGGACATAGGCATGTGTCAGTCAGGATCACTTGCATCAAAATAGCTTAATTGCAAATTAAAGCTGATGATGTATCTTTTACAGGTATGTGATACCATCCTGAGTCATGCCAAAGAGAGGTTCTCCTTCACCCAGCACCTCATCAGCGCAACACTATTGCACGGAGAGTTGTTCCCACAACACAGTGTGAAGTTCCCCGATACAGCGCTTGAAACAACCGTGGAGGCGTACCCCATGTTGAACAAGGCCAAGCTCAAAACCGAACTGTCCCTCATCTATGAGAACAGTGAGTTCAAGGCTTGTAGTGGTGCAGTGCCCCTGTACCAGTTCTTCATGGAGAACAACCTTCAGAGCACTTTCACAGAGACTGCCAGCCTCCTCAAGATCCTCATCACCACACCCATGACAACTGCTGAGTCAGAAAGGTGCTTCTCTACACTGAAAAGGATCAAGACCTTCCTGAGAAACAGCATGACACAGGATCGCCTGAACGCTCTGGCCATGCTCTCCATGGAGAAGAAACTTGTCAGGGACATTCCTGACTTTAATCAAAGGGTCATTGAGAGGTTTGCCACTCAGAAGGACAGACGGGCAAAATTCCTGTACAAATAAGATGACAGACACACACACACAGAGCAGCTCTGGCCGCATGTTTCTTTGTATATAGTTGACCTTAGCATAAAAAATCCAGTTATATATGGTACTCTAGAAAGTCTTAATAGTGTCTTTGCTAATATTACTGTATATATGTTGTTTGTATCAATTAATTGTTGCAGTTCTGGAGCACATTAACAATTAGTCACATTTAGTATGATCATAAAATACTGTATGCTATTCTTCCAGTCAAAGGTTTGAGTTCATCCACTTGATATCCATTTCTATATTATACATCCTTTTATACAGTGTAAGATTTCCTATAAACTTTATAATAATTTCATGTTATTGTCCACTTTCCACTCTGTTCTGACAGCATGCCTGTTGCGTTGCCTGTTTACTACCAATGGTGAAAAGTTCACTTTAAATGCAAATGAAAGGCTTGGGTTTGTGTAATATGTTTTTGTGTAAGAATGCCTCAACTTTTTAATATTGGCATTAAATAATTACTGAATGTTTCACTGAGCACTGCTGTCCTGCAGTGTGTGTTAAAATATATCGCGATGGTTACAGGAAAAAAAAAGTATGGCACAGCCCCACCGAGAATATTTTTCACCAGCCGCCACTGCTCACGTGTTAACAATTTAGATTTAGAAAAGTTCTGGGTTCATGACAAAGAACCATAGAATGCATTATGAAAGATGACCAATAGAGTGCAGTATAGCCACTTGTTTCAACTTCTTGCTCAACAATGGAATTGGGTAATGGAAAACAGTAGACTAACAGACTGAGATAAAACTAACTATTGAAAATGCAATTTTGTTCAACTACAAAAATGTGTCCTATGGCAATTTGCTGAATGTGTTATAGTGGACTTGTAGGGTGTCATAATTTGTCGTTTTTGTAGCCTATGCCAAATTCGTCATTGTTGGAATCCAATTTAGAGCAGACCTACAATTCCTGCTGTAGCCTATAGGCCTATTTCATGATAGGCCTAGCTAGTCATGGTAGATATGGGTCCTTTAGATACGTCTATTCTACTAGAATATTTTAAATAAGCTATTCTATTTTATTCTATTCTAGTTGTTTATAAATATTATGTGTTTGGGAGCACACTATTTCTTAGGCTTTAGTAATTCCTCAGCCCTACAAATGACAATTGCTAGAGTCACCCCGCCCCTCATTAAAGGACTGTAACTATCCAACACAAGGTCCAACCTACTTTTCCTTCAAGGAGGGCTGAGCAGCAGTGCTCTGCATTATGCGATCGCCAAACCGCTGCCCTCCTTCTGTTCAGTGTGTTGTTTACAGTATTTCCTGCTCCGCAAAAATAACCTGCAGCTGGCAGCAACTTGCATTGGATAGCGGATCAACACGCAAGTTGCGCATTGTTACGCCAAACTTTACATGACAAACATGGACTTTTCTTTTAGGCTTGCATGATGTATTTTTAAGGACATTTGCGCATTGATAGATTGACCTGCTAAAACGTTCCTTGACAATAAGAGGAGCATAAATGCCCCCCACATAACTACATTTCCATCAACTGGATCACATTTTTAAGTTGTTCAAGATGCAGTTTCGAACTGTCCTTGAAGTGAATGTTGTGGATGTGCAGAAGAGGCGGAATCCCTCCAAACATTATGTGAGTATACTCTACTGGTCTCTGCCAATGGCAGACGCTTGGCTTGTTCTTCATGACCATAAACAATTACTTGAAGATTTGTCTGAGCTATCACTTTTAAATACGCGCACATACTTATTCTTTTATTATGCTTTTGTGGTCATTCTCCTGTCAATAAGTAAAAACTTGAGTTATCTATATTGTAGAATTATATGCTCTGGGACAAGTAGGAACAATGCTAGTCTCTATGGAGGAAAATCTATTAGTCTGCCAGGTCCAATAGGATTATTTAAGCAGAGAGAGGATCGATGTAACCAGTCCTCCCTGAAGTCCCTAAGCCCAGTGCAAAGCCTTCCACCTGGGGTGTCACATTGGGAGATGCTGCTGGCCTGGGAAGTCCCATGAGTAAAACATAAATCAAATCTCATTATCTATGAGCTAAGCAACTGAAAATGCTTGTCCTGTTTTAGAGAGAGGAAAAAAGCAACCCTTTGTCTTTTGTCTCCAAGGTTACAGTGTGACTTCCTTGCATGAGTGAGAGAGGGAGACTGGGCACAATGACTCTGAGAGCCTTTGGCAACTACAGTATTACCACAGTGTTTAGAGATTGAAGACAGTTTCTTTCAGATACCTTCCATCACCTCTGGTCCAAAAAGCAATTTTTTAAATTATTTAAAATGTTCTATAATGTATATAAATGAAATGGGGCATTAACAAGTATTGACAAGCCTGTGTTTAACTTGCCTTGGAAGAAGTCCCATGTCCTTGTGCTTTTAGCTAGTAAGAATAAGTAAAAACACTACTTATAAATAAGTAATGTCTCCACAGTCCACATACCCAAGCTTTAATGGTGGTGTTTTTGCTTAATGTCCCGCCAGCTTGGAGATATTCTGTGGAATCCGTTGGCCTCTTTGACAAAGTCTTGAGAGTTTGCTAGTCATGCAGATATTATGCTGACTTGCATGCAGAGTGATGTGGATATGGTCAGATACCATGTTGGATTTTATTGCAAGTTTGCAACCCATTGTTATTTTAACAGTCCAACAACAACACCAGAAAGCGATTGTTTTGTACAGCTATTGTACATTCAGCAGTATTATGTTGGGCTTGAGAGAACCTCTCTTGATGATGTGTTGAATGAGTCTCTAGTGCCCAAAACACATAATACATATACTAAATGTGTGTCATACGAACAAATGAGGTGTTTGAACTGATGTTACCATTTACTGCACAGCTCCAAATTTGCTCTCTATGCACTGCATGTAAGACATTCTCAAAGGGATCTGTATTTACCACACTTTAGGGGCACTGTTGTTTCCTAAACACTTAATCCAAAGCATTTGGTCATGTCGTCTCCACTCAATTAACTGTACAGGAACTTGTTCCACCCTGCAACACACTATTTCTATAATGAATTATGCTTAAAATCAAGACTTGATTTCAAATAGGACAGTTACGTCTTTACAGATTGTAGCCATGTGTAGCGACACTCAGAACTCGCATACAAATGCAGAACAATAGCATATGTTCCTGCATCTGCAGTAGAAGACAGGGTGTGCCCAAGTGTTTGTGGCCTACATAGTGAGTGCCAGGGAGAGCTCCCACTCTAGCCATATAGTTATAGCCAACAGCCCCCTCTGGGACTATGTCATGGCTGTAGACTAGAGTCTGACAAAACAACATGGTAAAATACTAGAAATTGCAACTCTAGCCTAACTAGCTAGTCTATCAAAGTTGGAGCCAATGAAGTGTAAATAGTTGTTTATTTCCTTCAATTGTTTAAATGTGAAACCCAAAATGAAATGGCTAATGGTTAAACCCTGTTGACCACCTCTTTGACCACACACAGGCTTCTAATGAGGTGTGTGCAGACAGACAGGCCTAATGAGTTAGCTTGACCTCTACTGACCTCTTGAAGTTTAGTCTGAAGGGAATTCTCTATGTGTCATTGGGTCATTCAAAACTAAGTGGTATTACAGTGCCTTCAGAAAGTATTCACACTCCTTGACTTTTTTCACATTGTGTTGTGTTACAGCCTGAATTTAAGATTTTGTGTCACTGGCCTACACACAATACCCCATAATGTCAAAGTGGAAATATGTTTTAGAGATGTTTACAAATTAATTAAATATGAAAAGCTGAAGTGTCTTGAGTCTATAAATATTCAACCCCATTGTTATGGCAAGCCTAAATAAGTTCAGGAGTAAAAATGTGCTTAACAAGTCACATAATAAGGTGCATGGACTCACTCTGTGTGTAATAATAGTGTTTAACATGATTTTTGAATGACTACCTCATCTCTGTACCCAACACATACAATTATCTGTAAGGTCCCTCAGTCGATCAGTACATTTCAAACACAGATTCAACCACAAAGACCAGGGAGGTTTTCCAATGCCTCACAAAAAAAGGGCACCAATAGTAGATGGGTAAAAATAAAAAAGCAGACATTGAATATCCCTTTGAGTATGGTGAAGTTATTAATTACACTTTGGATGATGTATCAGTACACCCAGTCACTACAAAGATACGGGCGTTCTTCCTAACTCAGTTGCCGGAGAGGAAGGAAATCGGCCAGGGATTTCACCATGAGGCCAATGGTGACTTTAAAACAGTTTAATGGCTGTGATAGGAGAAAACTGAAGATAGATCAACAACATTGTAGTTACTCCACAATACTAACCTAAATGACAGAGTGAAAGTAGGAAGCCTGTAAAGAATACAAATATTCCAAAACATCCATCCTGTTTGCAATAAGGCACTAAAGTAAAACTGCAAAAAATGTGGCAAAGAAATTAACTCTATGTCCTGAATACAAAAGTGGTAATTTTGGGGCAAATTCAACACAACACATCACTGAGTACCACTCTTCATATTTTCAAGCATGATCGGGGCTGCATCATGTTATGGGTATGAAGAACTAGGGAGTTTTTTAGGATAAAAATAAACAGAATAGAGCTAAGCACAGGCAAAATCCTAGAGGAAAACCTGTCTTCGTCTGCTTTCCAACAGACACTTGGAGACAAAGTCACCTTTCAGCAGGACAATAACCTAAAACACAAGGCCAAATCTACACTGGAGTTGCTTACCAAGACGATTTTGAATGTTCCTGAGTGGCCTTGTTACAGTTTTGATGTAAATCTGTCTATTAATGATCAACAACCAACTTGACAGAGCTTGAAGAATTTTAGGTGTGCAAAGCTCTTAGACTTACCCAAAAGACTCACAGCTGTAATCACTGCCAAAGGTGATTCTAACGTGTATTCATTCACGGGTGTGAATACTTATGTAAATTTGATATTTTTGTATTTAATTTTCAATAAATGTGCTAACATTTCTTAAAACAGGTTTTGACTTTGTCATTATGGGGTATTGTGTGTAGATGGGTGAAATAAATAATAATATTTAATCAATTTTGAATTCAGGCTGTAACACAACAAAATGTGGAATAAGTCAACGGGTAGGAATACTTTCTGAAGACACTGTATGCGTCTTTGACGAATGTGACTTTGTTGTTAATGAATTTTCCTTGTTTGTTTTCTTCTGTAGGTGTACCTCATCAATGTCACATACTCCGACTCCACCTCTCATGTCATCTATAGGAGATACAGCAAATTCTTTGATCTCCAGGTAAGAGTTTATTTTTCTTTAGCAGATATGACCATAGCACGATGATATAGAACCATTTTCCAGTATCTGTTTGATCATGCACTCAGTCATCTTAAACTTATACTAACGTAAACGTGTATTTCAAACAGTGAATCTGTACGTTTTAACATCTATTTTTCTTTCAATGCATACATTTCCTCAATCACTTTTCCCCAACCCTGGATTTCCTGTCAAACTGACCTGCTGCCCTCTAAATGGACCATAATACTCATGATCTATTAGAATATGTTGCAAAAGACATTGCTATGAGGTTCTCTATGAGATTACATTAACATGAACTTTGAGTGATGGCCGTCTGGTGCTCAGTGGGGAGTCAATGCTTTGTGTGTTCCCCACAAAATTATTTCAATCAGGGGAAGCCCCAACTGAAAAGCCCCATTGAAGACCATTGGTGCCTGGCGGAAATAGGGAAAATCCCATCTGCCCATGCATCACAAGTCCTGCAGACTAGTGGTGAGAGGAAAAAATTACCTCAGACTGAAAGATTGGATGAGGGGTGAAGTTGCCCCTTTATTGGTTGGAGGGACATCAATGGCCTTGAGGGAAACTTCTTGGGCTGCTGATGCCAAACTTTCCAATTGAAACCCACTGAAGACACATTCATACTCAGACTGTACTGCAGGCCTCTTGACTGTTGAAGGTGGACCCTTGACTGTTCCAGGGACCCTTGCTAATAGCCAGTAAAATCCTGTTATCCTGCTCTGTTTGATGGAAACTGAGCATCTCCCCTGTCTCTGTAAACATTAGTATTGTCCAGAGATCCCTGCTCCTGGCTCTGGCTCAGTTTCAGTGTCTGTGAAGCACAAAGGTCAACACCTGTCCACACAGAGAATGTGTAGGGATACTGCCTTTTATTAGTCCCTCATAGTCATACAGTATGGTCCATTAGTCAGTTATGGTGTTGTTTGTCCCTTGTATTGTTATACACTGACTGAAAGCATATGATGTATCTTTTATCATTATGTGGGACCAGGTACAGGAAGAAGGGTAGACTCATTGGGTGATCCAGGGAATGGATTCATGGTTATAACATTAGTAACATGGTTAGTTATCTTCATCAACATCTCCAAGTCCTCATCTGAACAATGTTTTGTATTTTTGCGGAAGCAATTTAGTTTAGCACTTGAATTGTAGCCCAATTTTTGACAATGACAATATCACACAGGCTTTTAAACAGCTGTGTCCTTTTATAGGTCTGTAGATGAAAACATTGCGGCAAGCAGCTTCCACTGAACACTTGTTGAGTGTTTGAGTCTCCTGGAAGTCCTTCCGGGCCAGTGGGATTTGTGACCTCCCTGGGGGTATAGGATCCAGCTGAGGAGACGACAGGCTTTAATCCCAACATGCGCTGAGTGGAAATGAAGGGGAAGTCATGATCAGGAAGGAGGGGTGGAGGGATGGTCATTGGGGAGTGAAATGACCACCAAACATGATGAGAGCGAGAGATAAGGGTGGCTTTTCCTGTACTACATGCTGGATAAAGTAATGAATCCTTCCCGCTTGCTCTAGATTGTAGATACTCAAACACAGTATCTCGCTGTGTTTTAATGATGCATATATTTCCATTAGTTTGTGATTTTTCAACATACATAATCTAAGATTATGACGTTTTACTGTACTTCATTGCCAAAAATAATTCATTTTTTGGCTACTAGTGTTGTAGAAATCTAGCAATAGTTAGGATGATCCACTCCTTCATTCCTCTCTGTTCTATGAACTCCTCTAGTGGCTGCAATTCTTGTTTTCTGCTAAGTAGACACAAAGCCTGTCTGTGTGAGTTAGTATTTGTGCCTGGTGCCAACAGACACCTACAGTTCATCTGAGGCTCAGCTCTGTTCTCTGTCCTTTAAGCACAATCACACTCTTCAGTTCGAAGCTTGCAGGGAACAGGAACATGCTTTGCACTCTCTGGCTTGCCAAGGGATCATATGCATTATTTAGTATGAAAGAATGAAATCTGAGATTAAAAAAAATGTGGTTGGTGTACACAGTTGTAACATAAAGCTGGACATGAATTTTCATGTGTTTATGAAATTGCCTGTCATAGTTGTTTGTCTTCGAAATGCAGTAGCTCTTGATAGCTAGATGTGTAGTATTGTTAGCCAGTGTTCACTAGCTTAGCTAGTAATTTGTCTGTTAGATAAAGTATCCCTTGAAAGTAGGGTGATGGTTTAAGTACACTTACTCCTAATGTTGCCAAACTCTCTAGCACACTCATCAGAGCTCTTTACTACTCCTCAGGGATGCTATCACTAGAAACCATTATTTTCCATCCAGTTGACTCTTCTCTCATCTTTTGCTGACTTCACAGTTTGTACTGTGTAGAGTGTAAAAACACATGAGTAATCTACACATTTCTCACAAGTTCCTGAGATTTAGCTAAATAATTGCTTTAATTTTGTTTGGTGTAAAATGTTGCAGAGCTTGTGCTCCTACATCATCATCTCTGGTGTGTATATGTCTGAGAGAAATGTTTTCACCCACACATTTTGAACTAAGCAGAAATGATCCCGAACAGAGTTTCTACCCTTAAAGAGAAATTATCTTCCCTGCTCCACACCCTTGGACCACAGACGACATAACACAGAGGTCATGACATTCCACTGGGGGATTGCGGCGTGTGCAAGTTGGCCCGTTTCTCTTCGCTCTCCGCTCGGATGGAAACTCCTCTAAAGGTCCCTTAGTCGCTTTATTTTTGGGTTCAGGAGTTGGACCAGAATCAGAATCAGAATCATCTCTGTCTGCACTGTAATTTGTCTGCTGCCCTAGTTTATTCACTTTGAAAATTCACTATCCCAAATCCTATGAGCTTTGATGTCATTTTGAGTGTGAAAGTACTAATCATGAAACCTTGAGTGAAGCAATGGAAGGCAGGATCAATAAACTGTTGAGGTATTGATCAGTCCTAAGTGTGTGATAGCCATCCTCTGTAATAGGTAAAGGGTGAAGTGGCATGTCCAGAACATTTTGAATGGTTTGGCCAAGGTGGGGCACAGACCCAGTTTAGATGGGCCATAACATTTTGATCGTTAATCGATTTTTTTTCCGCTATAATTATGATGGTTCAACGCATTAAATGCTTCAACTTACAGTATGTTTGGTACATTTCCCTGTTCAAATAAAAAATAAATAAATTCAAAAAGTGTTTGCATTCAAGGTCAGGATTTTATATAAAGGTATTAGCATACAGCAGTGAGTTCACTTGAAAGTGCCATCCAGAGTGTGAATTATACTGTGACTTTCGGGGGGTCTCTATTTTTTTAACGGGACCTCCAATGTGGATACATTTCTTTTATGGTTTTTATAGTAAAGACATGTAATTTAACTGTAAAAATGTATTACCTTTTAATGTGTCATGAACACAACCAGTCATGATGTTTTCATCTGATTGTCAAACAAATCATTTCAAAAAGTAGGTTTAGTAGGTTACCTGTGCACGTTCATCAACTCCAAAATAAGTCCAGCATCCGAACAGTGCACTGTGCACCCGCCATTTGAATGGAAAGGGACATCTATTACACAGCCAGGTCACCCGTGATGCAAGTCAGTATTCGACGTTCATCCATGTCTGAGGACGTCGGGAGATGATGTGGAAACCGTCCATAAGGGGCAACAGTGAGCACTTTTACCTTCAAGTAGGTTTCTTTTTTGCTAGGGCGGGGATGGCGGATGGGTGTAAGCATCTGCCTCTGATTCAAAAGGTTATACGTTTGAATCCAGCGATAGAAAGCGTTGTTTTATATTTTTGTTTTAAGCCTATCCCAAACCTTAACCCTTACCTTAACCATTTGGATTTATTGCCTAACCTTAAGATTTTGGAGTTAATGCCTAAACTTAACCCTTACCTTAAAAATTATGAGTTAATACCTAAACTTAACATTAAACACTTCGAAATGTGATGTTTGGAACAACTTCAGAATTTGACATTTGAGAAACATGAATGAACATCTAATTCTGACGTGAGACTGTGAGAGCTAGTTGCTATTACAAACACCATAAGTGTAATGACATTCAGCCTAAAAAGTGGCGTGTATTCATGGGTGCCAAGGGAAGCCAGGCTTCCCCAAAAAGGTTAGTAATAAAAAAAGAAACAAACGTATACAATTATTTTATAATTCTTGTCTATCCGTGTTTTCAAATGTTCCTTCAATTCCCAAGAGGTTGAATTTATTTCACAAGAGAAATTATCTGAGCAAGGCAAACAGCGCCCCTCTGTCTTAGTATCTGCAGCCCATGTATCTGATACTGTCTGGCCAAAAAGAGTATGACATGCCATATTATATTTGGCCAGACAGCATCAGTTACATGGGCTACACATACTAAAACAGAGGGGCGCTGTTTCGCTCGCTCCGATGCTTTCTCCGGTGAGATTGAGTCTTGCTATCGGTGCGCGTCGTGGTAAAAATTATCAATATATTCAGAGACAACCTATCAGATCTCAGAATTTCTGGTGGGGCCACTGGGCCAGACCCTGGACACGCCACTGCAAGGGTGACCATCGGAATCATTTGAGGACTGTATGTAGGACTTGTTTTCATTTCTCTGTTGTGAACTACACTACCGGTCAAAAGTTTTCTACATTTGTAGAATAATAGTGAAGATATCAAAAATATGAAATAACACATATGGAATCATGTAGCAACCAATTTCTTTTTAACAAATCAAAATACAGTACCAGTCAAAAGTGTGGACACTTACTAATTCCAGGGTTTTTCTTTATTTTTACTATTTTCTACATAGAAGAATAATAGTGAAGACATCATGAAATAACAACTATGAAATAACACATATGGAATCATGTAGTAACCAAAAAAGTGTTAAACAAACCAAAATATATTTTATATATATCCAGCCTTTGCCTTTATGACAGCTTTGCGCACTCTTGGTATTCTCTCAACCAGCTTCACCTGGAATGCTTTTTAAACATTCTTGAAAGAGTTCACACATATGCTGAGCACTTGTTGGCTGCTTTTCCTTCACTCTGCCGTACGACTCATCCCAAACCATTTCAATTGGGTTGAGGTCGGGGGATTGTGGAGGCCATGTCAGATGATGCAGCGCTAAATCACTCTCCTTCTTGGTCAAATAGCCCTAACGCAGTCTGGAGGTGTGTTGGGTCATTGTCCTGTTGAAAAACAAATGATAGTTCCACTAAGCCCAAACCAGATGGGATGGCGTATCGCTGCAGAATGCTGTGGTAGCCATGCTGGTTAAGTGTGCCTTGAATTCTAAATAAATCACAGACGGTGTCACCAGCAAAGCACCCCCACACCATAACAACAACTCCTCCATGCTTTACTGTGGGAACTACATATGCGGAGATCATCTGTTCACCCACACCGCGTCTCACAAAGACACGGCGGTTGGAACCAAAAATCTCAAATTCGGACTCCAGACCAAAGGACACATTTCCCCCAGTCTAATGTCCATTGCTAGTGTTTCCTGGCCCAATCAGGTCTCTTCTTCTTATTGGTGTCCTTTTAGTAGTGGTTTCTTTACAGCAATTCAACCATGAAGGCCTGATTCACACAGTCCCCTCTGAACAGTTGATGTTGAGATGTGTCTGTTACTTGAACTCTGTGAAGCATTTATTTGGGCTGCAATTTCTGAGGCTGGTAACTCTAATGAACTTATCCTCTGCAGCAGAGGTAACTCTGGGTCTTCCATTCCTATGGTGGTCCTCATGAGAGCCAGTTTCATCATAGCGCTTGATGGTTTTTGCAACTGCACTTGAAGAAACTTTCAAAGTTCTTGAAATGTTCCTTATTGACTGACCTTCATGTCTAAAATTAATGATGGACTGTCATTTCTCTTTGCTTATTTGAGCTGTTCTTGCCATAATATGGACTTGGTCTTTTACCAAATAGGGCTATCTTCTGTATACCACCCCTACCTTGTCACAACAAAACTGATTGGCTCAAACGCATTAAGAAGGAAAGAAATTCCACAAATTAACTTTTAAGAAGGCACACCTGTTAATTGAAATACATTCTAGGTGACTACCTCATGAAGCTGGTTGAGCGAATGACAAGAGTGTGCAAAGCTGTCATCAAGGCAAAGGGTGGCTATTTGAAGAATCTCAAATATAAAATATATTTTGATTTGTTTAACACTTTTTTGGTTTCTACATGATTCCATATGTGTTATTTCATAGTTTTGATGTCTTCCCTATTATTCTACAATGTAACCCCTTGAATGAGTAGATGTTCTAAAACTTTTGGCCGATAGTGTACATGCAGTAAACAAATGTATTGTTGATGCTAGAACACAACCACTACATGAAATTCAATGTCTTCCCACTCATACATTCTTCCACCCTCTTTCTGTCTGGGCGCTGAACAATACTCAATGTCAATTTTTGTTTCCCTACTCTTTCTCTCTTTGTGTTCTGTTTATGAATGCCTGTGCTTCAGATATGCTTTTTATGGTATGGCAATCTGAAATATACTTGAGAAGCATAGTCATTGACTTTTGGCAATTTTTCCAGTTAGGAGTAATGTAAAAGATAGGTGTTGGAATTTCATTTCAAAACGGACACATTCCACAGGGGTGTGACACTTGCAATCTGGCCAAACATTTACAGTGCAGACCAAAGTGCATTCTATGCCTTCTATGCCTAGTGTATTCGAGGTTTAAATCGGATTCTAAAGTTGATCATTTTCACTTGAAAATGTCAGGTTTGATTTGCACTAACGAAAAATGTATCAACCCCTACAAATAACATCCATTAATTATGAGAGAGAGAATTACATCCTAGCACCTGTATTTTAATCCCCCCCTAGGGTAGACTTGGCTGACACAGCACTTTTAACACATTAAACTGAACTGCACACTTTGGGAAAGAAACACTGTATACACAAATAAAACATCTCCTGGGCAACTGACTA
This sequence comes from Coregonus lavaretus, assembly GCF_964263955.1. Classification (NCBI taxonomy): domain Eukaryota; kingdom Metazoa; phylum Chordata; class Actinopteri; order Salmoniformes; family Salmonidae; genus Coregonus; species Coregonus lavaretus. The sequence goes on along the minus strand of NC_140023.1, from coordinate 11,140,260 downwards.
AAGCTGCCGTAACACAAATGTAACAGGAGAATTGCCCGCACAGGGAGTTGTGATTCCAAGCTGTTACTGTGTTTCCATGGGAATGATGGGTCTCCCACCTGTCCCGTGAAGTTTGGAGCAGATCCAGTCGTGCCTAAGGGGGATCCCAGCATTGCTCTGGGATTGGGAATGTTCTCGGTTTGCCAGAGATCTGTTAGAGGTGTGGAGAGAACTCTCCCAGCCTGCGGGGAGCAGGCTACTGCTATCATGTCCACCAGCGATACAGATAACATGTTACTATGAGTGTATGGCACTGTCGGATAAACAGTCAGATAAACAATAGGAGCCTATTGTTTTTCTGACTGTGCCACACACTCAAAGTAACATGTTATCTGCAGCTCTTTTGAGAAATGCAATTTTGAGAAAAACTAAGCTTTAGTGAAGGTACAGTTGAGTACGTAAAAATGTATGCACACATGACTGTAAGTCGCTTTGGATAAAAGCGTCTGCTAAATGGCATATTATTATTATTATTATTATTATTATTACTCTGTAGATGTAATAATGGCAGTGTGTGTAGAGTAATGACATGAAAACAGATTTGCCTCATCCTGTAGGCTTATCCCATATTTTGTTGCAGCCACACTTACTGTAAGTGCAAATCTCTTTATGCATTGTTTTGTAAGATGCATTGAATCTGGTTTTAGTAGAGTTAAATCTTTGCTTTTTTGTCAATAGCATGATGCCATGGGAAACTTTAATTTCTATCTTCCCATTTATATACTGTAGATAACTTGGTTAACCAAACCAGCTCTTAATGTTCAGCTTTTCCCCCTTACTCTCAAAGGACAATATTGAGTGCATTCCCCTTCAAAGGAAACCACTCCTCATTTACGGTCTCTGTTTGTGAGGGGGAAATACCAAGGTCCAAAAGAGATGTAAAGTTTCATCAACGGCAGCAGAGAAGCAGAGAGAGAAAAACCACAAGAAAATAACTAAACCAACTTTAGCTGAAAACCCTCTCAAACAACCATTCCGACCCAGACATAATGACTCTGCCCACCAAGTTGGCCTGGGACTCTTTGTACACCTGGTTCTTTTGCGTCCTCTTTGGTCCACTTTGGCCCTGGCCCAGTCCCCTGGCCTGGATACATCTGTTCACAGTATCAGTCCCTCTCCAGAGCACATCTGGAACAAGGAAGGGCAGGACCACATCTGGAGCTGAGCAGGCTTGTTACTGTAGGACTCTCCCTGCATATATTTACTACAGCACATTGGAATGATTTATTAGACCAGGAAACCCGAAACTTAGTGAGCGTGACGCAAACAGATATACACTTGACACTTAGGCACACGCACCTTTTGCACACTCACCAATGCATGCGCTCATGTATTCATGCACACGCCACATGCACACATGCGGTCATGAACACACGCAAGTATGTACACACACACACACACACACACACGTAGGCAAACTTGCAGGCATGCGTGCATTCACAGCAGAATGCATTTTTATGTGATCTCGTCATAAAAGACCACTTGATACAGAATGACCTCTCCTTCACGCACATCTGTTGCCCTAACTCAAGTAAATTATTGGGTTACTCAATTTTTTATGCACTCAGTAGAGCGACAATGATCATGGTTCGAGAACTGTCTCTGAGTCTAGGTTTAACATGTCTAGAACACTTCATGTGGTTAGACTACCTACACTAATGCACACAGCGCTGTGAGTTCTGGGGGTTGTTGTTGTGAGTGTGTTTTCAGATGACTGTGGTGAGTGACGTAAGGCTGTCTGCAGTGCCAGAGATGAAAGTGGGCCTGTGTCTGGTACATAGTAGCTCTTCAGAGACTATGTAATTACACCCCACATTGTAGTAATTTAGCTGGGAGGTCGACTGATGCTAAGAGGTCATGACCCAGTGGTTCTCCTCACCCTGATCTCATCTAGATTCCTCCACTTTGAGCTTCCTCTCATTTAGTGCTAATAGCTAAATGGCTTTGTTTGTCACATAGCTATCAAATTGACTTTATTACCAGCAGTAATTGATTTAAGTTTGACATAACATTAAAAAAATAAACTACATAGCACTTAGGACTGTATTAATTGAAAACGGTTATCCATTTGTTTTATATGACAAAAGTTAAGATGTTCTTTGCCTTCTCTTTAATTCCAGATGCAGATCCTGGACAAGTTCCCAGTGGAGGGAGGACAGAAGGACCCCAAAAACAGAATCATTCCCTTCTTACCAGGTGAGCATGCCAACATGTACAGAGAACATACTGCACTCATCAACCAGTATAGCAGCATTTTAGAGGTGGGGGTTTGACAACACAATGAAACCAAATTCAATGAAACCCAAGAACACACAGAAAGGACTTGCTTCTCTATCATTTTGAATAGAAATGGGTCTGTTCTAACACAGCACATTTCAATTTTTCCCACTGTTCCAGTCGGGTGAATAAAGCTGTGGTGTGGTTGTGGTATGGCAGTGGGAGGCTGGTAGAGAGAATCTCTCCCTAATCTGATAACCTCAGTATGCCCCAATGGAGTGAAGAGTGCCATTGTCAGAGAGCTGCACCGCTCCCAAACGTCTGGATAGTGTTGTTTACACTGCCCTGTAAAACCTAGCCAGGGAGTGGGCTCTGTGCACTTAGGCACTCGAAAAGAAACAGTCCTCTTACTGTTATCACAGACAGACAAAAAGACAGATACACACTCACAAATTTCACACACATATTTGACATTGGTCTTTTTCATGAAATCTTGTCTTGAGTACTACATACTATTTAGAATAGGCCTACTACATAATAGGCCAGACCTTTTGTGTAAAGTCCACTGCCGAACGCTTGGGTCTGTGCTAATGTCATGCCACCTGGTGGTACCTTTAGAAACAGCACATTCAATGACAACTCAAAGTGCTAAGTCTCTTTTACAGGTAAAGTCTTATTTCGGCGAAGTCAAGTCAGAGACGTGGCTGTGAAAAGGTTGAAGCATCTTGATGACTACTGCAGAGTAAGAACAAATTATCATGTTTTTTTCTTCGCAGTAAATTATGATGCACTGTTTGCTGTTTTAAAGGGATGCTTCGGGATTTTGGCAATGAGGCCCTTTATCTACTTCCCCAGAGTCAGATGAACTCATGGATACCATTTTTATGTCTCTGTCCAGTATGAAGGAAGTTAGAGGTAGTTTCTCGAGCCAATGCTAACTAGCGTTAGTGCAATGACTGGCGGTGGTTAGCAACTTCCTTCAAACTGCATGCAGAGACATAAAAATGATATCCACGAGTTCATCTGACTCTGGGGAAGTAGATAAAGGGCCTTGTTACCAAGTATCCCTTTAATGTATGGCAAGAGGTCTATCTTTTACTCATAACCTACTAAGGAGCCACATCTCACATAGTCCAGTCATTTCAAGAGATGGTTTAGTTTGAATGTCTTTGTAGCATGTTTGCTGTGGTAGCTTCTGAGGCCTGGCTCTATCTCCACCACCAGCATCCACAGGAAAGTCCTGCTCGATCTTCTCTTATGTCATTTCCTTTCACATAGTGGGTTTATATAGGAAAGGGGGGAAATAGGGTCAAACACAGCATCCGTAGAACAGAATGATTCAGCATTTGAGAGGAGAAATAAACACAGCTAGCCACCTAACCTCATTTGTTTCAGGCATTCTTGGATCTGGGACACTTGGTGGCTTGCCTATTTATTGTGGAGAAAACTGAAACCTGTCTTATGACCCAAAGTGCTGAGTCAAAAAAATAATAATGTTCTAAAATGTCATTATCTGTTTTACAGTTTATATAAATACTGTATGTCCCTACGTCTATATCATATACAGTTATTCATTGTGTATGCAAACAGTTTATTTCTAAAGTAGTTTTCAAAACAGACGAAATTGTAGTCCTGTCAGAGAGGATTGTGGTAGTTATCGTTCTCCATCTGTTTTCCTCTGTGTTATCACTGCTCCGGGCTCTGATCCCTCTTCCTTCCCCTTCTCGCCTTCCAGACCTCCCCTTCATCCTCTCAGCCGCTGAGTAACAGGGCCTTACTCAAGTGTAAACTGTGCCGTCCGTATCCGTGCTATACAGGAACACACACAGTCCTTTTGTGATGTAGTGGGAGGCTTCCACATATGGAGTCAGTCAGTCGATGAAATCCAGGGAACATGTGACCACATTAGCTTTAATTAGCTGATAACGTTGTTTTGATGATGTGTCATGAAGTCTTGTCATTGTGAATGAGCATTATACTATTTCACAATTCTAATATTTTCCATATCGCTACCTCTCTCCCTCTCGCCCTCCTTCCCTCTCTCTTCCATCTCTCTCCCCCTCTCCCTCCAGGCCCTAATGAGGCTCCCTAACCAGATCTCCCAGAGTGAGGAGGTGATGAGGTTCTTTGAAACCAAGGCTGAGGACCTTAACCCTCCTAAAGAGTGAGTTTAATTTATAATAATAACACATGTCTATCCCACATATTGTCATGTTTTATATGGTGGCTATTTGTCAATTTCTGTCTTTACTGTTTGGGGCTTTTTACCGGTTCTTCATGTTGTACTTTTCAGTCAAACCGTAAGGTATCAAACACTGCCCCCAAGTGGACTTGTTACAGCAGTACAACAACAAGCATGCTTCATTTAGGTTACTATGTACCAGGAGTTCATTTGTATGAATATGATAATACCACGCGTAAGTTTTATTTGGGTGTGCATGTACGTGTGTGTGTGTGTGTGTCAGTGTGCTAGCAGCTGGTGCAGACGTCTCTCACCCACGCTGACATGTTTTGATCTCCAAGTGACCTCATGTCACATAGATGACGGATGGTCAGCAAGGCTCTGGTGTTATATTAATGATGATACATGGGAGGTGACACCTGATCCCAGCGCAGTGTTTTTTGTTCAATGGTATTATGAGAGGGAGGTTAAGTTCAGATCTCAGGTCAGACAAGGCATTACTATAATTAATTTATCACCCTTAGGGCTGTGACGGTCATGGGATTTTGGATGACGGTTATTGTCTAGCCAAATGACCGCAGTCACCATTATAACCATTCAAATATTTTTTTAATGGATCATTCATTTATTTATTTATCCTCTCCTCCGCTCCTTGCTGCATGTGCTACCATAGAAATGGAATGACTAGAACGGGTGTCCCCATTCAAGTCAATGATGGCATAATGTGAGCATACCCATAGGTACAAAGCAGGAGGTAAAATAAATAAGTAAAAGCAGGAAGTGTACCCATCAATATGTGCTGTGATTTGTTGATTCAACTCAACTGACATTACAAAAATAAATTCCATTGCATGAGCCACATCAGTTAACATAATTTGAATGAACATTCTACATTACAATGGAAACATTGCGAGTGTACCCATGAGTTTGCCAGGCAAATTTCCAGGGTTAGAGGTTCCAAGACCATTTTATTCATTATATTTCTATGTGTGCTGCTGCTGCAGGGAGAGGGGCGTTGCTTAGGCAACCAAAGACTTGTTTGCTACAACACCTTCCTTGTTTCAGCAAGAAGCAACAAAGTTTCATCACGTTGTTAGGAGTACATGTTACCGCAGAAACGGACTCAGCCACAAGAATGCCCGGCCGTCCTGTCTTCAGTCAGCTCTTCGTTCCTTTAAAAAAAGTTAATGGTTTTGACGTTATTCATGAAAGTCTTCATCCATAACCGTCGGTTACACGGTAATACGGTAATTGTGCCAGCCCTAATCATCTTCAGATCTATACCAGTAGGGTTTGGTACTTGGTGTCAATGGACATTTGAAGTGGAAACTTACATCTGCATTTAGTTATCTTTTTATCTTGAGGTAATCTAGTTCATTTTAGTTCAGCTCATTTTCCTTTCTTGGAAAATGTGCAATAAAAGCTGACAAAGATGTTGGCATTTGTTTAACTGTGAATTGCCTTAAATATGTTTAACAGCATTCAGGTGGTTGGCTAGATGTATCTTCGCTGCCTCAACCAATTCTTCTCTTGGTATTCTTCATGGTGGTCTCCATCTACGATAGCTACCCTCCACACACACACACACACACACACACACACGATAATCCCACTTCAAAAAGTATAATCCCACTTCAATCCCGCAGATAGCCCACCACAGGTTTTCCCATAATCAGTTTGGAGTAAAGGCAGGCTGTTTGTCAGAGGAGCCCCTCCATACCACCCAGCTCCCGACCTGCTCCTGGATTGTAGTTCAGAGAGAGAGAGAGTTCTGCTCTACTGATCTATGGCTCCCTCATGGCTCCATCTTGTATGTCACATTAAAGTCAATGTTAAAATCCCTCTACGACAACCAAAGGAAATTGTTCTTATTGTGTAGTTAGTAGAAAATGTACAGGTAACTGCCAAAATAACACCAACATAAAGTGTCTTAAAAGGGCGTTGGGCCACCACGAGCCAGAACAGCTTCAATGCACCTTGGCATAGATTCAAATGTGTCTGGAACTCTATTGAAGGGATGCAACACCATTCTTCCATGAGAAATTCCATCATTTGGTGCTTTGTTGATGGTGGTGGAAAACACTGTCTCAGGCGCCGCTCCAGAATCTCCCATAAATGTTCAATTGGGTTGAGATCTGGTGACTGAGACGGCCATGGCATATGGTTTACATCATTTTCATGCTCATCAAACCATTCAGTGACTACTTGTGCCCTGTGGAGGGGGGCATTATCATCCTATGAGGGCATAGCCATGGTAGCCAAAATAATGGCCAAAATAATGGCAGAATAATGCAGCCGTCGGGCGTCGGGCATTGCTATCAGCAATCAGCCATTGAGGGAATTATTCCTTTGAAATCAATGAAAGCTGCTATACTGCTCGCGTCACGTCCAATGGCAGCGTCCAAGCTCAAGAATTGCTGAGGTTCAATTCTCGATGGCGTTCATTCTATCTTGTGAATGGAAATAATGACAATTTATTTTTGATTTTGGTTGGTTTCTGTGTAGCAGGTAGAATGTCACATTGATGGCACAATGATGGCGACGTGTGTAGTGTAGCAGAAGTGTTAGCATGATGGGATGTTAATTGCTTAATTAACTCAGGAAGCACAACTTTGTGGAAGCACCTGCTTTCAATATACTTTCTATCCCTCATTTACTCAAGTATTTCCATTATTTTGGCAGCTACCTGTATATTGGCATCATGAGAGGACAATAAATAGATTCAGACTTAGTCCAACTTATTTTGGTCTGATTTGACAGTCCTTGGTTTGCTCTCTGTCAATAGTCAGACCATAGGACTCATTGTCAGATTATGTACTGTATGTCATTGGTGTCATTGGCATTGAGTAAGTATGAAGGAAACAACCTGACGTGACTTATGGCCTGATTTCACATGTCTACAAGTTATTTATTTGTTGAAATCATGTATGCTCATTTCTCAGACAGAAAGCATCTGGATAGTTGCAATTACCTTCCCTCCACTGCCCTCTACTGGCTCAGGAACCTCACTGCACCCCTCAAGCAGTATACAGAAACCAGAAATACAGTACCTTTACTATCACAAGAGGGAGCCACCGATATGTTTCTGAACAAGGGTTTTACCGTAACAAAATACATTGAATGACGCACTGAGTTTTCATCTCAAAAGATAAGATGATAGATATTGTACTGAAACAAACTATTTTGGGCAAATGTAGGCCAAAAAGCAGATATGCTGGCTTCTGACATTGAGCTAACCAACTAATCTAACCATCATGCTATTTACCTCCACTGACATGGATCCAGCAGCTCCATTGTCTAGGGGCTTTTACTAAATTGGAAACGAGGTTGTCATTGACTCTGTACCTCAGGGGACAGGATGGAGTGTAGGAGTACAAGGTAAAGTGTGTGTGTGTGTGTGTGTGTGAGAGTAGATAAGGTTCAGTAGATTTAATCAGCACAAGTGCCTTTGCATGTCTGTTGCATGCATATCCCACACAGGCACACACATGCACCAGAAACACAACCTACTCCTTGGAGATACTGTAAAAACAACAACAACTACACAAAAACAGTGTAATGTTATTAAATCACCACAAGATATATAATTAGTAGTTGACACATGGTCGAACCAGCATTCTCTATCTCTGACATCATTGGGTAATCATGAAAAATCAGCCTTGGATAGCACTGGCAATGGATGTGTCCATGCACTTATCATCCCCCTCCTCCCTCAAGTGCACACACTGCATGTTTCTGTGGGCAGGTCAACTCTTGATTAGGCCTATAATGACTTCCTGTTCAATGACTTTTGACCTCGGACCAGGGGTAACACATGCAGGGGCAGACTAAGGTTACGGACAGCAGTATTTGTTTAGTGTATACCTCGAGCAGACTCCGTCTCTTGGATGAAACCTAACTGGTTAAAAACTGTGTGCAAAAGACTAATATCTCACATTCCATGTCTAATGGGCCCACCTACAAATACTGAGCTGCAGTTGCACACAAACAGCTGGTTATTCTCAACTCTGGCTCAGGATGGGCCCTCGCGGATTCAGATTTAATGATATATTCGAAACTCCCCCACCCATACAGTGAATGTTTCAGTGTGTGAGGGTGTGCATTAGGGAGAGAGTGGGTGTGCGAGGGATTGTTTTGTTCTAGTATATGTATGTGTGTGTGTGTGTGTGTGTGTGTGTGTGAACAAGGACACTTTCCAGTCAGCAAAAGGTTAACTTCAATGCAGAAAGCTCTAACACACCATCTTAAACATTTTAATAGTGTTTGGACATATTTCCTCCCCTCACCATCCGCACATCTATTAGATTTTACTGTTGGTAGCAGTGGGTTGAGCCAGAGTGTGTATGCATTCTTCTCCTGGGAAGTGTATTATTCCATCTCTAGTCACTTGCTAGCCTGGCCGATCCAGCCTCCCCCGGTCCCATCCCTCTACCCCTCAACACTCCCCAGCCCCTCTACCCCACCCTCAGCCCTCCATGGTAATGCATTTCATATGCCACTATGGCCCAGGACCATAAATATCTAGCTCCAGAGGCCAGAGGTCCAACCGTCCAATATAACAGCTCTATTCTCCTGACTGGCCCTCAGGAAAGAATTGGCTGAAGTGGTGTAATGATTCTTGGTGTGTATGTTAGTGGAGAGGGGTTGTGTTTAAGGTAGGTGTAAAACTGGACCTGATGGTTGCTTACTATAACCTTAACTACATCAACTACATCAACTTACACATTATTAATGAGATACTTATAAGTACTTGGCTAGTTCCATATACAGTAAGTAAATGTTTTCCTGTTCATGTCACTAAGTCAGGATAAACTGTAATAAAGTGTTCCCAAAAACTATTGTTAATTTTTGATACAGTACAAGTCTTACTGTGTTGGCTAGGAATCAAAAGGAGCAGGATATACGGTTATTTCATCTCTCACCCTTGATAATGTCATTTTATGAAATGTTTACAGCAGGACAGTTAGAGTTGTTATTCTGTAGTTTAAAAGCCTCTAACCTGAATCTAATGAAAATATATGCATGTATGTATGCTAGATCCATGGAATAGTTAAATGGAAGTGTCTATTAATCTGATTACCTTGTTATTTCAAAATGAAGTAAGATTTAATAAGTCTGTTTTTTATGAAGCGCAAAAGTAAGTATTTACATGTCTCTTGAGGCACCATATAAAATAGGACTCTGCATAGTTGAGTGTGTTTCAGAAAATTCCTCTGAATATTTAGAGGTACTGTTCTTAAAAATCCCTTTGGTTGAAGAAATAGAGACATACACTGAGTATACAAAACATTAAGAACACCTGCTATTTCCATGACATAGACTGATCAGGTGAATCCAGGTGAAAGCTATGATCCCTTATTTATATCACTTGTTAAATCCACTTCAATCAGTGTAGATGAAGGGGAGGAGAGAGGTTAAAGAAGGATTTTTAAGCCTTGAGACAATTGAGACATGGATTGTGTATGTGTGCCATTCAAAGGGGGGTGGGGGGTGTTTGCTGCGACTCAGTATTAGGAAGGTGTTCCTAATGTTTTGTACATTCAGTGTACATTTTGAGGTTGTTATGATAACGCCATTAAATTGTTCCAGTACAGTTTTATTTCTAGCTTTAATCTTTAATGTATTAATTAAGTACAGTTTAGGCAACAAGTAACAGTAATAATATTGTATGTCATTAAGCGGGTTTGACGTCTCTTTATGGATATTTTGTCATATAGATCAATTTATCATAGTTAAAATGGCCACTACCATGACTGTAAGAGTCAACTGGGCATATCACACTACTAAAGGCCTATAATGTCACAATGGCAACTACTGGCAGCCTCTGACAGCTTAAGAAAGACCTCACTGAGTTTAAACAAAGAGAAGGCTCTGTGTTCTGACAATGCTTGTTGAGTCAATGACTGTAGTTTAACCTCTACGGGATCGGTGTCCCGTATACGGGACAGTTGAGCTAACGTGCGCTAATGTGATTAGCATGACTGTTGTAAGTAACAGCAAACCTTCCAGGATATAGACATGTCTTATATGGGCAGAAAGCTTAAATTCTTGTTAATCTAACTGCACTATCCAATTTACAGTAGTTATTACAGTGAAAAAATACCATGCTATTGTTTGAGGACAGTGCACAACAACAAAAATCTTATCAAGGCAACTGGTTTGATACATTCACCTCTGAAGGTAAATAATGTACTTACATTCAATAATCTTGCTCTGATTTGTCATCCTAAGGATCCCAGAGATAAATGTAGCATAGTTTTGTTTGATAAAATCAATTTTTATATTCAAATGTAGGAACTGGGTTCTACAGTCGTGGTCAAAGGTTTTGAGAATGACACAAGTATTGGTCTTCACAAAGTTCGCTGCTTCAGTGTTATGAGATATTTTTGTCAGATGTTACTATGGTATACTGAAGTATAATTACAAGCATTCCATAAGTGTCAAAGGCTTTTATTAACAATTACATTAAGTTTATGCAAAGGGTCAATATTTGCAGTGTTGACCCTTCTTTTTCAAGACCTCTGCAATCCGCCCTGGCATGCTGTAAATTAACTTCTGGGCCACATCCTGACTGATGGCAGCCCATTCTTGCATAATCAATGCTTGGAGTTTGTCAGAAATTGTGGATTTTTGTTTGTCCACCCGCCTCTTGAGGATCGACCACAAGTTCTCAATGGGATTAAGGTCTGTGGAGTTTCCTGGCCATGGACCCAAAATGTCGATGTTTTGTTCCCAGAGCCACTTAGTTATCACTTTTGCCTTATGGCAAGGTTCTCCATCATGCTGGAAAAGGCATTGGTCGTCACCAAACTGTTCTTGGATGGTTGGGAGAAGTTGCTCTTGGAGGATGTGTTGGTACCATTCTTTATTCATGGCTGTGTTCTTGGGCAAAATTGTGAGTGAGCCCACTCCATTGGCTGAGAAGCAACCCCACACACGAATGGTCTCAGGATGCTTTACTGTTGGCATGACACAGGACTGATGGTAGCGCTCACCTTGTCTTCTCCGGACAAGGTGTTTTCCGGATGCCCCAAACAATCGGAAAGGGGATTCATCCGAGAAAATGACTTTACCCCAGTCCTCAGCAGTCCAATCCCTGTACCTTTTGCAGAATATCAGTCTGTTCCTGATGTTTTTCCTGGAGAGAAGTGGCTTCTTTGCTGCCCTTCTTGACACCAGGCCATCCTCCAAAAGTCTTCGCCTCACTGTGCGTGCAGATGCACTCGCACCTGCCTGCTGCCATTCCTGAGCAAGCTCTGTACTGGTGGTGCCCTGATCCCGCAGCTGAATCAACTTTAGGAGACGGTCCTGGTGCTTGCTGGACTTTCTTGGGCGCCCTGACGCCTTCTTCACAACAATTGAACCTCTCTCCTTGAAGTTCTTGATGATCCGATAAATGGTTGATTTAGGTGCAATTTTACTAGCAGCAATATCCTTGCCTGTGAAGCCCTTTTTGTGCAAAGCAATGATGACGGCACGTGTTTCCTTGCAGGTAACCATGGTTAACAGAGGAAGAACAATGATTTCAAGCACCACCCTCCTTTTAAAGCTTCCAGTCTGTTATTCTAACTCAATCAGAGAGTGATCTCCAGCCTTGTCCTCGTCAACACTCTCACCTGTGTTAACGAGAGAATCACTGACATGATGTCAGCTGGTCCTTTTGTGGCAGGGCTGAAATTCAGTGGAAATGTTTTTTGGGGGATTAAGTTCATTTCATGGCAAAGAGGGACTTTGCAATTAATTGCAATTAATCTGATCACTCTTCATGACATTCTGGAGCAGTGGCGGCTCCTGAAAAAATTCTCAGGGGGGGCAATTTTTCTGATGATTTAGGTGACCTACACACATTTTAAAAAAGATATGTCCAGCAACAACATGAAGACAGGGGCAGCATATAAGTCAATACCAGAAGCATTTATTGACTGATCTCAAAAGTGTTGGCTTACAAAAGCAAAATAAGTTATCACAGTAAAAATAATCAAGGGTGTTCTTTCACATTCCTCAACACTGCATAAACAATATGCATTTCCATAAAACACCTCATCTAATTGTGCCACAAAGTTGACAAGTCCAAGAAAAATACCAGGGTTGGTGGAGCCCTCAGTTTCATCTTTGCCTCGCAAAGCTAACTCAAACACTCCGCAAAACTTCACACACTGGATTAGCCGGCTGAGGATGTGGCGGTTCTTGCTAACCTCATCGTTGTGGCGGCAGACAGCTAGCCTGTATCCCTCATCCAGTTGAGTGGCAATGTTCACTCTCCCCAAAGCAGACAATCGTAAACAGCTATCCATGTGGGTCTTTGACAGCTCATGTTTCTTAATCTTTTCTGAAAGATGGTGCATGTCCGTTACACCAGTCGCTGTCCAAGCGGTGCTGTCTGCCGTGCCGCCTTCAGGGTGAAAGAGTAAGCAGGGGTAGCAGAAGACTGCATTAGCTACATCGCAGCCTGCTAGCCAGGTTTTTCGTTCGTACCAATTTTTGGAAAATCCTCGGGTGTAGGACTTTCCCCCTTTAGTAGAAACCTGTTGAATTATTAAATTTGGTCTGGGAGGTCCTAATTGTTTCGTTGCCAATTTATCTTGATTTGTTCGCCGACAAAAAGGAACTTCTTTCAAAGAGACAATCGAGTTGCACTGAACGCTAGCCATCTTGACAGTAGTTCGTGAATTGATTGACGCTGCTACCCGCTCTTTTCTTAGTTACGTTCATGGTTATGTTACGTATGACGAAAGCGCGTAAGTGCAAGCCCTCCCGGAACCCATAGAGATTGTATTGAAAGCTCTGATATTTGAAAAAAAAAGATTTTACATGAGAGTCTATGAGAGACTTCTGGGGCGATTTTCAACCTGACTGAAATCGCCCCAAAAGGGGCGGGGCCATTTGAAGCACGACTTTAGCCTGATTGGACATTTAGTGGCAGATCAGACGTCTAGATTAGAACACTGATAACTACTGTTGCCGTGATATAATTGATTAGGAAAAAAATCCCTTCCTTTTCCCGTTTGGCAGTGCGTCGCCCATATCGCCCTAATGAACACACCGCCCCTGTTCTGGAGTGTATGCAAATTGCCATCATCAAAACTGAGGCAGCAGACTTTGTGAAAATTAGTATTCTTGTCATTCTCAAAACTTTTGACCATGACTGTACAGTTTGAACCCTTGCTGTCTTTGGCTCCACACCCACCCCACCCGGCCATCTAGATGTGTGAAAGTTAGTGTATAAGCTAATGATCCATCATGTATGACATTCCTGGGAGTGTGTAAACTTAGATTTTGTATTACCATATCATTTTTGTATGTTCTCTATAGTTATGTACTTGAAAATGTATCAATTGACCAATTCGGCACATTTGGGCAGACTTGATACAAAATAGTCCAGTATTGCAAAGCTTCACTGGATCAATCTGAAACTTTGCACACACACTGCTGCCATCTAGTGCCAGAATCTAAATTGCGCCTAAACTGCAATATTATATTGTGGCCTTTCTCTTGCATTTCAAAGATGCTAAACATTATTTATTTTTTTAATAAAAAAAAATATATGCATGTTTTCTTTGGTTGGTATTCTCTTTTACCAGATCTAATGTGTTATATTCTCCTACATTAATTTCACATTTCCACAAACTTCAAAGTGTTTCCTTTCAAATGGTATCAAGGATATGCATATCCTTGCTTCAGGTCCTAAGCTACAGGCAGTTAGAATTGTGTATGTCATTTTAGGGGAAAATTGAAAAAAAGGGTATGATCCTTACCATTCATAGTGGATACAGTGATATTCTACTTAAGGTAACAACATGTCATGATAAGGTTTGGATACTTTTATAAAGGGTTATAATTTCTACATTTACCAAAACAGTTTAAGCTACAGCAGCTGATCATAACCTACATTTTATTGAGGTTGATAAACATAACTTATGGAAATGTTTGACCAAACTGTACATTGCTGCAGTCCTGCTGCTGGCCTCACTAAACAGCTGTCTGTGTTTGCATTTTACATTGACCTTCAGTCTTTCAACACTGTTCAGTCTGAGGTTAACCTAATGAAAACCTGCAGACTGCCATTTCCAAACTGCAGTACACACACACACACACACACACGCACAACATACACACACACACACACACGCACACACACAACATACACACACACACACACACACACCCCACCAAATCAACAATCACTCACTCACTCTGTCACTCTCTCTCACTTTCACATACTGTACACACAGCAATCTCCCTCTCTCCCTTGTTCTCCCTCCCTCTCTCTCCCTCCTCTTTCTCCCTCTCTCTCTGACATGCTCCATGTGGGGTGCCTCTCTGTGTGTGTGCCTTCTTAATGAGGGTTTGGCTGGTAGCTGGTAGGGTACAGAGTCCTGTGTGTGACAGCATGCTCCTGCTCTGGCCTGGCTCCCTGTCACACACTGACCATGACTCTCTGGTGTTGCTTCTTTTTCAGGGACTATGGGGGATCCACTAAACGCAAGTCAGGTAAGACAAGTCACCTAATTTCTGTCTATATTGACCAGCGCTCACATAGAGGTGCATCTACTTTGCGCCGGTCAGTTGCATCACATGGTGTCCTGTTTGTAATTTGTGTTTTCAGTGGTAGTGTGTTCTTTTTCGATTAAGTTATTACAGTAGTGTATTACTTTGGTTGGTTATCGCGTTACCTGCAACAGGTCTTGTAGCTTATGTGATGATGTATCTAAGTCCTTATTGACATTAGTGTGTGTGTGTGTGTGTGTGTGTGTGTGTGTGTGTGTGTGTGTGTGTGTGTGTGTGTGTGCGTGCGTATCTCTGTTGGTGTGCATGTGTGTAGGCATACATGTCTTTGTACCAAACAGGCAGATTGTAACAAAGCATTTCTTGGGAGTCCATATCGTTTCCACAGACTGAGCAAAGATCTATAGACCGTTGAAGAAAGCTCTATAACGTCTTAAGTGCATACCAAGACCAACTCAGCTCACGAGTCTCTGCTTAATGCACACAGCCAAATCCAACATGGCTCATTGTGATGAAAGGGTTAAGCAAACAGTGTTGGGTGGGAAGGAGCACCTGTTTGTACAGCTATGCTGTGCCTGGGTTGGGTGCTGACTGTTGGGACGGTGAGTGGACTCAGTGCATGGGCATATGGCCGTGGGTGGGTTTATAAGTAGGATTCAGAGGGGCTGGGGGAGCAGCTGTGCATCTGCAGTATGACCGTGTGCATGTGTGTGCATACTTGAGTCACCAGCATTCTAGACTCCAGGTGATGTTACCAGGTGATAGTGCTGAGTGATTAACCCAATAAAAAAAAAAAAAGTTTTTAAAGAATTTACAGATGTCAGTTCAATTATTTGAATTCCAATTCGTTCTTTCTTCTGTGTGCTCGATACGCAGTTTCTCTAGAGATAAATCAGATCAAGCCTGAACTGTGCGATGTAGTAGGGAGTTGTAGTTTCCAACAGGCCAATCAATATTCTACATAGTTTAGCTGAGAAACGTGGTAATTAACTACAATGACCATAATCAATTGCGCGCCCGTCTACTTCTCCGGTCTGTGTGGAGCCGACACGGAGACAGAGAGAAGAGAGAACGCGCGATCGAGAGGGATAGAAAGCATTTGCTTAGCAAGGTATCTCTACCTGAAAATACATGATCTAAGTCAGTGGTCGCCAACTGGTCAATCGCGATCGACTGGTCAATCTCCAAGGCATTCGTAGTCGATCACCAAACATTTCTGTAAGAAACAACAACGATAAAGCCTTGCGTTCCAATTGATATATATATTTTTGCGCTGTTGGCGGTAGGCACACTTGATTCAGCAGCCTTAGCGCTGGGAAGGCAAAGTGTTCCCTTTTTTGAACCATTTAATGCGTCTCCTCATACCCGAGCTGTTTGTTTAAACTACTAGCACACAGCTCGGACACCCATGCATACCCCCAAGACATGCCACCAGAGGTCTATTCACAATCTCCAAGTCCAGAACAGACTATGGGAGGTGCACAGTACTACATATAGCCATGACTACATGGAACTCTATTCCACATCAGGTAACTGATGCAAGCAGTAGAATCAGATAAAAAAAACTGGTAAAAATACACCTTATGGAACAACGGGGACTGTGAAGAGACACACACAGGTACAGACACACGCATATGCACACAAGCACTAGCACACACACTCTACACACACGTACACTACCGGTCAAAAGTTTTAAAACACCTACTCATTCAAGGGTTTTTCTTTATTTTTACTATTTTCTACATTGTAGAATAATAGTGAAGACATCAAAACTATGAAATAACACATTTGGAATCATGTAGTAACCAAAAAAGTGTTAAACAAATCAAAAAATATTTTATATTTGAGATTGTTCAAATAGCCACCCTTTTTAATAGGTTAATGTTGCATAGGCTTATGTTTTTTAAGTTGTGCGGTAGATCTCGGCTTGCTTTTGGACTCAAAAAGTGATCTTGACTCAGAAAAGGTTGGTGACCACTGATCTAAGTGATTGGCATTCAGCAGTCATAAAAGTATGCCTTATTTACTTTGAAGAACTACTAAAATAGTAGTTTTGTCAGACCGCATAGGCAGCAGCTCTATAGAGATGAGATGATGACTTGGAATGAAATAATAAAGTCATCAAATAAAACAAATGTAATATACACAACATCTGAAATATTTTATTCAAGTACAGTAATGTGAATAAAGGATGGTTAATAAGTGATAAACAGTAATTATTAATTGTTTTATTCTGTGTTACAGCATTCAACCTACATAATGTCAAATAAAAAATATATATAAAAAAAAATAATCAAACCAAAACTGAACCAACCTCAAAAAGCACTAATTGCTCAGTACTACCAGGTGACAACATAGAAGATTCAACCATTCATGAAGTTGCCATGAATTTGACAAAGATTATTTGAATAGTACATTACACCTAAAGCCTTCAAACTCAACTCTGGACCTCTAAGCCAGTTCCACTGCACTTTTTCATCGTTCCCCTCTGATCCAGGACTGATTTAGACCTGGAACACCAGGTGTGTGCAATTAATAATCAGGTAGAACAGAAAACCAGCAGGCTCCGGACCTCATAGGGTAAAAGTTCAATACCCCTGACCTACAGTATTATGCATTAAATAGTACAGCTGAATTACTCATTCCTGGCAACCTAATGAAGTTGCCACCAAATGAAATGAGACTCCAACCTAATTTAATTCTATACTCTATGGTATTGTGCCTTTATGTAACAGTGAATTCCATTGACATAATGAAATGGAAAGCTTGCCTTATTTCAGGCGTGTCTCTGTTGTAGCCTACGCTCAGACTGTGCTAGATATTGCATTTCTTCCAGGAATCGGAGGCTGGAATAATAGGTTATCCACAGTTGTAAAAGTTGCTCTTCCGATACATTTTGAATAGTTACAGTAGATGAAAAATGATGAATTAATGAATGGTCCTATTTTATTGTCTTTTGTAAACAACATTTTCCATCTTTTAAATTAAGTTGGAAAGCCTTGGAGGAAAAGTATCATCTCTCAAGATGCTGATATTTTGCCAAATGACTCTAGTCTAATGAAGGCTTCTACATCTTAGCCTTACTGGACATCTCCTTTTGAAATCTTCCTCCTGCACACCAAGAGACAGGGTTAACTGCATTGAGATATTGATATTACTTTATTAAATCAGAACAGCGGAGAGACTGTGCGAGTCTGTGGTGAATTTTTGCTGTAGCTGCAGCTTATGGTCCCCATAATTACATGGTGTTGGTCTCTCCTAAGAGTTTAGAGTAGGGTTAACAGGAAAATGTGCCCTAACAGGAAAATGTTGCCCCAGGCCACAAAACTGCTGGTGGTTACTGCATGGTTTAGGCAGACTGGTTCACACTGTTTACCTGGCATGGATATGCTGCAGAAATCACAGGCTATCTGAACAGCTCTGTCTTATACTCTGATGTAGACAATCAGTCATTCATAGCATCGTCATTATGACTGCCCCACTTCTTTCACTCACACTCTCTCTCTCTCTCTCTCTCTCTCTCTCTCTCTCTCTCTCTCTCTCTCTCTCTCTCTCTCTCTCTCTCTCTCTCTCTCTCTCTCTCTCTCTCTCTCTCTCTCTCTCTCTCTCTCTCTCTCTCTCTGTGTCTCTCTCTGTCTGTTTCCCCCCCTCTGTCTGTCTGTCTGTCTGTCTGTCTGTCTGTCTGTCTCTTTGTCTGTCTCTTTGTCTGTCTGTCTGTCTCTTTGTCTGTCTGTCTGTCTCTTTGTCTGTCTGTCTCTCTCTTTGTCTTTTTGTCTGTCTGTCTCTCTCTCTTTTGCTCTCTCTGTCTCTCTCAGTGGCTTGTCATCCCCTCATACACCCGCCAGCTATCTTCAATTTCTTTCTTCAATGTTTATCCAGTGTTCAAAAGTTTCAAGTTCCGTTATTTATTATGGACTGGTGAAATTGCCCAGAGGTGAACCACTGGGTCCCTGATTAGGAGCAAAAAAGGATTTACTCCATTGATTATGACGTTACGATAAAGAAAATATGAAAACCACTATTGAGTTCTGAATAAATGATTTGCCCAAGGATTTGCTCCTTCATGTGGTTTTGGTAAGGTTTTGGCCTGAATCTCAGTAATTATTATCCAACTGTGACCTCCCTTACAATCAAATCAAGGGCCCTATGGGGTTCTCAGTTGGATGCTTTCCACTCTCTGTCGAGTCCACTTCATTCTGTGGCTCTCTATGGGTCAAAACAGGACATACTGTACCTTACTAGTTGTACAGGTATATATCTTAGCCTTGTTTACAGTACGTCTCACTGTCTATTATTGTTCTATTCACTAACTTCATAGACAGCATACAGTACAGCCTGGGTGGCTGTCTAAGCATGTGCGGTTTGGTCAACACCTCATGGTCACAGCACAACTAGACTGGAGACTAGCAGCTAGAGTAGTGCTATTGATAGAGAATACGAGGTTACTCAGAAGTAAGACCTGAATGTTTTAGCTAGATCTGCTGTGTCTCCAAGGAAAATGGTTTGAAAGTTAACACACTGTTTGGAAACTGTTTTGAAATAACTATGACAGAACAGTTCGGGCTGAAACCCTATTTACTCAAAGAAAACATAAACTTGTCCAACTCAGCACAAGTGAATGAAAATGAGCTGTTTGTCTGTGAGCAGCTTTACTGTGTTAGCATAATAGGACTGAGTGGAGAGCGTGAGAGAGAATGAGAGCGAGAATGAGAGTTGGGGAGGGAGAGAGAGAGAGAGAGAGAGAGACTGGGAGAGAGTGTCAGAGCGCTTGGGGGCGCCTTGCATGTGAAAAGCAGATGGAGAGGAGAGTAGGTTTACGTGGCAAGTGTTACGCATGGACCGGGGGAGTGTGCGCAGCCGTGCTGGCTTTATTTGAGCTGGGGAGCTCAGGGGCATATAGGGAGTGGAATTGTGTGTGTGTGTGTGTGTGTGTGTGTGAAGTGGGGTGGGAGGACTATCAGGGGGAGTATTGGGGTGTGTGTGGCGGGTCAAGGGGCGCACAGGGGTAAGGGGCCAGCTAGCCGTGTGTATACGTGTGTGCTTGACTGTGTGTGTGTGTATCCGAGTGTGTAGGAAGGTGTGTGTGTGTGTGTGTGTGTGTGTGTGTGTGTGTGTGTGTGTGTGTGTGTGTGTGTAGGGGGACGGACAGAGATTTTAGCCTAGTGCAGGAAACCATTAAGACAAATGTGTGCTTCTCTACCACTTAAACAGCAATCACACTCCCCTTGCTTGATAAGCCATTGCATACTGAGCTTTTTGCCTCATTCTGGCTCCCAGACACAGGACTTTTATTGACATGCTGCAAGGGCAATACCATCTGAAAGATTGAATTAACTCAATCTCACTCGAGTGAATCTACCATTTCATAATGAAATTTTCTAGGGTTAGACAATGCTAGGCATACATTTGCACCATTCTTACGTTTTTCTATGAAGATATTGTATGAATATTTGGTTGAACTAACTCTAAAATACTTACAGCAGTAGCAGAACTGCATTATAAACTGGCAAGTCTCTTAAACCACAAAGTCAGTGTGTGCACCGACAGTTTGTGACTTATTGCAAAAGTAGCTAACACCATCACGAGTTCTAGAGCCAAGCCTCTAACTTTCTGACAGTGACCATTTGTCACCTCTGCCTCAACAAGGAACCAACCCCTCCTAACCCTGCAGCAGGCAGCAAGCTAGAGCATTTAAGTCTTCATCTCATAATACCCTGTGTATGCCAGAACATACATGTTAGGAAACCAACAGACACAAAATAAGGCAAAGGGGTTGCCTGACAATTTTCAATGCTAAACAGCTGTTGAGTGTCAATATGTGGCAAGAACACATGACACTCCATCAATTGTCTGATGAATCAATAACAATCAATAATGATTTTATAACATGTAGAGGCATCTGCGAATTGTATATCGAGACGTTTATGTTGGAGTCAATGGACTGTTTGCCCATGCTTCTTTTGAGATCCTTTGAATATTAAAGTTGTGTGATTCTCAACTCGTCCTGTTGTACAAGCACATTCATAACTGTTTTATAACACCTCAAATTAATGTCACTTTATTTAAGGTGTCTGTGCACACTCTATAAGGGCATATGACATGGCTATGATGCCCATCATTCCATTTAATGTAATAATGTGACAGATGTTTGTAAATGACATAACACCCTGTTATAACATCTGGTATGTAGACTGTTAAGTAGCATGTAATAACATATGACATAAGTTGTCATTCAGGCTCTGTAATAGCAGCTGTTATTAACAGTTGACATTAGAGCATATGACAACAGGATCAACAGTCATCTATAACACCCATTATAACTAGTTTTATAACATCTTATGACATTACTCCTAACTATTTAAAACTACTTATGTCAGCTTATGACTAATGTTATGTGTTATATACAGTGAGGGGAAAAAGTATTTGATCCCCTGCTGATTTTGTACGTTTGCCCACTGACAAAGAAATGATCAGTCTATAATTTTAATGGTAGGTTTATTTGAACAGTGAGAGACAGAATGACAACAAAAAAATCCAGAAAAACGCATGTCAAAAATGTTATAAATTGATTCGCATTTTAATTAGGAAAATAAGTATTTGACCCCGTCTCAATCAGAAAGATTTCTGGCTCCCAGGTGTCTTTTATACAGGTAACGAGCTGAGATTAGGAGCACACAAATAAAGGGAGTGCTCCTAATCTCAGCTTGTTACCTGTATAAAAGTCACCTGTCCACAGAAGCAATCAATCAATCAGATTCCAAACTCTCCACCATGGCCAAGACCAAAGAGCTCTCCAAGGATGTCAGGGACAAGATTGTAGACCTACACAAGGCTGGAATGGGCTACAAGACCATCGCCAAGCAGCTTGGTGAGAAGGTGACAACAGTTGGTGCGATTATTCGCAAATGGAAGAAACACAAAATAACTGTCAATCTCCCTCGGCCTGGGGCTCCATGCAAGATCTCACCTCGTGGAGTTGCAATGATCATGAGAACGGTGAGGAATCAGCCCAGAACTACACGGGAGGATCTTGTCAATGATCTCAAGGCAGCTGGGACCATAGTCACCAAGAAAACAATTGGTAACACACTACGCCGTGAAGGACTGCAATCCTGCAGCGCCCGCAAGGTACCCATGCCCGTCTGAATTTGCCATTGAACATCTGAATGATTCATAGGAGAACTGGGTGAAAGTGTTGTGGTCAGATGAGACCAAAATGGAGCTCTTTGGCATCAACTCAACTCGCTGTGTTTGGAGGAGGAGGAATGCTGCCTATGACCCCAAGAACACCATCCCCACCATCAAACATGGAGGTGGAAACATTATGCTTTGGGGGTGTTTTTCTGCTAAGGGCACAGGACAACTTCACCGCATCAAAGAGACGATGGACGGGGCCATGTACCGTCAAATCTTGGGTGAGAACCTCCTTCCCTCAGCCAGGGCATTGAAAATGGGTCGTGGATGGGTATTCCAGCATGACAATGACCCAAAACACACGGCCAAGGCAACAAAGGAGTGGCTCAAGAAGAAGCACATTAAGGTCCTGGAGTGGCCTAGCCAGTAACATGGATTATTTTTTTTGTTATTCTGTCTCTCACTGTTCAAATAAACCTACCATTAAAATTATAGACTGATAATTTTTTTGTCAGTGGGCAAACGTACAAAATCAGCAGGGGATCAAATACTTTTTTCCCTCACTGTAGCTGTTATAAGGGCTTTATGAATGCATACATAAGGACACCTACAATAAAGTGTTACCGCATAGGTTTATGTCCTTATACAATATCTGATTTTGAATATGAGCTGTTCAATATGGTTAGAACCCCATGTGCAGTTTATTTCCCATTTTGTAGTTTCATTACCATTTGTGACCGACCGGCTCGATTCGGTCTTATGTAGCAAAATTAGAAATTGTGTTTTTTACGTTGGATAAAAGTAGAGACTCAGAGCTAGAAAATGGTATATCATACACTACAGTTGAGGAACAATGATAAAGTAATTCTGCTTTGAAAGTTGATAAACTTGTAACCTCACTTTTGAGAAAATGGCCCTTTAATGTTTTGGTACCTACTAGAGAGCTCTTCTTTGTCTACACCCATTCAGCATTGTTCACACCCTTTTAAGCTTTAGCCCCACCCATCTCTTTAAGGATTCACATGTGAGGCTATGTACTAAACAACCAAAGATTTCAAGACTAAAGGCTGGCTTATACTACGGGTTTGTTCGTAAATGTGATCTGTAGTGACAGAGTGTGCTCTTGGTGTTTGTAAACTCAGAGCGTTGTCAGATTGGCCGTTCGTAAATTCAGAGCTCTGGCTGAAAAGTAGGGTTGATCTGAGCATTCTGACCGAAGAACAGCAGTCAAGCACCCAAGCTAACTGGCTTCTGTTGGCTAGCTTGCTAGCTACTTCCAGACACAAATGAGAGAACAGCTCACTCTGACCATTTTACTTGCCCTAGCAGAGCTGGTTAGGCTGTTTTTATGTTACCCAGAGCATTGGTGACTGCAACTGTGCTGCTTTTTTGCCAACATTTACTGACATCGGCCATATTCAACGGGTGTTGAGCGTTCGTAAATTTGTCAGTTATTCTGCGCTCTGGCACACTCAGATGGGAGTGCTCTGAAATTGAGTGTAGATAGCCAGAGTGAATTTACCAGCTACATCTGTCAACAGTTGTCGCAGTGACATCATAAACATTCTATTGAAATAGTTACTTGCATAGTGGAGTCTTTTGTTTTGACATGTAGCTAGCTATCTAAACAATGAACCATAATCCCAACTCATAACGTTACTACCCTGCATGAATCTGCAGGTAGCTTACCAACCAGGTTCAATATTAGCTAGCTAACATTAGGCTATAACTAGCAATGCAAATGGCTCTGAGATACAAATAATATTGCTACACAGATCATACACGTAACGTTATCTAGCCAGCCAGCTAACTAGCTAACAGTACACTTTAACTTGAAATGAAAATGACTTTCGGACAAAATTAGAAACTTGTAATATCTGAAAATGTAGCTAGCTAGACTCTCTTACCCGTATACATGGATGGACGCTTCTCCCTCTCTGTCACAGATGCCATGGTTGCCCTTAGTTTGAATATGTAATCCAGAGACAGCCTTCTGTGTGTTCTCTTTTCGACTCTGTCTGCATATTTGCAATCAAACACCAGAATTTTCTCCATCTCCTTAGCTATCATACTCTAATTCCATGGATTTCTAAACTCGGTCCTCCAGAAAGTGGAGAGCAACACTTATGCAATTCTACTACGTGATATCTTTAAAAAAAAGCAGCGTTAGAAAGGATTACCTACACATACTGACCAGCTCATATTATAGACAGAAGCGTGCTACATGGCAGACCAATCTGAACTCATCTCTCGGCATGTCCAGCCCACTCATTATCTCAGCCAATCATGGCTAGCGGGAAGGTTGCTGTGTTTTTCCGTGGCTGAACCAACTAGGCTCGTAATTTAACAATTGTATTCTTATTTACAGATGGCATACAAGTTTGTTATTAAGGCACATGAAAGTTCACATGTCCAAAAAACACATTTTGCTAAAAAGAAAGGTTTACGTGCAAATGGCGCTCCTGTGAAGTAGTGACATACGCCTAGTTTCCTGTAAGGAGTCACATTTGTTTGTTGCCTGACCGTACACATTCCACATCCTTTAGAGATAGTGCTCCATTTTAACAAAGTGAATCAGTGAAAGCATCTGTAAACTGTATTGAACAACCGCTCAGTATTCCCTCCTTATCCACCCACACAACTTCAGCTGATGATCCAAAGACCAGTCACTCTGCCAGATTTAGATCTACTCCATCTCTCTGCTAAATCAGCTTCAGTGAAATCAATGGCCCTCATCATGTCAGTGTCACACCATCCCTCCCTCTGACCAGACCCAGAGTAAGATCAGGAACCCTGACATCAAAGGAGGACAAATCCCCTGACCCAAACCAACAGCCTTCCCAATTCCCAACCTCCCCTGTTTCCTCCCCAAGATACATTCTTGCAACGCTCCCAACTGTCGTCCTGTTTTGAACAGGACCGTTAATGGGATTGGGAAGGGGGAGAGCGGGGTGGGAGCAGGAAGTGCAAGTATAAATCTGAGTGAGGTGAGATGTAAACAGAGAGAGTGTCTAACAGGGCTATTTCAAAAGTCTGGTGTCAAATATATTATAATGTTTAAGCTTATAGATATGTGCTGTGCATATGGGCGATGCCCGCAGGCACCATAGCAGGCAGGCAAGCACGCACACACACACACACACACACACACACACACACACACACACACACATACACACACACACCACATGTAAACACAGTAGTCTAGAGTCTAGACACTAACGTTGTTGATATTCTGAGATTCCAGGAAGGGTGGGGGAACTGATATCAATCATATGTGGTAAAAGCAGGATTTCTCTCCTAACAGACTCAGTTTGTTGACCCTAATGTGGCCACTACTAGCAGCACACTAAACCATCCTCCTCCAATCGATCACATTTATTTCATCTACTGCGTCTAATTTCATGGCCTCAGATGATGGAGTTGGAATACCTACCTACTGTAAATCACTTGCATACTAAAGCTACAGAGTTTGGAGACAGAATAGAAGGAAGTATTATGAAATGAAGCATATTTCATCCAACATACATTTTCATATTAATCTACTTTTGTCTTTGTGGAATGTTACACCGTGTAGAGTTTTTTTTATTGGTATCCAGATGATGAAGACCTTATTTAAGCTCTACCCTACAATGTCTAGGCTTTCCCTCCTAATATTTCTCACCTTAGTGACCCTTGTTCTAGTCTGTTATTCCTGCTGATGCAAAACATTTCATTTCCTGAATGGGGTTGAAATATTAGCTTTTATTTTTGGGACCTACTGAGTGTGTTGACAAAGTCCTTACTCATTCGCACAGAGCACACCCCTCCCTGCCCAACAAGAGAGGAAGCACATGTTTCAAAAACATCACTTCACGTCGTTTTACGTGGATTCACGTTTTATTAGATCACGCCCCGTTGAGTTTTTATATATATATATATATATATATATATATTCACCGGGAAATGACATCATGAACTTGTTTCTTTTCTTTTTTTTACAATATGGTGTCCAAACATTTTAAGAGATGGGATTAATCTGCCTTTGTGTTCCACCATCCTTCTTACCATTCCCGACAGGTTACTAAGATGCCTTGAGTGTTCTGCACTCAAAGTCTTGCACTCAAAGTTCAACTAATATTAACTTTCCAATGATTCTGTGCCCAACCTCGCGGTGAGCAAAGAACTCTGTGCAAATAATGAGAAAGCAACGTAAACCACAGAAGGAACCACACTGGTTCAACTTCACTCGTTGGCAGGGTTAGTATTTTGGATGCTATTGAAGCTGCGCTCATCCGGATGATTTATTAGTGTTTTGATGTTTCTGATACCTGCCCCTCGGCATAGAATGTGAATATAATCCTAATTTACGGAAATGTTCATCTTTAGTCTGGCAGCTGTCATCAGGTCCTCTCTTTATACTGGCAGCTTAATCCAAGCAGTCTCAATCACTTCTTATCTAATCTTCTTTATTGGACTGGAATCATGCTATTTTCCATCGTCTGAGATAGAGCTCTCTTTATAATGTTCCAGACACTGAGTTTACCACTGGTTGAATAATCTTTTAATTTAGACGCATTTGGCTTCCTCTAGTTTATAACATTTGTTTGGTAGACATTTCTCTTGATTATGTGGGACAGGAACTCCGCTATTTCATTTATCTTTCACTAAATACTATAATTGATTTCAGCTAAGAGAGAAACAGTATATTGACAATGTTATTGCATTTGCTCTGTATCCTCTGTCTTAGTATCCATATACTTGAACTGTCTGTTAGCAGTTAAACTATACATCTGTTTACTCAGGCAAGCCTTGAAGCAGCTTGGAGTTTAGGCCAAAGGATATCCTGGTTTTTCATCCGGATAATGTAGTATGTGCTGTATACTGTGTTGTTACTGTATGTGATCTGTGAATCATTTCTCTACTTTTTTTATGACACTTTATTTTATTTTATGAAACTCTGAGACCAGTCTGAGCCGTCAGTAATGTGTGAACCCCATCTTAGCAGTCTCTGATTCTAGGGTACAGCTGACATGTTAGTTCTGCTCCTAAACTGGGTTGTCTGCAGCTGGAGATGTTTTGGAGTGACTTTTTAAGGTTTAGTGTACAGTGGTATGTGGGTGAATTTGTTATGAAGATGTAATTTATTTACTGTTTTGAAAATGAGAAACATCTCCAATGATCTTTCCCTTTGAAGTTCAGGTTATGTTTAAAAATATATTTTTTACAATACCAGTCTGTGCATATTAAGTGTGCTTTAGTCTTTGCAAACTGGTTTATTTTATGAGATTCATATCATAAACATCAATGCCATGCAATGCAACAGGGACTGCACAGTTTGTTTAAGAGCCAGATAAATGAAATAACCCCCCCAAAATTGTTATCACAGTTTAAGAGCAACCCCATCTATAATACTGACACATTCTTGGATGTTTGAAGTGATACATTTATGGTCTTGTTGAACAACATTGTCAAAATGAAGAGTCATTTCTGGTGCTTAGATGGTTAACCCAGTGAGGGCAGGAAATAAGCTTTCCATTGGCCATGCTGAATGAAAGTCCTGTGTTCTAGTGTTTCACAGCAGCCGAGGCCCGGCCTCCTGAGCTCAACTCCAGCCCACTCATCTGGTTCTATTTAAGGCCTCTGGTGTCGACTCTTATGATTGGCGTACACAACCCCCCTACTCTTCCTCCAGCCCCAACGAGGAGGAGAAGAAGGCTTTTTAGCAGTCTGTTTATTTTCCAGGGGAAACCGTTCCTCTATCCCACTCCACTGTCCCATCTATAAACTGCTGCTGCTCCTGCTCTCTGTCTGTATTGCTCTCCTCTCTTTCTCCTCTCTCTATTCTTATTTTTTTAAATCTCAAGTTTGGACTATGGATGAGCCCCCCCAACAGCATAGAATGGATTCTCTTCAGCTAACTGCTTGATGTTTTTGGGGGGACTTGCAGTTTTCCTTTTAGACTCTCCACTGCCCCTGGTTTTGGGCTGGTGGGGGATCCAGCTATATGGCCAGACTCTTGGGAAGATGCACTGAGCCCAGCGTGTGTTCCCATTGGCTAAGGTCTACTGACAAATTGGCCTATGGCACAGCGGGTGCCCGGCGGTCGCTCTCGCGGACCCATGCCCGGGAGTTGGCTGACAGCGTGTTTTTTCCCATCAACCCCAGGCTTGGACGGTGCAGATCCTATGCTACTGGAGCAGTACGTGGTGGTGGCCAAATATGAGAAGCAGGAGCCGGCAGAAATCAGCCTGCAGGCCGGCGAACTGGTGGACGTCATCGATAAGAGCGAGAGCGGTGAGTTACCAACTTACACATGCATACACGCACACGCACACGCACACACACACACACACACACACACACACACACACACACACACACACACACACACACACACACACACACACACACACACACACACACACTTCCATTTTCACCTCTCAGTCTGGGGTTCCTGTCTTTCCTTCAACCCCAATAGTTTCCCTCATGTTACCTCCTCCCTACCTCCTCTCCCTATCTTTCCCCCTCTCTCCCCCCCCTTTGTCCACAGCCTTCAAACTGTGCCTTAGCCCCATCTGGAGGCTTGCTTTGGCCTGCAGAGAGGCCTGTGTTTTCCCCTTGTTGGTTTAGGCTGGGGGCCAGAATGTTGCCTTTTGTAGGAGGAACGTCTCTCAGACTCCTTTATTAATTATCCAGCTCACTTTAATGGAAAGACAAAGAGACATGCTGGATTTACAAATGCCAGCTGCATGGGGTCCTGAGTCAGCTGTTTAACCAAAATGGAATGCTAGGAGTGCTAACCTTGCACGCACAGCCCTTAAGATCCTCAAAAGGAACTGAAAATGATTTTAATCTAGCCCTTGTTATGAGATTCATTCAATTTGCCTTTTTTTCTATAGATGTTTCACAATGAAGTGTGGTGGAGGTTACGGAGAGCTGCCTCTATTGACTATTGTGCATATTAAGCAGGGGATCAAATACTTTTTTCCCTCACTGTACTTATCTACACTGGATTAATTTACACAAGATATACTAGGAATGATATGTACAGCTGTAGATGTATTAGAGTGAGCTATGTCAAGAATCCAGTATATAAAGAAATATGCGGTGTGCATAAACAGTGTAACTAAAATGCAATGTACAGTAGTAGAAATATTAGAATTAGCTATGTCGAGAACACAGTATTTAAATACACAGTACAAAACCCCATAACAAAATTGATAGAATTGCAGGAAATTAGCATCCAGACCGGAGTCCAGAATATAAATAATGTACAGTACCAGTCAAAAGTTTGGACACACCTACTCATTCAAGGTAAAAAAATAAAATAATTTTTTTTTTTTTTTTTTTTTTTACTGTTTTCTGCATTGTAGAATAATAGTGGGGACATCGGGGCTGTGAAGTGATGCATGTGTGATCATGTGGTGGCGAAAAGAGTGTTAAACAAATCTAAATGTATTTTATATTTGAGATTCTTCGGGGTGGCCGCCCTTTGCCTTGGTGGCGGCTTTGCGCACTCTTGGCATTCTCTCAACCAGCTTCATGAGGTAGCTGGAATGCATTTCAATTAACAGGTTTGCCTTCTTAAAAGTTAATTTGTGGAATGAATGTGTTTGAGCCAATCAGTTTTGTTGTGACAAGGTAGGGTTGGTATACAGAAGATAGCCCTATTTGATAAAAGACCAAGTTCATATTATGGCAAGAACAGCTCAAATAAGCAAAGAGAAACGACAGTCCATCATTACTTTAAGACATGAAGGTCAGTCAATACGGAACATTTCAAGAATTTTGAAATTTTCTTCAAGTGCAGTTGCAAAAAACATCAAGCGCTATGATGAAAGTGGCTCAAATGAGGGCCGCCACAGGAAAGGAAGACCCAGAGTTCCCTCTGCTGCAGAGGATAAGTTCATTAGAGTTACCAGCCTCAAAAATTGCAGTCCAAATAAATGCTTCACAGAGTTCAAGTAACAGACACATCTCAACATCAATTGTTCAGAGGAGACTGCATAAATCAGGCCTTCATGGTCGATTGCTGCTGTCACGCCCTGGCTCTGGGGACTATGTTATGTTGAGCCAGGGTGTGTAAGTCTATATTTTGTATATCTATGTTGGCCTGAGTGACTCCCAATCAGAGGCAACGAGTGTCAGCTGGTTGTCTCTGATTGGGAGCCATATTTAACTATCGGTCTTTTCACTTTGTGTTGTGGTTTCTTGTTCCTTTTGGTTTGTGTGTATCGAAGGACTTCACGTTTCGTTCGTTGTTTTGATCGGGTGATCTGTTTAATAAATAATATGTACGCATTCAACGCTGCGCATTGGTCCTCCTCCTTAAGCGAACGTGACAGAAGAAACCACCAAGAATGGACCAAGCAGCGTGAAGAGGAGAGAGGAAGGACCTGGGATCAGGGGAGTAGGAGTTTCGGCTGGGCCACGCTAAGTGAAGAGGAGAGAGGCTGGTCTATGAAGCAATGGATCGAGAGTCTGGCGAGAGCTAGGGAGGCCTGGTCCACGGGGAGGAGAGAACCCCAGAAATTTTTTAGGGGGGGGCTCACGACGTGGACGACGGGGCAGCAGGAGGCCGCGATGGTGCGGTCCAGCGGGTGTGAAGAGGAGGCCGCCAGGTTAAGGGGGCCACTGGTCACAGAGGAGAGGGAAAGTGTGGAGGCACGGCGAGAGGTACTGGGGTGTATTACCAGTCCGGTCCGGCCCGTTCCTGATCCCTGCATAGGGCCAGTGGCGTGTGTCCCCAGTACGGTTCGGCCTGTTCCTGCCTCTCGCACCGAGCCTGTGGTGCGCGTCGTCAGCCCTGTCCGGCCCGTTCCTGCTCTCCGTACCAAGTCGGTGGTGCGCGTCGCCAGTCCGGCACGGCCCGTTCCTGCTCTCCGCACCAAGTCTGTGGTGCGCGTCGCCAGCCCAGTCCGGCCCATCCAAGCTTCCCGCACCAAGCCAGTGGTGTGCGTCGTCAGTCCGGCACGGCCCGTGCCTGCTCTCCGCACCAAGTCTATGGTGCGTTTCGTCAGCCCTGTCCGGCCCGTGCCTGCTCTCCGCACCAAGTCTGTGGTGCGCGTCGCCAGCCCAGTCCGGCCCATCCAAGCTCCCCGCACCAGGTCAGTGGTGCGCGTCGTCAGCCCGGTCCGGCTCATTCCTGCTCCCCGCACCAAGTCAGGGGTGCGCTTCGTCAGCCCGGTCCGGCCCGTTCATCCTCCACGCATCAAGCCAGGGGTGTGCGTCGTCAGTCCAGCACAACCCGTGCCTGGGTCATGTCCGGAGCCGGATCCGCCGCCGAGGCGGAGTGCCCACCCGGTCCCTCCCCTGTTGTGGTTGTTTGGCGCGGCCGGAGTCCGCGCCTTTGGGGGGGGGTACTGTCACGCCCTGGCTCTGGGGACTATGTTATGTTGAGCCAGGGTGTGTAAGTCTATGTTTTGTATATCTATGTTGGCCTGAGTGACTCCCAATCAGAGGCAACGAGTGTCAGCTGGTTGTCTCTGATTGGGAGTCATATTTAACTATCGGTCTTTTCACTTTGTGTTGTGGTTTCTTGTTCCTTTTGGTTTGTGTGTATCGAAGGACTTCACGTTTCGTTCGTTGTTTTGATCGGGTGATCTGTTTAATAAATAATATGTACGCATTCAACGCTGCGCATTGGTCCTCCTCCTTAAGCGAACGTGACAGCTGCAAAGAAACCACTGCTAAAGGACACCAATAATAAGAAGAGACTTGCTTGAGCCAAGAAACACGAGCAATGGACATTAGACCGGCGGAAATCTGTCCTTTGGTCTGATGAGTCCAAATTTGAGATTTTTTGTTTTAACCGCTGTGTCTTTGTAAGGCGCAGAGTAGGTGAACGGATAATCTCCACATGTGTGGTTCCCACCATGAAGCATGGAGGAGGAGGTGTGATGGTGTAGGGGTGCTTTGCTGGTGACACTGTCTGTGATTTATTTAGAATTCAAGGCACACTTAACCAGCATGGCTACCACAGCATTCTGTAGCGATACACCATACCATCTGGTTTGGGCTTAGTGGGACTATCATTTGTTTTTCAACAGGACAATGACCCAACACCCCTTCCAGGCTGTGTAAGGGCTATTCTACCAAGAAGGAGAGTGATGGAGTGCTGCATCAGATGTCCTGGCCTCCACAATCACCCGACCTCAACACAATTCAGATTGTTTGGGATGAGTTGGACCGCAGAGTGAAGGAAAAGCAGCCAACAAGTGCTCAGCATATGTGGGAACTCCTTCAAGACTGTTGGAAAAGCATTCCAGGTGAGGCTGGTTGGGAGAGTGCCAAGGTGTGTGGGGCTGTCATCAAGGCGGGGGGTGGCTACTTTGAAGAATCTCAACATTTGTTTATCACTTTTTTGGTTGCTGCGTGATTCCATGTGTGTTGTTTTATAGTTTTGATTTCTTCACTGTTCTGCAATGTAGAAGATGGTAAAAATAAAGAAGAACCCTTCAATGAGTAGGTGTGTCCTTTTGACTGGTACTGTATATTTATGTGAATGGTGTGTATTGACAGTATGCGAATAGAAAAGGTGTGTATAGCAACAGATATTTATTTATATTTTATTTGACCTTTATTTTATCAGGGAGTCATACTGAGACCAGGTCTTTTACAGATGAGCCCTGAATTGCAGAAAATACACACATCAAATGAATAAATACAAAATGCAAGCAGAAAGAAGGAAAACACGGTCATAATAAACAAACACATTCATCAGTAATAAGGTCCTCAATCAGCTATATAGGGTGAGCCATGACTAGAATACAGTATATACATATAAAGTGGGTAAAACAGTATGTAAACATGATTAAAGTGACCAGTGTTCAATGACTATGTACAAAAGGCAGCGGTCTTTAAGGTGCAGGGAAGGGTACTAGAAGCAATGGAAACAGTAAAGTATGAAAATGTATGCACTCATTAACTGTAAGTCGCTCTGGATAACAGCGTCTGCTAAATGACTAAAATGTAAATGTAAAATGTAAATGTAAATATGCCCTCCTGTAGAAACAATGAAATGATGTACTCTTTATTAAGTGGCCTTACTTGATGATGGCCTTGCCTTACTTGAGGATCGCCTTACTTGAGGATCGCCTTACTTGAGGATCGCCTTACTTGAGGATCGCCTTACTTGATGATCACCTTACTTGAGGATCGCCTTACTTGATGATCACCTTACTTGATGATCGCCTTACTTGATGATGGTCTTACTTGAT
Source organism: Coregonus lavaretus (assembly GCF_964263955.1). NCBI lineage: Eukaryota > Metazoa > Chordata > Actinopteri > Salmoniformes > Salmonidae > Coregonus > Coregonus lavaretus. The sequence goes on along the minus strand of NC_140023.1, from coordinate 11,106,981 downwards.
GATGGTCTTACTTTTGCTGCTACACTTTGACACAGTTAAGACTTCTCACTAACTCTTGCACTATAACATCAAAGCACACCTCACCATTAACTGAACCACAGTTTTAGCTGATGCAGCATAAGGAAACCTGGAGTTTTCCTTTCCCTTCAGCAGAATGAAATTAGAGGTTTTGTCATATCCATCCCATGAGCCTCTAGAGAGAGAGACAGGCTCAGTAACAGAGGTTGACATCCTGGCTTTAATGGTGTGCCCAGACAGTAAAGCAGTAATGGGACTCGTGTTCTTCAGAGAGGAGGGGAAACGGGGATCAGAAAGCAATTGCTTTCACATTGGGTGTGAGTGAAACCCCATGCCATAGAGGCCTAAAGGAATAGAGTCAATTGACTGCTTTGAAGTGTCTGTACCCACCCTCTGAGTTTGTCCATTTATTTTCCCGCCTTGGTCCAGTTGGATTTGAGCCCACTAGGGAGTCACTTTGAGGCAGATTTCCAAACACCTTGAAGTCCTTCTGCCCGAGGCCTTGACTTGAGTTCTTTCCTCCATAATAAGCATGGACCTTGATGGATGGTGCTGGTGACTGGGCTATTGATGGCTGCAGTACATTTTGATGACTACAGGGTAAATGTGTCACTGGTTAGAGAGTTCATCCACCTGCAGGTCTAACTGAATCACTGTTTGATTCATAGGAACACAACCAGTAGTGTTTAAACAGCATTTGGCATAAAGGACTCAAGCACTGTAGGCTGGGGACTCCAAAGTATTATAGAGCTAGCTAAATCCAATCCACTTCGAGCACTGTGTTCAACAAAATGGTTAGCATTAGCTGAAGCCTGTTGTGTTCAACATAATGGTTAGCATTAGCTAAAGCCTGTAGTGTTCATCAAAACCGTTAGCATTTGCTGAAGCCTGTTGTGTTCAACAGAATGGTTAGCATTAGCTGAAGCCTTGACACCACCTGGACAGCACAGGCTAAGCTGCAATGTGGGTGACATCATTCCTCAGCCCAGTGCCAATGCTAACAGTTCCAGGTGTGCATAAAAGAGTCCATTTAGTTTATTATCCATTTCTCACAGAATAAGTTGTCTTTTATGGCATCTGACAGGTTGATTTCTGAATCGCAGACTTTCAGTGGTGAACAAGTTAGTTAAATGCTCATTATGAACCCAGAGCTGCTAAAAGGTCTCCAGTACTTCTCTGTGGAATGACGACAAAAAATAAGCTGCATGTCTTTAGAGGCTTGTAGATTTCTTAAAGGGGGTGAAAATGGTGTGTTGATATGGTACCATTCCTCTTCTACAGCTCTCATTTGTCCAATGAAGAAGATGGCTTGGAATGGAATTTGTCCTTATGTCTGTGTAGTGTCTGTAAGTGCTATTATATTGTGCTTTACTTACAATGTTGGTTCTCAAATTTGAACATAAAAAGCACTTTGGTAAGTAACTCTATGTTCTTTCATTGTACAAGGTAAATATATAACTTTTTCACTGTTACCATACCCAAGGTTAATGCCATTGTAATGCAAAGGATTGCCCACTGCACTAAAGGGAAGGCACATTTTCTTACATTGGATTAGATAATATATTTCTGACAGGGGCTTTGAATCTAGGTCCGCTTGGTCAGTTTTTCATGTCCCTTTACCAGGACAAGTCAGTATTTTCCATTGCAATGGTTTGTTGATACTGCTTTTGGCTTTCAGTCGCTGTCATAGTTTCTGTAGCTCAATTGGTAGAGCATGGCGCTTGTAACGCCAGGGTAGTGGGTTCGATCCCCGGGACCACCCATACGTAAAAATGTATGCACGCATGACTGTAAGTCGCTTTGGATAAAAGCGTCTGCTAAATGGCATATTATATTATAATGATTCATGTTTTGATGAGAGGTTGTTCCTTGTTATTGGATCAGGTACCAGAAGGGTATACTACAAAGCAAGATCAATGACTTAGCTTGCGAACTTGCCAAAATATTCTGAAATAATAACTTTTTTTGTTGAAAGATGAGCTTGCAATTGACTAAACAACCAAAAACACATATCTAAGTTTAGCTTTCTTAATTAACCAAAAAAATCTATAGTTATTTCTGATTGTTTATCAGAGTTAGCTGGCTAAATAGTTTAACATGCTTTGTAGTATACCCCTCTGGTTAATCAACATAGCTAAGAATGGCAACGTGTGTTGTGGATGCATTCAGCTCTGATTTATTTTTATATTTTTTTAAATATTTAAAAAAATGTATATGATACAATTCTTGGAAAATAATCTTTGTTAAGACCAGGAATGTTGCACTGCCAGGACTCATCAAAGACAGAGAAATGGGGCAAGATCTATGTTTTTGATTACGTAATTTTCTCAGAATTGTATAAAAATCAACTGCCACTTTTTAGGATACTCAAAAGAAGTGTTCCATCAGTGTTTTATCCCTGATGCCCTGGCAGTTGCTTGTATTTGTTTGATTGCAATCCCTCTATTGGTCTATTTTCACGACTGAGTTAAGTCAGAGCTTGTCATCGAGAGACCCTGGCTTTGAAGAGGAGAGGAGTGTGGGCCGGGGAGAGAGTCAGGGGGAATATGGAAAAATCCATTTCCTGCCAAAGTTAGTGGTTCCGAGAGGTTGGTTCATTATAATGGCTTAATGGATCCTCCAGGATTCTCCTCAACAGATACACTGTGTTAGAGAGATGCTAACCAGGGATAGGCTAAGCTAGCACACCACTTTTGAACCTTCACTTAACCAAGTAGGTCAATTAAGAACAATGTATTTTTTATGACAATTACGACCTGGCACCACAGACCCAGTGCACTTCAGTCTACTGTTGAACTTTTCTTGTTATCAAAATGTATAGGAAAGGTAAAGAATTTGCTGTCACATTTCCCTCTAGAGGTATGCTGCCTGTCTGCCTAGTCTACTATACACCTCAAGGGCAGTGTTAGGCTAGCCTTGCCCAGTCCAACCCAGATAATATCCCTCTAATTCTCTTCTTACCAGTGTGCGTTTACATTGGCCCTGCTCCAAGTCTAGATCAGCTTTTTGAATTGTAATTTGCCAAATGAACTCCAGGAATGTCTGTCTGTGTCGGAGAGGGCAGCAGCTCGGGTCTGTCAGCACCTCAGGCTCCCATAGCCCCACTGTACCACCCTGTGTGTGTTTCCGTCAATAAACCAATAGCCTGCATCAGTCAGTGGTGAATTCTGGGAACACTTTGTAGAGTATTTTAGGCTGTTTAAGGGCTCTCAAAAGTCAAAGCTGTGTCCCAATTCTCTTCCCCGTCTCTCTTCATTCTTGATGTACCATGGATACGTTGAGGAGGAACATTTCCTACATACTGTATTACTCTCTGCTCTTAAATCCTCTCAGATACTGTAGATCAGTGTTCATGAGGGACAGGAGATGTGGATAGGAAGCTGTTAAACACCATTTGGCTACGGCCAGACGATGGACATGAACCAATGGATTCGTGAGGCGCCTCACACTTAGGAACGACCATTAAAGTTAAATAGCATTTTAGAGGGTTGGGATATCAGGCACATCTCACATGCCATCTATGCTGTCTAGAGCACGGGACTGCAGAACGTAGCTTTAGAAAGGTCAGCACACCATGAGGGGATCCTTTCATATTCTAGGGGGCTGCGTGGGTTGTTCCTTATGTCAACATTAGTTATTGTGCCGTTTTCGCCTAGCACACTTAACAGAACCATCGCTGGTAATTGAATGTATTGAACTCTTTGATACAGTGTTAATAAATACAGAAGCTTGCAATGAATAAGGTTTTCTCCTGCAGTGCTTTCCAGTGGGATCGGATATATCCAGTAGTTCTGAGGCTCAGCATTCCACATGTCAAGCCCAGAGAAATGCCTGTCACGCCAATCCTAAGGTTATAATCTTCATATCACAGCTGTAGCATAAGCTAATATTTCACAGAGAGACCCCAAAACACCAACAATTGTTTTATTAGGTAAAACGTGTGTTTTAGTAGCAGTTAAAGACAGGGTATTTGATTCAAAGGATATCTATAAATCAAATATATACAGCACAGTAGAGACTGAGGCATCTCAATAATGTTAAAAACGCAGCATATTATTAGAGTTTAGGTTAGTACATATGGTATACATTCACAGTAGGAAAATCAAGAGTTGCTGGCCGTGTCCCACTTTTGTCTTGAGCACTAAATGTGTTGTTGACTACAGTAAAAAGGAGACTGAAGTGTTTAACCTGATAGTGTTTCCAGACAACAGGTACTGTAGGGGAGACAAATAGGGCTCAGGCCCTCCTCAACAGATAGTTTCCTCTCTTTTATCCTCCCTCAGAGAAAGAGAGAGGAGCAGAGTGGGTACAAGTAAATACAAGTAAAGCTTTATCACTTTGAAGTCAGAGGCAAACATCTGTTTACTTACTCCACTTTCTCCTTTCAAGGAAATCCATATTGTAGCAGTACCGTTTTTCTTCTCACCCCCTAGAGCCACATTACGACACACATGGCTTACATAATCAGCATGGTTTTTTTATGGTTCATTTTCTTTGTAAACAAAACAAAGAACCCACTGACACACACTGGTTGAATCAAAGTTGTTTTGACGTCATTTTACAATGTATTGTGATGTGGAATCAACGTGGAAAATACATTGGATTTGAAAAAGTCATCAACCAGTACTGTTTTCATCTCATTTTAACCAGCGTTGTAAACATTGAAATTAGGGTAAAACTTCAACGTAAATACCTTGACTTAACCTGACTAACAGGTTGTTACAACAATCTAATTTCAACATAATCATCAGAACTATGTAATGTCATCCTAAATTCAATATACTCTACACTGAGTAGACCAAACATTGCTGGCCCATGTTGACTCCAATGCTTCCCACAGTTGTGTCAAGTTGGCTGGATGTCCTTTGGGTGGTGGACCATTCTTGATACACACAGGAAACTGTTGAGCAGTTCTTGACACAAACCGGTGTGCCTTCTACCATACCTCATTCAAAGGCACTTAAATATTTTGTCTTGCCCATTCACCCTCTGAATGGCACACATACACAATCCGTCTCAATTTTCTCAAGGCTTAAAAATCCTTCTTTAACCTGTCTCCTCCCCTTCATCTACACTGATTGAAGTGGATTTAATAAGTGACATCAATAAGGGATTATAGCTTTCACCTGGATTCACCTGGTCAGTATATGTCATGAAAAGAGCAGGTGTTCTTAATGTTTTGTATACTATTGGGGTGGTTGAAATTGTTGAATTTCGTATTTGAATAGACACACTTTATTTGGCCTTATTTCAATGTTGATAGTAAAATGGTATGATTGAATCAACGTCATGCCATCAAGATAAAGGAATATTGAAATAAAATGTGAAGCCACAGTCCAACGATTCCTGCATGAACATTGACTCCTACTGGTATATGAGTGGTAAGGTACTTCAGTGAGAACAAGTCTACCATCTAGATGCTTACCTTTATGTACCCTGCTTAGCTTTGGAAAGAAGCTGTGTTTGATTCAGCTGAGCTATCATGTCAACACTTTCAGACGTTGAACAGTTTCCATACTCATTTGCGTAGACTACCTAAATTGAATAGTTGAAAGTAACTAACTTTTCTTACACAAGCTGTATGTGAAAGTACATTTGGAGAGGGTTTATGTAGGCTACATTGACGTCTGAAGCACACAATAATTTCAACGTGAAGCTAGGTATACTATCTTTCATCCATGGTTGATTGGATCTTTGGATGTTTAGAAGTAGTTCATTAGCCCTATAAATAGGATGCAAAATTAATGATATTAATAATAAACGTTTGTCTTTTATACATGTTCTTTCATAATATACAGTATATATATTGTAAGTCGCTCTGGATAAGAGCGTCTGCTAAATGATGTAAATGTAAATATACTATCCAAGCAGAAGATGCATCTCCTTCAAATGTTGATATTTGGTTGTGTTCACAATTCAATATCTGTTTTGTCTACAAATTAATGATTGATATGTTGGATTCACGTCTCCAAAGTATTTTAAAGAAATAGCACTAAATCAAATCAAACTTGAAATGCACTTCAAATAATTGATTTATTCCTATTCTTCAACTTAGATTGTTTGTTGAGATGGAGACGTGAATCCAACATATTAATAACTTGTAGATTAAATTTGAAAGCAACCATCCTTTTTATACAAGACAATATCCAAATATAAAAGCGTATTATTAATATCATGAATTTGGCATCCTATTTATAATGGTAACTACTTCTAAACTTCCAAAGATCCAATCAACCATGGATGAATGATAGTATACGTACTGTAGCTACACGTTGAAATTCTGGTGTCCTTTGTTGGGCAAATCAGATGTCAATGTAGCCTACATAAACCCAACCTCACTCCGAATGTACTTTCACATACAGCTTGTGTAAAAAAAGTTACTTTGAACTATTCAATGTTATTTAGGTAGTCTACGCAAATGAGTATGGAAGCTGATCAATGTCTAAATGTGTTGACATTATAGCTCAGCTGAAACGAACACAGGTTGTTTCCAGAGCTAAACAGAGTACATAGAGGTAGGCATCTGGATCGTAGACTCATTCTCACTGAAGTGCATTACCCCTTAAGTTGTTGGACTGTGGCTTCACATTCTATTTCAATATACCTCTTTATTTAGGTTGATAGCATGACGTTGAAACAATGACGTTGATTCAAACTATTTTATATCAACATTGAAACAAGGTCAAATCAAATCTCTAATGAAATCTAAAATTCTACATAATTTCAACCAGCCAGTATACTGTATATATTGAATCTAGGTTTATGTTTTTATATATATTTTTTATGTGGAATTTTAAATGTAATTTCAACGTATACATAGTTCTGATGATTATGATGAAATTAGATTGATGCAACAACCTGTTAGTCAGGTTAAGTCAATGTATTTAAGTTTTACCCTAATTTCAATGTTTATAACGCTGGTTGAAATGAGACTTTTTTTCAAATCCAATGTATTTTCCACGTTGATTCCACGTCACAATACGTTGACAAATTACGTTGAAACAAAGTTTACTCAACCAGTGTGTGCCCAGTGGGAAGTTCTTTTTTCTCCAGATGTGTTTTTGGAGCTGTGCGTCTCAAGCTGTGTAAATCAGGCTGACATAGGCATTTTGTCTAGGCGTTAAAAGCCTAATTAGATAGTTGGCAAACACATCCTTTAATTCAGTACTTCCAGTATAAACTCTGTGGGCTATGTCAAACGTAAACTTGCAACATATAATTTATTTGACTTTTTTCATGGTTTCCTTGCAGTACAACCACTGATTTTGTCAAGACAAACATTTACATTTTAGTAATTTAGCAGACGCTCATATCCAGAGCGACTTACAGTTAGTGAGTGCATACATAATTTTTTTATTTTTCATACCTGCCCCCTGTGGGAATCGAACCCACAACCCTGGCGTTGCAAACGCCATGCTCTACCAACTGAACTACCTACATTGTATTGTTTGCTGTAAAGCTGTGACATTTAAATCTGGAATCCTTAATGGTGAAACATTCACGTCCGTTTGCGATATTACACTAACAAAGAAGTTACTGCAAACAACCAACACTGTTTTTCCCCTCTGACATTATTGCACGTGCAATAGAAGAGCACAATATGTACTGCTATTTTTTTTTACCATGCAGCGCGACGCTCATCATCTCAACAACAAAAGCAATAACAGCGGTGGTGGGGCAGCCAGTGGCGCGGTTTCCTCCTACTGCAGATTACAACTTTAAGTTTGTTAACAGACTTTAGGTTCAGTGAAGTAATAGCCAGTCCCCTGTAACTCAGTTGGTAGAGCATGGCGCTTGCAACGCCAGGGTTGTGGATTCGTTTCCCACGGGGAGCCAGTATGAAAATGTATGCACTCACTAACTAAGAGTAAGTAGCTCTGGATAAGAGCATCTGCTAAATGAAAAAATTTAAAAATAACAATAATAATAATAATAGACCTCCACCAGAGAGTTGTGGGTTTGACCCTGTTGTCTCACTATTGTCTCACTGAACCACTGACCTAAAGGTGAGGGCACAGAACTAAGCACAACTCAGTGGGGAGATGAGGAGGAAAGCACTGCATGGACCTGAACATAAACTTGATGAAATTACTCCTAATTTATGTGAATATAGTTTTTTTGGTTTATTTGTCACATTTGCAATGGATCCTTGCAATTGCCACTAAAAGCTAGATGATGGGAACTACGTGAAAAAAGGGAAATAATATTTGCTTTATCCATTGCTTCCTCAACACAGCTAGTGACGCAGACAGAGACACAGATGCAGTGTCACAGATGATAAAGATTCGTACAGCTGCAGGAGGCACAGATGAGGATGTTGATAGAGATGAGAGACATATGGTAGATAGACAGACAGATGTGACCGACCGGCTCGATTGGTATGTCATACACTACAGTTGAGGAAAAATGGGAATGTAATTCTGCTTTGAAAGTTGATAAACTTGTAAACTCACTTTTGAGAAAATGGCTTTGAATGTTTTGGTACCTACTGGAGAGCTCTTCTTTGTCTACACCCATTCAGCATCGTTCACACCCTCATAAGCGTTAGCCCCACCCATCTCTTTAAGGATTCACATGTGAGGCTATGTACTAAAAAACCAAAGATTTCAAGACTAAAGGCTGGTTTATACCACAGGTGTGTTCGTAAATTTAATCTGGAATGCCAGAGTGTGCTCTGGGCATTCGTAAACTCAGAGCGTTGTCAGATTGTCTGTTCGTAAATTCAGAGCGTTTCGCTCTCGGAAACTTCAGAGCGCACACTGGACGCTCTGGCCGAGGAGTAGGGTTGATCCGAGCGTTCTGACCTAACAACAGCAGTCAAGCACCCAAGCTCACTGGCTAACGTTGGCTAGCCTGCTAGCTACTTCCAGACACAAATGAGAGAACAGCTCACTGACCATTTTACTCGCCCTAGCATAGCTGGTTAGGCTGTTTTTATGTTATCCAGAGCATTGATGACTGCAACTGTGCTGCTGGCAACAATTGAATTACACTTTGCTGCCAACGTTTACTGACACCGGCCATATTCAACGGGTGTTGAGCGTTCATAAATTTGTCAGTTATTCTGCGCTCTGGCATACTGAGATGAGAGTGCTCTGAAATCGGAGTAGATAGCCAGAGTGAATTTACCAGCTACGTCTATCGACAGTTGTCGCAGTGACATCATGAACATTCTATTGAAATGGTTACTTGCATAGTGGAGTCAATTTGTTTAGACATGTAGCTAGCTAATTAAACTATGAATCATAATCCCAACTCATAACGTTACTACCCTGCATGAATCTGCAGGTAGCTAACCAACCAGGTTCAACGTTAGCTAGCTAACATTAGGTTATGTAGCTAGTATCTTACCTGTATACATAGATGGACGCTTCTCCCTCTCTGTCACGGATGCCTTGGTTGCCCTTAGTTTGAAGATGTAATCCGGAGACAGGTGTTTTATACAACAGCCTTCTGTGTGTTCTCTTTTCGACTCAGTCTGCATATTTGCAATCAAACGCCAGAATCTTCTCCATCTCCTTAGCTATCATACTCTAATTCCACTGATTTCAAAACTCAGTCCTCCAGACTGTGGAGAGCAACACTTATGCAGTTCTACTACGTGATATCTTTCAAAAAGGCTATGTTAGAAAGGATTACCTACACATACTGACCAGCTCATGTTATAGACAGAAGTGTGCTACATGGCAGACCAATCCAAATTCATCTCTCGGCATGTCCAGCCCACTCATTATCTCAGCCAATCGTGGCTAGCAGGAAGGTTGCTGTCTTTTTCCGTGGCTAAACCAACTAGGCTCCTAATTTAACAATTGTATTCGTATTTACAGATGGCATAGAAGTTTGTTATTAAGGCACAGGAAAGTTCACATGTTGAAAAAGTATGAAAAAAGTATGAAAATGTATGCACTCACTTACTGTATGTCGCTCTGGATAAGAGCATCTGCTAAATGACAAAAATGTAAAAAAAAATGTAAATGTAATGTTCCAGAAGGCATTTCTGCCAAAAAACGTATTTTGATAAAAAAAAAAGGTTATGTTGAAATGGCGCTCCTGTGAAGTAGTGACGCGTGACATACAGCTAGTTTCCTGAAACGAGTCACAAATGAGGATGTTGATAGAGATGACAGACGTACGGTAGATGGACAGACAGATGAGGATGTTGATAGAGATGAGACGTACGGTAGATAGACAGACAGATGAGGATGTTGATAGAGATGACAGACGTACGGTAGATAGACAGACAGATGAGGATGTTGATAGAGATTAATGAAAAGGGGACCATCGAGGTCTCCCAGAAGCTTGGCTGGTGGGCAAAACCCATGAATTCAGACAAACGAAAGGTGTAATGGGTCCACACTCAAAAAGATGTTGCATAAAGCTTAATTAATTTTGCAGACTTCTTCGGTGTGTAGGTAAAATTTTGTTTTAATTCAAAACAGCATTTGTAGGGAACAACCGATGAGCAGCATGTGCTTCTAATCAGGGTTGCCACTCATCTGCCAATCAGGGATGTGTCTTTTTTTGGTCTACCTGTATAGAAGTTAGTCACAAAGAAATACAGAATTATACGGTATGGGAGCGGGCACAAAGGGCAATTCATGAATCAATTCACTTAAGTTTCTGCTCACTTGGATACATTATATTAATTCATGAGATAGCTTACCACAAAGGACATCAGGCTCAGCTGTTCATATATATGTGGGGATAACTCATAAACGATATGCAAAATCAAATTATGGACAGTGTTCTTGTATAACAGCCTAAATGTGGCCTATAGTAAAGAGGTTAAAGGAGGCACAGATGAGGATGTTGATAGAGATGACAGACCAATGGTAGATAGACAGTTAGTCACACACACACACACGCGCGCGCACACACACACACACACACACACAATCACCTCCTTTGTACTGCCCATATCTGCACAGAATCCTGGGATCCGGAAAAGCATGCAAAACTCTCCAAACTCCATTTCCACAATCTCCCATCTCACCTTTCAACAGCTGTATATACTCAGTTCCAAACTTTCATACCTGTCACCAAATAATTTTCAGCGGGTTCATCTGTACAATTACGCTATTGTGTGATGGCATTTTGCCAAAACACCTTGAATGTGCGTTCGAAAATGAAACAGAAACAGTTGTAGCACTGGTATATTAACAGTATTCATTACTGAAAGACAAGAGACAAGCGCTGTTTGAAATAAGTATGTTTTTTGGGTTCCCTGTAATTTGCACCTGCGTGTTATAAACCTGCATTGGAAAGGAAATCAGCACTTGTGTAGTGGGCATGTGTTTCCAAATACTTCTATTACCTCTTAAGGATCATTTAACTCAGCCTAAGCACCTGCCATATGGGAACAAGGTTGAAAAATACAGCCGAGGCAGTCCTAGCCATCAATAACAACGTTTATTTGCTCAACCCTCTTAAAGTGAATGTGCTTTTTTCATAATGTATATTCAGACGTCTAGCTAAGCGCTTTCAAATTAAGGTACCACATTTCTACACCTTATTCCCATATTTGCTTTGATTTGAACAGCTGCCATTTTATACAAGTGCAAATGAAAATGTTCCCTATACTGGCAAGCCAATATGAAATTGGGAATTTGATCTGTAAGTTCTTAACAATTTCATTCTTGACTTCCCAGCAAACCAAAATTGGTTCTGTGAAAGTTCCCAGAACATTCATTAGGTTGCGGCAAGTGTTCTCATAACACAAAAACTGTCCAGTCGTGCTGATGATTATAGAACGTTTGTATAAAACATTTGGCTGATGTTGCAAGAACGTTCCTAGAACATATTTAATCTGTTCTTTAAAGTTTCCCAGAATGTTTCATTAGGTTGTGGGAACAGTCTGCTGGGAACATTGTGGGGACATCACAAAATATATGTTCCCAAAACAAGCTCCCCCACGACGCCAGGACAGCGGAGTCACTGACCACCTTCCGGAGACACTTGAAACCCTACCTCTTTTAAGGAATACCTGGAATAGTATAAAAGTAATCGTTCTACCCCCGCCCTCCCCCACCCCCCCCCCCATAAAAAAAAATAAGTTATTATAAGTTGAATGCACCAATTTGTAAGTCGCTCCGGATAAGAGTGTCTGCTAAATGATGTAAATGGAAATGTAAAACAAAAAATTGTCCAGTTGTGCGGATGATTCTAAATGTTTCTTTTTAGGGTGCAAAAAATGTTCAAGATTGAATTAGGTTGTGGGAACATTGTGGGTACATTACAAGAGAGAGGATCCCAAAACACAAAATACAGTGGCTTGCAAAAGTATTCACCCCTCCCTTGGCATTTTTCCTATTTTGTTGCCTTACAACCTGGAATTAAAACTGATTTTTTGGGGGTTTGTATCATTTGATTTACACAACATGCCTATCACTTTGAAGATGCAAAATAAGAAATAAGACAAAAAAAACAGAACTTGAGCGTGCATCAATATTCACCCCCCAAAGTCAATACTTTGTAGTGCAACCTTTTGCAGCAATTACAGCTGCAAGTCTCTTGGGGGATGTCTCTTTAAGCTTGGCACATCTAGCCACTGGGATTTTGGCCCATTCTTCAAGGCAAAACTGCTCCAGCTCCTTCAAGTTGGATAGGTTCCGCTGGTGTACAGCAATCTTTAAGTCATACCACAGATTCTCAATTGGATTGAGGTCTGGGCTTTGGCTATGCCATTCCAAGACATTTAAATGTTTCCCCTTAAACCACTCAAGTGTTGCTTTAGATTGCGGCATGCAAAACTATACAGCGGCTTGGAATGGCCTAGTCAAAGCCCAGACCTTTAGCAGTATGCTTAGGGTCATTGTCCTGCTGGAAGGTGAACCTCCGTCCCATTCTCAAATCTCTGGAAGACTGAAACAGGTTTCCCTCAAGAATTTCCCTGTATTTAGCGCCATCCATCATTCCTTTAATTCTGACCAGTTTCCCAGTCCCTGCCGATGAAAAACATCCCCACAGCATGCTGCTGCCACCACCATGCTTCCCTGTGGGGATGGTGTTACATTTACATTTACATTTTAGTCATTTAGCAGACGCTCTTATCCAGAGCGACTTACAGGAGCAATTAGGGTTAAGTGCCTTGCTCAAGGGCACATTTACGTCATTTAGCAGACGCTCTTATCCAGAGCGACTCACCAATTGGTGCGTTCACCCTATAGCCAGTGGGATAACCACTTTACAATTTTGGGGGGGGGGGGGGGGGGGGGGGGGTAGAAGGATTACTTTATCCTATCCCAGGTATTCCTTAAAGAGGTGGGGTTTCAAATGCCTCCGGAAGGTGGTGAGTGACTCCGCTGTCCTGGCGTCGTGAGGGAGCTTGTTCCACCATTGGGGTGCCAGAGCAGCGAACAGTTTTGACTGGGCTGAGCGGGAACTATGCTTCCGCAGAGGAAGGGGAGCCAGCAGGCCAGAGGTGGATGAACGCAATGCCCTCGTTTGGGTGTAGGGACTGATCAGAGCCCGAAGGTACAGAGGTGCCGTTCCCCTCACTGCTCCATAGGCAAGCACCATGGTCTTGTAGCGGATGCGAGCTTCAACTGGAAGCCAGTGGAGTGTGCGGAGGAGGGGGGTGACGTGAGAGAACTTGGGAAGGTTGAACACCAGACGGGCTGCGGCATTCTGGATGAGTTGTAGGGGTTTAATGGCACAGGCAGGGAGGCCAGCCAACAGCGAGTTGCAGTAGTCCAGACGGGAGATGACAAGTGCCTGGATTAGGACCTGTGCCGCTTCCTGTGTAAGGCAGGGTCGTACTCTCCGAATGTTGTAGAGCATGAACCTGCAGGAGCGGGTCACCGCCTTGATGGTGGCGGAGAACGACAGGGTGTTGTCCAGGGTCACGCCTAGGCTCTTCGCACTCTGGGAGGAGGACACAGCGGAGTTGTCAACCGTGATGGCGAGATCATGGAACGGGCAGTCCTTCCCCGGGAGGAAGAGCAGCTCCGTCTTGCCAGGGTTCAGCTTAAGGTGGTGATCCGTCATCCATACTGATATGTCTGCCAGACATGCAGAGATGCGATTCGCCACCTGGTTATCAGAAGGGGGAAAGGAGAATATTAGTTGTGTATCGTCAGCGTAGCAATGATAGGAGAGGCCATGTGAGGATATGACAGAGCCAAGTGACTTGGTGTATAGGGAGAAAAGGAGAGGGCCTAGAACTGAGCCCTGGGGGACACCAGTGGTGAGAGCACGTGGTGCGGAGACAGCTTCTCGCCACGCCACTTGGTAGGAGCGACCGGTCAGGTAGGACGCAATCCAGGAGTGAGCCGCGCCGGAGATGCCCAGCTCGGAGAGGGTGGAGAGGAGGATCTGATGGTTCACAGTATCAAAGGCAGCAGACAGGTCTAGAAGGACAAGAGCAGAGGAGAGAGAGTTAGCTTTAGCAGTGCGGAGAGCCTCTGTGACACATAGAAGAGCAGTCTCAGTTGAATGACCAGTCCTGAAACCTGACTGGTTTGGATCAAGAAGGTCATTCTGAGAGAGATAGCAAGAGAGTTGGCTAAAGACGGCACGCTCAATAGTTTTGGAAAGAAAAGAAAGAAGGGATACTGGTCTGTAGTTGTTGACATCAGTGGGATCGAGTGTTGGTTTCTTGAGAAGGGGAGCAACTCTCGCTCTCTTGAAGACGGAAGGGACATGGCCAGCGGTCAAGGATGAGTTGATCAGCGAGGTGAGGTAGGGGAGAAGGTCACCGGAGATGGTCTGGAGAAGAGAGGAGGGGATGGGGTCAAGCGGGCAGGTTGTTGGGCGGCCTGCAGTCACAAGTCGCAGGATTTTATCTGGAGAGAGAGGGGAGAAAGAGGTCAAAGCATAGGGTAGGGCAGTGTGAGTAGGACCAGCAGTGTCATTAGACTTAACAAACGAGGATCGAATGTCGTCAACCTTCTTTTCAAAGTGGTTGACGAAGTCATCCACAGAGAGAGAGGAGGGGGGGGCGGGGGGGGGAGGATTCAGGAGGGAGGAAAATGTGGCAAAGAGCTTCCTAGGGTTAGATGCTTGGAATTTAGAGTGGTAGAAAGTGGCCTTAGCAGCGGAAACAGATGAAGAAAATGTAGAGAGGAGGGAGTGAAAATATGCCAGGTCGGCAGGGAGTTTAGTTTTCTTCCATTTCCGCTCCGCTGCCCGGAGCTCTGTTCTGTGAGCTCGCAATGAGTCATCAAGCCACGGAGCTGGAGGGGAGGACCGAGCCGGCCGGGAGGATAGGGGACACAGCGAGTCAAAGGATGCAGAAATGGAGGAGAGGAGGGTTGAGGAGGCAGAATCAGGAGATTGGAGGGAGAAGGATTGAGCAGAGGGAAGAGATGATAGGATGGAAGAGGAGAGAGTAGTGGGAGAGAGAGAGCGAAGGTTGCGGCGGCGCATTACCATCTGTGTAGGGGCAGAGTGAGTAGTGTGGGAGGAGAGCGGGGTGATGAGAGGTGTTGGGTTTGTGCCAGACATAGCATTTTCCTTGATGGCCAAAAAGCTCAATTTTAGTCTCATCTGACCAGAGTACCTTCTTCCATATGTTTGGGGAGTCTCCCACATGGCTTTTGGCAAACACCAAACGTGTTTGCTTATTGTTTTCTTTAAGCGATGGCTTTTTTTCTGGCCACTGTTTGGTAAAGCCCAGCTCTGTGGAGTGTATGTCTTAAAGTGGTCCTATAGACAGATACTCCAATCTCTGCTGTGGAGCTTTGCAGCTCCTTCAGGGTTATCTTTGGTCTCTTTGTTGCCTCTCTGATTACTGCCCTCCTTGCCTGGTCCGTGAGTTTTGGTGGGTGGCCCTCTCTTGGCAGGTTTGTTGTGGTGCCATATTCTTTCAATTTTTTAAATAATGGATTTAATGGTGCTCCATGGGATGTTCAAAGTTTCTGATATTTTTTTATAACCCAACCCTGATCTGTACTTCTACACAACTTTGTCCCTGACCTGTTTGGAGAGCTCCTTGGTCTTCATGGTGCCGCTTGCTTGGTTGTGCCCCTTGATTAGTGGTGTTGCAGACTCTGGGGCCTTTCAGAACAGGTGTATATATACTGAGATTATGTGACACTTAGATTGCACACAGGTGGACTTTATTTAACTAAGGTGATGTCACGATCGTCGGGAACAGAGGACCAAGGCGCAGCGTGGAAGGTGAACATATATTTATTATTTGAGTAATACCACGAACAAAACAATAAACGATAACGTGACGTCCTCGGTTCAGACACAAACCTAAACAGGAACAAGATCCCACAAACACTGTGGGAAAACTGGCTGCCTAAGTATGGTTCCCAATCAGAGACAACAAGCAACAGCTGATACACGTTGCCTCTGATTGAGAACCACACTGGCCAACCTAGAAATACTAACCTAGAATGAAAAACAAATAAAAACTCACACCCTGGCTCAACATACTAGAGTTCCCAGAGCCAGGGCGTGACAGTACCCCCCCCCAAAGGCGCGGACTCCGACCGCGCCAACCAAACACCACAGGGGAGGGACCGGGTGGGCACTCCGCCTTGGCGGCGGATCCAGCTCCGGGCATGATCCCCACTCCCTCTCTAACCCCCCAAAGTACCCCTGGTCCGGTCTGGCCCTGCTGACCGGAGCTGGACTGCACACTGGTGGAGCGGATTGCTCCAGCTCCGGCGCGAAGCAGCTGACCCGTGCCGAACCAGGCACCGGTGGAACAGGCACGGGCTGTGCCGGACTGACGACGCACACCACTGGCCTGGTGTGGGGAGCAGGAACGGGCCGAGCCGGGCTGATGAAACGCACCCCTGACTTGGTGCGGGGAGCAGGAGCGGGCCGGACCGGGCTGACGAAGCGCACCACTGACTTGGTGCGGGGAGCAGGAACGGGCCGAGCCGGGCTGACGAAGCGCACCACTGACTTGGTGCGGGGAGCAGGAACGGGCCGAGCTGGGCTGACGAAGCGCACCACTGACTTGGTGCGGGGAGCAGGAGCGGGCCGGACCGGGCTAATGAAGCGCACCACTGACTTGGTGCGGGGAGCAGGAGCGGACCGGGCTGGCGAAGCGCACCACTGGCTTGGTGCGGGGAGCAGGAATGGGCCGAGCGGGGCTGACGAAGCGCACCACTGACTTGGTGCGGGGAGCAGGAACGGGCCGAGCTGGGCTGACGAAGCGCACCACTGACTTGGTGCGGGGAGCAGGCCGGACCGGGCTGACGAAGCGCACCACTGACTTGGTGCGGGGAGCAGGAGCGGACCGGGCTGGCGAAGCGCACCACTGGCTTGGTGCGGGGAGCAGGAATGGGCCGGACTGGGCTGGCGACGCGCACCACAGGCTTGGTGCGGGGAGCAGGAACAGGCCGGGCCGAGCTGGCGACGCGCACCATAGGCCTGGTGCGAGTGGCAGGAACAGGCCGGACCGTACTGGGAACACACACCACTGGCCCTACGCGGGGATCAGGAACAGGCCGAACCGGACTGGCAACACACCCCAGTACCTCTCGCCGTGCCTCTACATCCTCTTTCCCCCTGGTGACCAGTGACTCCCGTAACCTGGCGGCCTCCTGCTGCCCCGTCGTCCACGGCGTGAGCCCCCCCTAAAAAAATTCTGGGCGTCTCTCCTACCCGTGGACCAGGTCTCCATGTCTCTCGCCAGACTTTCGCCCTTCTGCTTCCAAGTCCAGCCTCTCACTTCCTCACACGGCTTGACCCAGTCGAGGAGGCGAAGGAGATCCGCTAGAGATCTCCCTGGCGATGGCTCCTGGACACGCTGCTTGGTCCAGTCTTGGTGGGATCTTCTGTCACGATCGTCGGGAACAGAGGACCAAGGCGCAGGGTGGAAGGTGAACATATCTTTATCATTTGAGTAATACCACGAACAAAACAATTAAAGATAACGTGACGTCCTCGGTTCAGACACAAACCTAAACAGGAACAAGATCCCACAAACACTGTGGGAAAACTGGCTGCCTAAGTATGGTTCCCAATCAGAGACAACAAGCAACAGCTGATACACGTTGCCTCTGATTGAGAACCACACTGGCCAACCTAGAAATACTAACCTAGAACGAAAAACAAATGAAAACTCACACCCTGGCTCAACATACTAGAGTCCCCAGAGCCAGGGCGTGACAGGTGAATAAATATGAACACACCACTTTTCCGTTATTTATTTTTTTATAATTTTTAGAAACAAGTTATTTTTTTCATTTCACTTCAACAATTTGGACTATTTTGTGTATGTCCATTACATGAAATCCAAATAAAATCATTTTAAATTACAGGTTGTAATGCAACAAAATAGGAAAAACGCCAAGGGGGATGAATACTTTTGCAAGGCACTGTATGCTCAGTTATGATGGCATTCATATAATGTTTAAGTTAGGTTGCACTGGACATTCATATAATGTTGTAAGAATGTTGGCAGAACACCTGGTTTAAACGTTCCCAGAACATTGAATTTAGTTATGGGAGTTGTCTGGGATGTTGTAAGAATATTTTTGTGATATTCACATAGGTTTTTATTTTATTTTACCCTTTATTTTACCAGGTAAAATCTTGCACAGAACATTTCCACAATGTTCCACAATTTCCAAATAAGTCAGTTTTCATGATGTTCATAGCATATTTGTTTTGGGTTTAACATAATATTCCATTAATGTTCACGCAATATACATTTTACCTTGTCTTGGAGGTACTCAGAACATTTAGAAAATGTTATTTATTTTTTACCTACTATTACCACAACATTCTCAGCATGCACATTTGTAGCCACTTAAAGCATAGGAAAGCAGATTGGAATACATCCCCATTATGTTTCTCTCCAGATTTAATGACAATTCACATTTGTGACCAACCGGCTCGATTCGGTCTTATGTAGCAAAATTTGAAATTGTGTTTTTTACATTGGATAAAAGTAGAGACTCAGAGCTAGAAAATTGTATATCATACACTACAGTTGAGGAACAATGGGAAAGTAATTCTGCTTTGAAAGTTGATAAACTTCTAACCTCACTTTTGAGAAAATGGCTTTCAATATTTTGGTACACCTACTGGAGAGCTCTTCTTTGTCTACACCCATTCAGCATCGTTCACACCCTCATAAGCGTTAGCCCCACCCATCTCTTTAAGGATTCACATGTGAGGCCATGTACTAAACAACCAAAGATTTCAAGACTTAAGGCTGGTTTATACTATGGGTGTGTTCGTAAATGTAATCTGGAGTGCCAGAGTGTGCTCAAAGTGCACTCTGGGCGTTCGTAAACTCAGATCATTATCAGATTGTCCATTCGTAAATTCAGAGCATTTTGCTCTCTGAGCGTTCAGAGCGCACACTGGACGCTCTGGCCGAGGGTTGATCCGAGCGTTCTGACCTAACAACAGCAGTCAAGCACCCAAGCTAACTGGCTAACGTTGTCTAGCTGGTTAGGCTGTTTTTATGTTATCCAGTGTGTTGGTGACTGCAACTGTACTGCAGGCAACAATTTAATGACGCTTTTTTGCCAACGTTTACTGACACCGGCCATATTCAACGGGTGTTGAGCATTCATAAATTTGTCAGTTATTCTACATTTACATTTACATTTTAGTCATTTAGCAGACGCTCTTATCCAGAGCGACTTACAGTTGGTGAGTGCATACATTTTTCATACTGGCCCCCCGTGGGAAACAAACCCACAACCCTGACGTTGCAAGCGCCATGCTCTACCAACTGAGCTACAGGGGACTCGTCTGGCACACTCAGACGAGAGTGCTCTGAAATCGGAGTAGATAGCCAGAGTGAATTTACCAGCTACGTCTATCGACAGTTGTCGCAGTGACATCATGAACATTCTATTGAAATGGTTACTTGCATAGTGGAGTCAATTTGTCTAGACATGTAGCTAGCTAATTAAACTATGAATCATAATCACTCATAACGTTACTACCCTGCATGAATGTGCAGGTAGCTAACCAACCAGGTTCAATGTTAGCTAGCTAACATTAGGCTATAACTAGCAATGCAAATGGCTCTGAGATACGAATAATATAACTACACAGATCATACATGTAACATTAGCTAGCGAGCCAGACAGCTAACTTTTGCTAGCTAGCTAACAGTATACTTTAACTTGAAATGAAAAGACTTTCTGACAAAATTAGAAATGTGTAATATCTGAAAATGTAGCTAGCTATACTATCTTACCCGTATACATGGTTGGACGCTTCTCCCTCTCTGTCACGGATGCCATGGTTGCCCTTAGTTTGAAGATGTAATCCGGAGTCAGGTGTTTTATACAACAGCCTTCTGTGTGTTCTCTTTTCGACTCAGTCTGCATATTTGCAATCAAACGCCAGAATTTTCTCCATCTCCTTAGCTATCATACTCTAATTCCACTGATTTCAAAACTCAGTCCTGCAGAATGTGGAGAGCAACACTTATGCAGTTATACTACGTGATATCTTTCAAAAATGCCGCTTTAGAAACGATTACCTACACATACTGACCAGTTCATGTTATAGACAGAAGCGTGCTACATGGCAGACCAATCCGAACTCATCTCTCAGCATGTCCAGCCCACTCATTATCTCAGCCAATCATGGCTAACAGGAAGGTTGCTGTCTTTTTCTGTGGCTAAACCAACTAGGCTTGTAACTTAACAATTGTATTCGTATTTACAGATGGCATAGAAGTTCCAGAAGGCATTTTGCCAAAAAACAAATTTTGATTTAAAAAACAACGTTTACGTTAAAATGGCTCTCCTGTGAAGTAGAGACATACGGCTAGTTTCCTGAAACTAGTCACATTTGAAGGTGATATAGAGAGACGCATGGCATTTTAGTTTTATTTGAACAGCATTTAATCATACAAACACAACCATATTATTTACAGTATGTTGACATTCTGCACATGTAGGGTTTCAAACTGCAATGTTTGGTTCCCAAGCCCAGTCTTTTATCCTCTGCACCACCAGGGAAGATCTCTTACATCTTCTTTTTCAGTATATAGCCATGGCAGTATGGTCAATCAGGAATTCCATGCTTCCTTTTACCAGGTGAGTTGACTGAGAACATGTTCTCATTTACAGCAACAACCTGGGGAAAGTTACAGGGGAGAGATGAATGAGCCAATTGGAAGCTGGGGATGGTTAGGTGACCATGAGAACCAGGTTGGAAATTTAGCCAGGACACCAGGGTTAACACCCCAACTCTTACAATAAGTGCCATGGGATTGTTAGTGACCACAGGGAGTCAGGACACCCGTTTAACGTCCCACCCAAAAGACTGCACCCTACACATGTCCCCAATCACTGCCCTGGGATATTACTTTTTTTTTTGACCAGAGGAAAAAGTGTTTCCTACTGGCCCTCCAACACCTCTTCCAGCAGCATCTGGTCTCCCATCCAGGGACCAACCCTGCTTAGCTTCAGCGACAAGCCAACAGTGGGATGCAGGATGGTATGCTGCTGACATAGCTAACCAAGGGAAATAATGGTAACTGGGTTGTTCACCATCACTTCACCCATCATCTTTATATGTTGCGTACTTCTGTGCCTATATTTACAAGGTATCCTAGACTGACTGCTGATCTAGGATCACATCTGCTTTTCAGATCATGAAAAATAAGACTGGGGGTAGGAATTATATCGGGTGCGTTTTTAAAAAGTTGAACAGTACATTTTTACACACTGTTTAATTTTGTACAGTTTGTCTAAATTCTGCATTCATGACTGAATTAATACATCTGGACGAAATAAAGACATCCTCTCTTTTAGTAGATTATATCTGAGCCTCAATTTCACCTTTCTATTTTCAAAAGAAAACATGGTTAAAGAATATGTGGGATTGAACCAGCAATCTTCTGCTCCGCATTCAGACCATTAACTCTCTGCACCAGCCAGGGATAGCTGTGGTGTAATGTTTTTTTAGTTGTCTAATATGGACAATCAGGACACAGAACACAATTTCTGAGTTATTAAAATATTCCCATCCTCTTCATATGAGGTGTACTTGTAACACTGTATTTTATGACAAAATGTGTTCTGGGAATGTTCTTGCAACATCAGGCGAATGTTTTATACAAATATTGTATAATCATCAGCACGACTGGACAATTTTTGTGTTATGAGAACATTTGCCGCAGCCTAACGAATGTTCTGCGAACTTTCACAGGACCAATTTTGGTTTGCTGGCACAATATTACTGGTACATTGTGTTATTACCTGGAAACCTAATGTAGGTAGGGGTAAAGTGACTATGCATAGATAATAAACAGCGAGTAGCAGCAGTGTAAAAACAAAGGTGTCAATGTAAATAGTCCGGGTGGCCATTTGATTAATTGTTCAGCAGTCTTATGGCTTGGGGGTAGAAGCTGTTAAGGAGCCTTTTGGACCTAGACTTGGCACTCCGGTACCGCTTTCCATGTGTTAGCAGAGAAAACAGTCTATGACTTGGGTGACTGGAGTCTTTGACAATTTTTTGTGCCTTCCTCTGAACCCGACTAGTATATACACTACCGTTCAAAAGTTTGGGGTCACTTAGAAATGTCCTTGTTTTCGAAAGAAAAGCATTTTTTTTGTCCATTAAAATAACATCAAATTGATCAGAAATACAGTGTAGACATTGTTAATGTTGTAAATGGCTATTGTAGCTGGAAACGGCTGATTTTTTATGGAATATCTACATAGGCGTACAGAGGCCCATTATCAGCAACCATCAGTCCTGTGTTCCAATGGCACGTTGTGTTTGCTAATCCAAGTTTATCATTTTAAAAGGCTAATTGATCATTAGAAAACCATTTTGCAATTATGTTAGCACAGCTGAAAACTGTTGTGCTGATTAAAGAAGCAATAAAACTGGCCTTCTTGAGACTAGTTGAGTATCTGGAGCATCAGCAATTGTGGGTTCGAATACAGGCTCAAAATGGCCAGAAACAAAGAACTTTCTTCTGAAACTTGTCAGTCTATTCTTGTTCTGAGAAATGAAGGCTATTCCATGCGAGAAATTGCCAAGAAACTGAAGATCTCGTACAACGCTGTGTACTTCTCCCTTCACAGAACAGTGCAAACTGGCGCTAACCAGAATAGAAAGAGGAATGAGAGGCCCCAGTGCACAACTGAGCAAGAGGACAAATACATTAGAGTGTCTAGTTTGAGAAACAGACGCTCACAGGTCCTCAACTGGCAGCTTCATTAAATAGTACCCGCAAAACACCAGTCTCAATGTCAACAGTGAAGAGGCGACTCCGGGATGCTGACCTCCTAGGCAGAGTTGCAAAGAAAAAGCATATCTCAGACTGGTCAATAAAAATAAAAGATTAAGATGGGCAGTCTGAGATATGGCTTTTTCTTTGCAACTCTGTCTAGAAGGTCAGCATCCCTGTAATCGACCCACAATTGCTGATGCTCCAGATACTCAACTAGTCTCAAGAAGGCCAGTTTCATTGCTTCTTTAATCAGCACAACAGTTTTCAGCTGTGCTAACATAATTGCAAAAGGGTTTTCTAATGATCAATTAGCCTTTTAAAATTATAAACTTGGATTAGCAAACACAACGTGCCATTGGAACACAGGACTGATGGTTGCTGATAATGGGCCTCTGTAAGCCTATGTAGATATTCCATAAAAAATCTGCCGTTTCCAGCTACAATAGCCATTTACAACATTAACAATGTCTACACTGTATTACTGATCAATTTGATGTTATTTTAATGGACAAAAAAAAAGTTTTCTTTCTAAAACAAGGACATTTCTAAGTGACCCCAAACTTTTGAACGGTAGTGTACGTCCTGGATGGCAGGAAGCTTGGCCCCAGTGATGTACTGGGCCGTACGCACTACCCTCTGTAGTGCCTTACGGTCAGATGCTGAGCAGTTGCCATACCAGGCGGTGATGCAACCGGTCAGAATGCTCTCAATGTTGCAGCTGTAGAACCTTTTGAGGATCCTGAAAGGAAAAAGGTGTTGTCGTGCCCTGTTGTCTTGGTGTGTTTGGACCATGATAGTTTGTTGGTGATGTGGACACCAAGGAGCTTGAAACCGCTCCACTACAGCCCCATCAATGTTAATGGGGGCCTGTTCGGCCCTCCTTTTCCTGTAGTCCACGATCAGCTCCTTTGTCTTGCTCACATTGAGGGAGAGGTTGTTGTCCTGGCACCACACTGCCAGGTCTCTGACCTCCTCCCTATAGGCTGTCTCATCGTTGTCGGTGATCAGGCCTACCACTGTTGTGTTGTCAGCAAACTTAATGATGGTGTTGGAGTCGTGCTTGGCCACGCAGTCGTGGTGAAAAGGGAGTACAGGAGGGGAATAAGCACGCACCCCTGAGGGGCCCCAGTGTTGAGGATCAGTGTGGCAGATGTGTTGTTGCCTACCCTTACCACCTGGGGGCGGCCCGTCAGGAAGTCCAGGATCCAGTTGCAGAGGGAGGTGTTTAGTCCCATCCTAATGTTAGATAAAACCCTAACTAGAACTTAATGGGAATCTTAGCTAATATTCTGGGAATGTTTCCAGTTTGCTGGGTTGAGACACTTGACCACTGCCAACATTAGATGCCCATGTGATAGTTATTGACGCTGGGTATTTGTCTCCTTGTTGCAGATATGGCAGAAGAAGAAAAAAGGTATTTCTAGGACAGTATATTGGACAAGCTTCCAACCGTGTCTTATACACGTGGAAGCAAAATGGCTGTATTTTAAAGTCTCCGGTCCTAAGTACTGTAGACAAGATTTTATTTATTTTAGCTCCGTTTAATTTATTGGCGCAGGGTTTGTATGAAGCCACAGCTTTGGTGTAAAGACCGAAAACATTACATGGCTTGTTAGGACCTTGAGCCTTTGCCAATGTGGTGGCGCAGGGCCAGATCTAAACAGCCTTCTAGTCTCTGGACCAACACAAAGTCAATGTAAAGTAACATCTACATTAAACAGCTGCTGCAGCGTGTGTGGTTGAATTGGTAAATTCAAATTTAACAACTCACCCTTGTTTATAGATTGAATAGGTGATATACTAGGTTGGCAAATAACATCTTTGTTATTAATCTATCTTAATACCTCTCTGTTCAATGGTTTTGGATCCTTCTTCATCAAACTAACAGCTTGTAAGTTCCACAAATTATCCAGCAATTCCCTGTTTTAAACCAATATTCAAACTAGCCCCAGCCTCTATGTCAGGGTTCTCCAACTGGCGGCCGAGTGTGACCCGTGGATAGTTTACATATTTTTTTTGGGGGGGGGGACATAATAGACTAAAAACACCAGGAAATCAGCTCCAAGTGATTTTAATTTAAGAAATCTGTTCCCAAGTATTCCCACGCATAATAGAGAGAAATGTGATCGTATACAAATGTAAGCAAGGTTTGAAATTATTATGTTTTAGTCAAACATTATATCTATTTGGGCTTCTTGCGGTCAATTTGCCATCTACAAATTATTTATAATTATGTTCCGGCCCCCCGTCCATCCGCTCAAGAAAAAATCGGCACGCGGCTGAATCTAGTTCATGATTTTTATTTTACCTTTATTTAACTAGGCAAGTCAGTTAAGAACAAATTCTTATTTACAATGACGGCCTACACCGGCCAAACCCGGACGACGCTGGGTCAATTGTGCGCCGCCCTATGGGACTCCCAATCATGGCCGGTTGTGATACAGCCTGGAATCGAACCAGGGGGTCTGTAGTGACGCCTCAAGCACTGAGATGCAGTGCCTTAGACCACTGCGCCACTCGGGAGAACGGTGAGCAAAAATCCCAGAACCACACAGGGGGACCTAGTGAATGACCTGCAGAGAGCTGGGACCAAAGTAACAAAGCCTACCATCAGTAACACACTACGCCGCCAGGGACTCAAATCCTGCAGTGCCAGACGTGTCCCCCTGCTTAAGCCAGTACATGTCCAGGCCCGTCTGAAGTTTGCTAGAGTGCATTTGGATGATCCAGAAGAGGATTGGGAGAATGTCATATGGTCAGATGAAACCAAAATAGAACTTTTTGGTAAAAACTCAACTCGTTGTGTTTGGAGGACAAAGAATGCTGAGTTGCATCCAAAGAACACCATACCTACTGTGAAGCATGGGGGTGGAAACATCATGCTTTGGGGCTGTTTTTCTGCAAAGGGATAATTTTTTTCCACATTTTGTCTGTCATAGTTGACGTGTACCTATGATGAAAATTACAGGCCTCTCTCATCTTTTTAAGTGGGAGAACTTGCACAATTGATGGCTGACTAAATACTTTGTATCCCCACTGTAGCTATTGACATAGCGTTAGCTTACATAGCTCTAATAAATATTGTTAGGCAAGTAAGTATTACATTTCACAGCATTGCTCCACAAGACAGTCAGTGAACTCCTAGAGGTTTGAGAAGTAGTGAATGTTCCATGGAACCCTCCAGTCTTCTTTATGGGGTTTGTGAAGAGCTGTCAGCCATCTTGGATTCCGGTTACCACAACAAATAGAGCATTCGTGGAGCGCCACATCACAGGGGAGGTTTTACGAGGGGTTTTTGTCACTTCACTCTCCTGCAGAGATCAGCCATGATCTCTCCAGAGCAAAGCGACAGAGAAATGGTGTTGATTAGCCTACGTGGCAGCAGCCCTGGGGTTGGTGCAAAAAAGTTAATAGCGATCAAGGTGTTAGGTTACTGGCTGTAGCCAGTCAGGCACTGAAAACACTGGTCTGTGTATTGTTTCACATCCACTCTATGAGTGACCATATGACTCAGAAATTGACCCAAACATGCCCAAGTGAAATGACTCACAAGGCCCTGGAACTTAAATCTCACTGTTAATCGTAATACATCATTTATTTCCATGCACTTAAAACGTCAATATTTTCTTACATTATTTGTTGATGAGGCTGTCCTGTGTATGCTCAATACTGTACCTTTCACTCAGACCTTTGTCTGGAATCCAATTGGCTGAGTAATTCAGTCATATCCCAAGGAATTCAATCAAATCAAGCAAGACGATGAGAACGTTTATGCTGTTTTGCCAGTAACGTCCCACCCATTTCAATTATGATTGATGTTGATGAAAGTCAGCGCTAACATGGCCAAATCAGGAATTATGTCGTCACAAAGACATCCCAAACCAGATGTGATGATGTTGGGGTTGGGGATAGAGACTCAAATGTACACGGAGAGCTAACATTAATAATATGCATGTCAATCTCTCCTGGCTCAAAGTAGAGGAGAGATTGACTTCAGCACTACTTGTATTTGTGAGGAGTATTGACATGTTGAATGCACCGAGCATTCTGTTTAAACCACAGACACCCATGGATACCCCACAAGACATGCCACCAGAGGTCCCTTCACAGTCCCCAACTCCAGAACAGACTATGGGAGGCGCACAGTACTACATAAAGCCATAGCTACATGGAACTCTATTCCACATCAAGTAACTCATGCAAGCAGTAAAATCTGATTTACATAACAGATAAATACAGCTTACGGAACAGCGGGGACTCTGAAGAGACACACACACAAACACAGGCACAGACTTGCATACACACACCCACACATGGTAACATATGCACTATACACACACGTACACATGGATTTTGTGTTGTAGATATGTGGTAGTAGAGTAGTGGCCTGAAGGCACACACTTAATGTGTTGTGAAATCTGTTGTGAGCCCAGGAAGATTAGCTGCTGCCTTGGCAGCAGCTAATGGGGATCCATAATAAATACAAATACAAATAAATACTAGTTCATGTTTTCTCTACATCCATGTGTCTTTCAACCAGCCAAGTCATCCAATAAACTCTTTTGAATCAGGGTCTATTAACTAGAACATACATTATTCTTGAAAAGGAGGAGGAACACTCCTCTAAAGTCCTTTATCAGATTATATTATAAACCGTACTGAAAGATGCTGTGCTAGTCATGTTGACAGAACACCCCACAAAATCTGTCTCGTCTAATGCAAGTCCCAATGTTAATTGATTTAATACTAAATTAGTTTTCTATAATTGGAATTGTCAGGGTAGGGGTATATTCCATCAGGCAATGAATAACCAGTAATTTACCAGGTACTGTATGAACTGGAGAGTGTATCACTTTTTACATTACAGTACCTCCATTGACCTCCCTCTCTCTGTGCCCCCAGGCTGGTGGTTTGTCAGTACAGCGGAGGAGCAGGGCTGGGTCCCTGCCACCTACCTGAACACCCACAGCAACACACGAGATGACCTGGAGCTGGGCGCCTCCAAGTCCGGGGAAGGTAAGAGCTCCACACCAATATGAATACAGAAAGAAAGATTGTACACAACATTTGGGGACCTACAAACTACAAGACCGCCAACACCCCCCCCCCCCCCCCCAAATGTCTAAAAGGGTAAAGTAGTCTGACTCCCACCCCCAACTGACGCTAACGTCCCATGTTCCCCCAGTGTGAACACCCTTCTCTGTGCTGTTGTCCACTTTAAGCACCCCCGAACAAGCTCCAGATTCAGCCCTGAGTAAATAGCCTGGAGAAGGATTGCCAGGGCCTAAGCCACAACTCCGGGCTGAAGTGCATTGAGTAACGTACTGTACAGTAGCAGTGTAGAAATTCTATACTAAAAAGAGGTTACCTCCTTGGAGTTTTGGACGGTGAACGAATGTAAGAGGTGCATGTTTGGTTCACCGTAGGGATTGAGTTATGCGGAAGATGTTTATGTGAGTCAGTCACTAGTAAAGTAATGTCTGACGTTAATTATTCCGGGCCCTGAGATAAATTCATACAGACCGATCATAAGACAAAACTAGAAGGTGGTGATGAATGTTGCTCTGTCTGCTATGGTTGTGTGCTGCTATATTTCTGCGTTAAGATCCAAAAACCTGACAAGAAACAAACCTAAACAAGAGGTTTGTTTGCCAAAAGACCATGCTAACATAAAATTGGGATCTACTCATGAAATCATCATAACAGCATGGGTTAAGCTAAATAGTTGTTATGTTGCAGTCCAAGCTATGTCACAATCTAGCCATTCTCAATATCGAGAGGCTTTACCTTTAGTGCCTTAGCATTTTCACTCTCCACTCTCTCACAGACAGGGTGCAAATATCTTGGAAAAGGCCACAACTGTATTGGTCATTATTTTACAGTAGGCATAATATCTATAGTACATCTGTAATGCATTTCATGTAGTTTGAAGAGAAGAAACTTTAAGCATGGAAATAATTTACTTGCATCTTACTGTTCCAAACAAACATTCAGATTTTCCAGCACTCTGGCCAAAACATCATTTACTGTACCGCGTGTCGACTCCAAAACACTGTGACCCACATTCCCAGGGCCGGCGTTATGGGCGGGCCTTAGGGGGCCTGGCCCGCCCTACCGTACCTTCTTTCCCGTCCAAATAAAATATATAAATATTTATAATTTATTTGACTGAGACGCGCGCCGACAGCAAGACACATCAATTTCAGTTCAAGCATCCGAGCGAGCGAAATAGCACACCTGTCTCAGTATTTGTAGCCCATGTACAGTGCCTTGCAAAAGTATTCATCCCCCTTGGTGTTTTTCCTATTTTGTTGCATTACAACCTGTAATTTATATTGATTTTATTTGGATTTCATGTAATGGACATACACAAAATAGTCGAAATTGGTGACGTGAAATGAAAAAAATTACTTATTTCAAAAAAGTATACAAAATAAATAACAGAAAAGTGGTGCGTGCATATGTATTCACCCCCTTTGCTATGAAGCCCCTAAATAAGATCTGGTGCAACCAATTACCTTCAGAAGTCACATAATTAGTTAAATATTTTTTTACATTTTTAGTCATTAGCTCTTATCCAGAGCGACTTACAGTTAGTGCATACATTTTCATACTGGTCCCCCGTGATAAAGTCCACCTTTGTGCAATCTAAGTGTCACATGATCTCAGTATATACAGTGGGGAGAACAAGTATTTGACACACTGCCGATTTTGCAGGTTTTCCTACTTACAAAGGATGTAGAGGTCTATAATTTTTATCATAGGTACACTTCAACTGTGAGAGACGGAATCTAAAACAAAAATCCAGAAAATCACATTATATGATTTTTAAGCAATTAATTTGCATTTTATTTCATGACATAAGTATTTGATCACCTATCAACCAGTAAGAATTCCGGCTCTCACAGACCTGTTAGTTTTTCTTTAAGAAGCACTCCTGTTCTCCACTCATTACCTGTATTAACTGCACCTGTTTGAACTCGTTACCTGTATAAAAGACACATGTCCACACACTCAATCAAACAGACTCCAACCTCTCCACAATGGCCAAGACCAGAGAGCTGTGTAAGGACATCAGGGATACAATTGTAGACCTGCACAAGGCTGGGATGGGCTACAGGACAATAGGCAAGCAGCTTGGTGAGAAGGCAACAACTGTTGGCACAATTATTAGAAAATGGAAGAAGTTTAAGATGACGGTCAATCACCCTCTGTCTGGGGCTCCATGCAAGATCTCACCTCGTGGGGCATCAATGATCATGAGGAAGGTGAGGGATCAGCCCAGAACTACACGGCAGGACCTGGTCAATGACCTGAAGAGAGCTGGGACCACAGTCTCAAAGAAAACCATTAGTAACACACTACGCCGTCATGGATTAAAATCCTGCAGCGCACACAAGGTCCCCCTGCTCAAGCCAGTGCATGTCCAGGCCCGTCTGAAGTTTGCCAATGACCATCTGGATGATCCAGAGGAGGAATGGGAGAAGGTCATGTGGTCTGATGAGACAAAAATAGAGCTTTTTGGTCTAAACTCCACTTGCCGTGTTTGGAGGAAGAAGAAGGATGAGTACAACCCCAAGAACACCATCCCAACCGTGAAGCATGGAGGTGGAAACATCATTCTTTGGGGATGCTTTTCTGCAAAGGGGACAGGACGACTGCACCGTATTGAGGGGAGGATGGATGGGGCCATGTATCGCGAGATCTTGGCCAACAACAACCTTCCCTCAGTAAGAGCATTGAAGATGGGTCGTGGCTGGGTCTTACAGCATGACTACGAACCGAAACACACAGCCAGGGCAACTAAGGAGTGGTTCCGTAAGAAGCATCTCAAGGTCCTGGAGTGGCCTAGCCAGTCTCCAGACCTGAACCCAATAGAAAATCTTTGGAGGGAGCAGAAAGTCTGTATTGCCCAGCAACAGCCCCGAAACCTGAAGGATCTGGAGAAGGTCTGTATGGAGGAGTAGGCCAAAATCCCTGCTGCAGTGTGTGCAAACCTGGTCAAGACCTACAGGAAACGTATGATCTCTGTAATTGCAAACAAAGGTTTCTGTACCAAATATTAAGTTCTGCTTTTCTGATGTATCAAATACTTACGTCATGCAATAAAACGCAAATTAATTACTTAAAAATCATACAATGTGATTTTCTGGATTTTAGATTCCATCTCTCATAGTTGAAGTGTACCTATGATAGAAATTACAGACCTCTACATGCTTTGTAAGTAGGAAAACCAGCAAAATCGGCAGTGTATCAAATACTTGTTCTCCCCACTGTATAAAGCTGATCTGAAAGGCCCCAGAGTCTGCAACACCACTAATCAAGGGGCACCACCAAGCAAGACGGCACCATGAAGACCAATGAGCTCTCCAAACAGGTCAGACAAAGTTGTGGCGATGTACTGATCAGGGTTGGGTTATAAAAAAATATCAGAAACTTTGAACATCCCACGGAGCACCATTAAATCCATTATAAAAAAATGGAAAGAATATGGCACCACAACAAACCTGCCAAGAGAGGGCCGCCCACCAAAACTCACGGACCAGGCAAGGAGGGCATTAATCAGAGAGGCAACAAAGAGACCAAAGATAACCCTGAAGGAGCTGCAAAGCTTCACAGTGGAGATTGAAGTATCTGTCCATAGGACCACTTTAAGCCGTACACTCCACAGAGCTGGGCTTTACGGAAGAGTGGCCAGAAAAAAGCCATTGCTTAAAGAAAACAATAAGCAAACACGTTTGGTGTTTGCCAAAGGGCATGTGGGAGACTCCCCAAACATATGGAAAAAGGTACTCTGGTCAGATGAGACTAAAATTGAGCTTTTTGGCCATCAAGGAAAACGCTATGTCTGGCGCAAACCCAACACCTCTCATCACCCCGAGAACACCATCCCCACAGTGAAGCATGGTGGTGGCAGCATCATGCTGTGGGGATGTTTTTCATCGGCAGGGACTGGGAAACTGGTCAGAATTGAAGGAATGATGGATGGCGCTAAATATATGGAAATTCTTGAGGGAAACCTGTTTCAGTCTTCCAGAGATTTGAGACTGGGACAGAGGTTCACCTTCCAGCAGGACAATGACCCTAAGTATACTGCTAAAGCAACACTTGAGTGGTTTAAGGGGAAACATTTAAATGTCTTGGAATGGCCTAGTCAAAGCCCAGACCTCAATCCAATTGAGAATCTGTTGTATGACTTAAAGATTGCTGTACACCAGCGGAACCTATCCAACTTGAAGGAGCTGGAGCACTTTTGCCTTGAAGAATGGGCCAAAATCCCAGTAGCTAGATGTGCCAAGCTTAAAGAGACATCCCCCAAGAGACTTGCAGCTGTAATTCTTGCAAAAGGTGGCTCTACAAAGTTTTGACTTTGGGGGGGATGAATAGCTATGCACGCTCAATGTTTTTGTTTTTTTCTTATTTCTTGTTTGTTTCACAAGGACAAATATTTTGCATCTTCAAAGTGGTAGGCATGTTGTGTAAATCAAATGATACAACCCCCCCCAAAATCTATTTTAATTCCAGGTTGTAAGGCAACAAACTAGGAAAAATGCCAAGGGGGATGAATACTTTCGCAAGACACTTTATCTTATGCTGTCTGTCTAAAAATACTATTGCATGTCATACTGTTTTTCGCCAGACGGCATCAGATACATGGGCTACATATAGTAAAATAGATGGGCACTGTTTCACTCGCTCGGATGCTTTCTCCGGTGACAAAGTTTCAGCCACTTGCGAAGTTAAGAAAAGTTGGTGAGTGCACTGTTTGGATTCTGGAATTATTATGGATGAACGTCCGAAGGTAGCCTACTTCTTGAAGTGATTTGTTTGACAATCAAATGAAAACATCATGACTGGTTGAGTTCATGACAAATTGAAAGGTAATACATTTTTACAGTTAAATTACATGTCTTTACTATAAAACCCATAAAAAAATACAAAGTTAAAACGTGCCTTCCTATGGAAATCAAGTGCCCGTCCAACTGATTCGTTCTGGCACCGGCCCTGCACATTCCCCCTGGCACTGTAGATCTTTTTACTGGAGGAGAGAGGAGATGGCATACAGCACATGATGCACTGAATTAGCCTCTTTAGTCCAATAGTTACAAAGTATTCTCAATGGGCTTCTTCCTCCCAAGGCCTGCATCCAAAATGCATATCCATTCCTTATTAAAGTTTTTTTTTTAAACAAGGAATGCATCTCCCTGTTAGTGAGACAGCTTTCTGGATTTTCACATTTACACAAACCCCACAAGTGTGCCCCCACAAATGCAGGCATGCACACACACACACATACACACACACACACACACACACACACACACACACATACACACACACACTAAAGTACTCTAGCTATCTACTCAACGCAAAAGCAGACGCTGCCAGAGCGGTCAGGGGACAATCTGTCAGTGTAATTAGCATTTATGTGTCTAATCAGTCATGGGAATGCCACAGGATCCATAAACTCTCTCTGTCAGTCCTGTGGATTGTGCTCCACAGCACTCTGTCAGACACTGTCATTGAGATGGGGCTCTTGTGGCAAACAGGACCTGGAACACATTATATGGCTTCAGCTAAAGATGTTGACGTTTGGACTGGAGGATATGACAGTTTAAATGGTGAATCTCTTCCTCATTGGAGAAAGACTGTCACATGCATGAGAAACACTTGGATGTGTTCCTACTTGGGGTGGTCATATTTCATCATTAGTTTTTATTTTATTGAGTTCTGTAATACCTATGATAGGCCTTCTCAGATGGACTCATCCAATATAATGGTTATCATTCTGTCTTCTGACATTAGTGTTCT
Source organism: Coregonus lavaretus (assembly GCF_964263955.1). NCBI lineage: Eukaryota > Metazoa > Chordata > Actinopteri > Salmoniformes > Salmonidae > Coregonus > Coregonus lavaretus. The sequence continues at coordinate 11,073,026 of NC_140023.1, read as the reverse complement.
GGAGGAGTATGTGGGTCAGCTGAAAAATACAAGTTTGTAATTTCAGTTTTTCAGCTCCCAGTGTACGTACCTCTCAAGTTTTGCCTGAAATCTCAACTTCATGCTAAATGTTGAGATTAGTGCTCTGGTTTAGAGATGGAAAGCTTTTCCTTGAATTAGATATTTATATAAGCCTTGCCGTTTATAGTGTTGGCATGTGACAAAAGATCCCTCCGAAGCTCCTAATCATTCCCGTCTCCTGCATTTAACTAACAAAAACCCTCAACAATTATAGACCTGTTGTGGCTGCTGCCAAAGGAATTCAGCTGGTCTATTAATTGCATACTATTCCCAAGCAGCAATGTGTGCCCCAGATGCTCCTGCAGGACAGGATGGGGAAACCATGCTAACAATCCACACTAATCACCAGCCACAGAGAACATGTCCATGGTTTACATTTCCTGTGTAACATTCATTCACCCCCATCACCGTCCAGTCCTTCCATTGCAATGTGGTGTTGTGGTTTCCATGTTCGCCATGTGACTAACTAATAACAGAGTTGAATCCATGTCGTTTGTGATGTATGTGCCTGCCTTTTATGTTTCTGTCCCCATTTGTGTTTGTTTGTGTCTGGTCACCATGTGCGTGGGTCAGTCACTAAGCGACGTAAGGCCCATCTGAAGAGGCTGGACCGGAGATGGACCCTGGGGGGAATGGTCAGCAGGCAGCAGAGCCGAGGTGATCTGAGACAGGGGGCCCACCTCCTCCTCTTCCTTCACCCCTCTATCCTCTGACCCCTCACCTGTCCTCTTATCCTGTCCCCATTGTACCTTGTCCTGTCTTCTCTCTCATACCTGATTAGGGTTGAAAAGCTACTGGTAATTCACCAAAGTTTACAGAATCTTCAGTAATTATGGCAATCTATGGTAATTTTGATAATTTATACTTGAATAACTTTAAAAACATTTATTCATATAAAGTGTAAATGTTTTATCTTTGTCCATATTGTCCATGGGTTTCTAGTGGATAGACCATATGGTTCAACAGAAAATAGCCTAATTAATGAACAAAGCATCTTAACAATAATGGCATTATTTTCAATTAACTCTGCAACTCTTCCAACTATTGACTTTTTTCACAACTGCCACCAGTTTGGCACCATAACATTTACAACAAAGACATATTTACATAGTAAAATAAATACAAGTGTGTAAAATATATATATATTTACATTTACATTTTAGTCATTTAGCAGACGCTCTTGCTCTCTCTCTCTCTCTCTCTCTATATATATATATATATATATATATATATATATATATATATATATATATATATATTATTTTTTTTACACACTTGTATTTATTTTACTATGTAAATATGTCTATATATATATATATATATCAAGAATATTTCATACTGAAACCCTCATTAAAGACCAATGGTATTCACTAAGTTGATGGTTTATATTTAGGATAATGTTTTACAGCTTTGTCATTCTATTATTATTATTATTATTATTATTATTATTATTATTTTAATCTTTGTACAGACACCTGTGATCATTTGACATACCCAAAAGGGCTACTAGATGTCTTGTGATAAATTACATAAAATCCTTGAAAGTTACCTGGTAGTTTACAGATAAACTTCTAAAGTTTCTAGTAAAATACCCTCGCTTTGCAACCCTATACCTGATGCCTAATGTATTGTCTTGTGTCATATGCCATCTGCTACACCATCATGACCCACACCCAATAATCACTAACATTGTTATTAACCAGCTAATAAAAAGTCCAGCCATGTCATTACCATGCTAAATAGGTTTTCACATCCACATTGGCGGCTTGCAACAGTTACAGATTTGACCTTATGCTAGAAGATAAACATGCAAAAAATGTACCATCTTGTTGTTACTCAGTTTCTACACTTGAATGTGGTAGTCTTGAAATCAAAGATGAAGTCAGCAACTTTTATTTCAGGAAGTTGAGTGAAATTATATTACAGTATATAATGAGATTGTCTCATGTAAGCAGTTAATTTTAATACACTGCTATGTGTAACTCCAATCTTTTCTGAATTACAGCTATAGCTGCACAACCATCTAAAAGTCGCAGCATAACTGACTTTAGTAGGCCGCATACAATATTTTGCCACTTTGTTTGGCTTTTTACGAGCAAATGAAACATGAACACGTATGTACTTTTCAAAGGAGTTAAAAAGCCAGACGTTTATCGACTGGAGGTGTTGAGAGCAAGCAGGTCTGCCGATGGACCAGGCCAGTAAAGAGTTGTATTCATCTTTCGGAGAAAGAGTGTTTGTGCTTGCACACATTAGCCTTGCCTCGAGACAGGTTTTTTTTGACAGGGGATGCAGTTGGATTGCTGACAGTGGAGTGAGGATAGGCTATTTGAGTCCACCCCAAGGTTTGTGCTTGGCAACAGTGTCTACAGTGCACAAAAAAATGAATGGCCTCCAGAGTAGAAAGAGCTTTTTCCACTGCAGGAACTAAATCTCGCCTGTGAAAAAAAAGCAGAAATAGCGCTGACTGCAGGAAAATAGTGTATAAAAGTTATGCAAGCTATGCATGTTGTGGTTAACATAATATCTGATTCAGAGTTTCCCCCCGCTGGTGAGTGTGAGCTCAGGAAGGTTGAACAGGGTTGCCCCTGTTCAACCTTTAAAGCCCTACCAGGCCTTAAACCGAGAGACCGGAAGTCCCATAGGTCAGTGCAGGGGAAAGCAAAGCATACAGGAAGTGGTTTTTTCAGTTCTATTTACACGGCTGTACATGGGCCTATTTCTTTGAAAGTAATAGGTATTTTAGCTATATCCTTATTCAGTTCTTCTAAATCCCTGATTGAGACTCAACAGGGGCAGAGGAAAGGAGAGAGATATCAGATAGGAATCCAGTGATTCCAGAGGTATTAAAATGGTCTTAGCATGCAGATAGGATATCCCCTCTTCTCTCTTTACTCTGTTGGGCATCATTACTTTTCTCCTGCCGTTTTACGGTGTGATGAGATGAGACATCTGGTCTGCAATGACAGGAAGTACTGTCACTGAGCGTGCCCTCTGGCCTTTTGGGAAGTTACAAATCAAGATGGCATCTCTGTTCTCTATCATCAGCGGAGTGTACAGAGACTGAGCGCCACCACGACATTAGTCAACATCAATTCAACATCTATTCCACGTTGGTTCAACGTAATTTCATTGACATGACATGGAAACAACGTTGATTCAACCAGTGTGTGCCCAGTGGGGTAGAACTGTTTTTCCCATTTCAAGAGACCAGGGTTTATGAGTTTATTTTGTCCCATATTCACACTGAGTAATCAACTATCATGACATCAAGTCAAGGTAATTGTCAGTTGCTGCAGGATTGCATTTTCAGTATGAAGTGATTGACATCATTTTTGTTAATTAGAGTGTCCCTGATTCTTTGAATTATTTGATAGTAAAATGCTGGATATCTTTGTAGATCTGACAGAATCAATCACATCAGAACTACACACAGACACATTTCATTAGGTCTACATACTTCTATATTTGTAGCCTAGATACAGTGCCTTCAGAAAATATTCACACCCCTTGACTTTTCCTAGATATGTCTTTATTTACTTTGACTTCCTCTGAGGTGTTTATACCATTGTTACAGTAGGGAGACCGGGGTTGGTTGTCTCACGGGTTGGTTGTCATAGTGCTTATTACTCAAAATCCAAGGGAGGCAGCAGAGCCGAGGTGATCTGACAGGGGGCCCACCTCCTCCTCTTCCTTCACCCCTCATCCCTCTATCCTCTGACCCTAATCATTTCAAGATCAAAATGTGCGTCCTCTATAGGAGAGGTAATCCGTGTGGTCAATTCAGGTCAGGATCACAAAACATTCAGGTGAGAGCAACATTTTTCATCTGTGAAAGTAAATATTCATATGCTTGTTATTTATTTAATTAATAGTTGTATGAGGGGAGTATCCATACTTTGTAACTTGTATTGAAAAGAGGAAAGGGAGCTTTATTTCAAGCCTATTTGTGAGTTCCTAGGTCAAGCCATGTGGTAACTAGCATCTTAATTAGCGTTGGGGATGGTTGTCACATTGATGTTTGGGTGCTTGTCACAATCTGACAACCGTCCCCATTGTAACAATGTACCCATAATCTAAATGACGTTGAAAAGACGCCTTGAAGACTTATTTTCCGGACGCTGAAAAGACGTATAGTACCAGTCAAAAGTTTGAACACACCTACTCATTCAAGGGTTTTTCTTTATTTTTACTATTTTCTACATTGTAGAATAATAGTGAAGACATCAAACTATGAAATAACAAATATGTAATCATGTAGCAACCAAAAAAGTGTTAAACAAATCAAAATATATTTTATATTTGAGATTCTTCAAATAGCATTCTCTCAACCAGCTTCACCTGGAATGCTTTTCCAACAGTCTTGAAGGAGTTCCCACATATGCTGAGCACTTGTTGGCTGCCATCTCAATTGGGTTGAGGTCGGGGGATTGTGGAGGCCAGGTCATCTGATGCAGCACTCATCACTCTCCTTCTTGGTAAAATAGCCCTTACACAGCCTGGAGGTGTGTTGGGTCATTGTCCTGTTGAAAAACAGATGATAGTCCCACTAAGCCCAAACCAGATGGCGTATCGCTGCAGAATCCTGTGGTAGCCATTCTGGTTAAGTGTGCCTTGAATTCGAAATAAATCACAGACAGTGTCACCAGCAGAGCACCCCCACACCATAACACCTCCTCCTCCATGCTTTATGGTGGGAACTACACATGCTGAGATCATCCGTTCACCCACACCGCGTCTCTCAAATACACGGCGGTTTGAACCAAAAAGCTCAAATTTCCACCGGTATAATGTCCATTGCTCGTGTTTCTTGCCCCAAGCAGGTCTCTTATTATTATTGGTGTCCTTTAGTAGTGGTTTCTTCGCAGCAATTCGACCATGAAGGCCTGATTCACACAGTCTCCTCTGAACAGTTGATGTTGAGATGTGTCTGTTACTTGAACTCTATGAAGCATTTATTTGGGCTGCAATTTCTGAGGCTGGTAACTCTAATGAACTTATCCTCTGGCGGTCCTCATGAGAGCCAGTTCCCCCCCCCCTACCTTGTCACAACACAACTGATTGGCTCAAACACATTAAGAAGGAAATACATTTCACAAATTAACTTTTAAGAAGGCACACCTGTTAATTGAAATGCATTCCAGGTGACTACCTCATGAAGCTGGTTGAGAGAATGCCAAGAGTGTGCAAAGCTGTCATCAAGGCAAAGGGTGGCTATTTGAAGAATCTCAAATATAAAATATATTTTGATTTGTTTAACACTTTTTTGGTTACTACGTGATTCCATATGTGTTATTTCATAGTTGTGATGTCTTCACTATTATTCTACAATGTAGAAAATGAGTAGGTGTGTCCAAACTTTTGACTGGTAGCATATGTGTTTCACAAGTTTGGACAGCACAGTAAAGCACAGCACAGTACAGTCTAGTAGAGTTTAATTCAACAGAGTACAGTGCAGTACAGTACAGTACAGTTTAATTCAGTAGAGTACAGTAGAGCAAAATACAGTACAATAGAGTTTAATTCAGTAGAGTACAGTATATTAGAGTACAGTGCCATGCAGTTTAATTCAGTAGAGTACAGTACAGTAGAGCAAAGTAGAGTACAGTACAGTTGAGTTTAATTCAGTAGAGTACAGTATTTAAGAGTACAGTGCAGTACAGTGCCATAGAGTACAGTTGAATTCAGTATAGTGCAGTACAGTAAAACATAGTAGAGTACAGTAGGATACAATACAGTGTGTTACTGTACTCTACCTTACTGTGCTGTACTCTACACTTCTGTACTGTACCGAACTATACTCTACTTTACCTTTCTTTACTCTACTTCTGTACTGTACCGAACTATACTCTACTTTACCTTTCTTTACTCTACTTCTTTACTGTACTGTACTGTACGTACTGTATGTACTCTACTGTACTCTACTGTACTCTGCTGTACTGTACTCTACTGTACTCTACTGTACTGTACTCTACTGTACTGTACTCTACTGTATACTGTTCCTGTTTGAAAAAGCATTCCTTGTTTTCAACAACAACAAAAAAATTGTTAACACAAATGTTTACAGCTTTATCAAAATATTAATTGTTCATCCAAATATCAGATGGTTACTGTTGTTTTATAAAGCATTGATATGACGATTTGAGTGGAGAAAGAACTACAATGTCAAAACAAATATTAAACTATGTTGAATTTATTTTCATGTATTTATTTGTATGATGTTAGATAGAAATACTGTTCAATAAATAAAGGCTTTACTTTTTCTAAAACTTCAATTGTTGCTGAAAAACAAATGGCAAACACTGTGACAACCAACCCCGTACTGTGTGACAACCAACCCCAGGATGAAGCTGGGTGTCACAAGTGGACAGAGTCTGTTTGATGGCTTATAACGCCATATTTGAATAAGTTATGAGGATAAAAAGGGTCCCCCATTTCAACCCAAGACCTTGGTCTTTCTCCTAACATTGAAAATAGTATTGTAAGATATACTGGTGCTGAGAAATACACAATTTGGTCAAAGGTGTGACAATCAACACTGTTCTCCCCTACCTCCTATAAAATGTTGACATATTTTACATTTGTTTGAGTAATGTTTTGTTGTAGAATCAGCATAGGAAGTTTGAAACTGACGTGAGTCTCTTGTGTTCCCATGCCCTCTGTGGCCCGACAGAGGAGAAGTATATGACAGTGCAGCCGTACAGCAGCGAGGGGAAGGATGAGATCGCCTTTGAGAAAGGAGTCATCGTGGAGGTCATCCAGAAGAACCTGGAGGGCTGGTGGTTCATTAGGTAAGGCCATGATTTGTGCTCCAACCACAATATAAACTGTTGCCTGTTGATGCTGTCTCTTGATTGGTTATTCTCACTCATGATCACCCCCTCTTCCCTTTCCTTCCATCCTCCCTTCCTCTCTCCTTCTCTCTCCCCAGGTACCAGGATAAGGAGGGCTGGGCCCCGGCCTCCTACCTGAAGAAGGTGAAGGAGGATTTCTCTCCCCGTAGTAGTAATAAGAAGAACCCCTTGACTGGCCCGGTGGAGATAATCGGCAACATCATGGAGATCAGCAACCTGCTCAACAAGAAGGCCCTGAGTGAGAAGGACGTGCAGACGGACGGCCAGCCAGAGGACACCCCCCTGACCACCCTCTCCTTGGCCAAGAGGCAGATCAGCCTGCCCAAACCCTGCTCTAGCTCGGACTTCAGCCCTGGTGCCGCCCTGGTGGACGGAAAGGGCAAAGCAGAACCGGCCTCTCCAGCCATAGCCCGCATCACTCCTCACAGAATAGAGATCGGTGAGTTGTCATTCAGAGATGGAATTGGAAGGCATAGCGGTTTGTTAAACTAATACATTCACAGAATTTATATCACAATCTCATTTTCTTCTATCTAGGCTCCCCAATCCTCAGACAAAAGCCACCACCTCGAAGAGATGCAACTCTGGTCAGTATGAAAATAAACATTACTTAGTTTAAGTTGAAAGTTGGACTGTATTTGACCATTGTTATTGTTTCCTTTTAACACTAGAACGCCATAGGCCAATGGCCACTGCTTTTTGATTATTTTTTTTAATCTATAAAAAAATGCCCCCCAAAAAATGCTACGTCCTGCTCCTTCCCTGACTTTTCCAAAATGTTTGTATATATTTTACATTGCTCATTTGTCCGAGTTTTTAAATCACCCGCCAAGACAATGCACTGTAGGACGTTGGTACCCAGCCAGGTGCTAATGTGTCTCTCTCTCCTCACTGAATGAATGACAAATGGATGAATCTGCGATAATTGTGCAAGTTACTTCACAATTGAATTTAAATTAGGCCTAACTGAATGATAAGGAGGGTGAAGAGGTTGATTTAAATTAGAAAGACAATAGTGTAATAATGAGTTTGTATTATGCCTATTTATCAGCGTTGGGGCTCAATAATTGTATAATTTGACCGTGCCTTGCGGGTTGATACCTTTCTCTTTTACTATTTACTATTATTTAAAAATAATCTACAGTATTACGGGACTGTTTGATTTATTATAACTCTATTACTTATCACATTTATTGTAAGGGAAATGAAAACATGCTACATGTTGCAGTAGGCCTTTAGAATAATGCAAAACATCCGTGACTTTATCTAAGTTGATGAGCGGGGAAACAAATAATGCCCGTCAGCCTGTGCCGCCGGCCCATCAAAACTACACCTAAACTATATAGAAACTCATTTCACACAAAATAAGAGTTAGCCTATAGACAAGATTAAATTGACAATAGTCTGATGAGTGACAATATTATCAGTTGTCAAATAGTACATGAAGAGATGGGCACAGCTTGTAATTGACAGATGCAGGGAAAAGAGCATCACTTTATCAAATCCTACTTCAGAGTCACATGCATGTAAAACGTTTTGATTTCTATATAGTATCAGAAAGATCATATTCTGCAGTTTCTATGACACTTACCTTTGTCAAATAACTCTCAAAATTCAAGAGGTGCAGCTCTATTTAAAAATGTCACTTTTTCCAAGAATATCTGCGCTGTCCATGGCATCAGCACATTATGCTGCGGCATTGCTCTGACTACTAAGCAAAGACTAGTAACATAATAAACTTAAAGCATGCTATTCTGTTTTCATTTAAATACATTTTCTTATTTCCACAATGTTTATTTTGACCTGCCAAAACTGAATTATAATGGATTTCTTTGTGATGGACTTGACCTAGTGGTTTTTCGTTTTTACTTATAAACTAATGAAAATGCTATTATGTTCTTTGAAATAATTGTTTTTTAGTATTCTAATGTTACCTAAGACCTTTATAAACACAACCAAATGATTATTCTTCTGATAGCATATATGAAATGTATTTATTAGACTGTTCGAATGTTGTTGATACATCATTGGCTGGAAGTGTCCTAAATTGGCTTTAGGCCTATGTTTTTCACTAGGACTTTGTAGAATTATACAAAACATATCCTTTACTCTATCTAAATAAATAACGGTTGTTATATTTTTGCATGGATATGTTTCCACTGATATTTCTTCATTCAATTCATGGTTTACAATTGTTTATGCACTATTTATCAAGCGTTGGTGCTTATGTTTGCGCACCTTGCGGGTTGATATGCATCTGATGCGTCTGCTAAAGGTGACACCCGGCAACGTTATCAACGTTTCATAGTGGGTACTTATAGGCTCAAAGGCCAGGCAGTTCTAGTGTAAACAGTATCAACTGCACAATATTCATAATGTTGTAACATTTTTTCCACTCAGGGATCCAATTTACCCTCACCACCAGAGCCACCTACTGTTGAAGCAGAGTACTATACCATTGCAGAGTTCCAGTCTGTCATTTCAGATGGCATTAGTTTTAATGGAGGGCAGAAAGCAGACGTAAGCTTTTTTCATGTTTATTTTGGAGTGCATACATGTCCAATGTGTTTATTGTTTTCTTGAAATGAACAGATACTGCATGTAGTTAATGAGGCCTATTTCTCCCCATGTATTCTCTCTATTCTGTCCTGTAGGTGATCGAGAAGAACTCTGGTGGCTGGTGGTATGTCCAGATCGGGGAGAAAGAGGGGTGGGCTCCCTGCTCCTACATCGACAAACGAAAGAAGCCCAACCTAAACCGCAGAACCAGCACTCTGAGCCGCCCCAAAGTCCCGCCCCCAGCCCCGCCCGTCAAGAAGCAGGACTCTGACGAAACCGCCCCTCCCAGCAGCCCTGGGTCCGAGGCTCCAGAGTCCCCTGGATCTCCTGGGAGGCCTGTGTACGAGGAGCCAGAATATGACATTCCTGCCATTGGGTTTGATCTGGAGTCAGAGTTTGAGTTCCTCAGGACAGATGGGTCCTCTGTGGATGGGAAGAATGAGGATGGCTCCTCAGAGAAGGGCTCTCATCTGTCCTCCAAGCCGTCTCCAGCCTCTTCTCTCCACAGCGCCTCCTTCAAGATGGGTGAGTCGTCAGAGGACGTGGGGCAGGAAGAAGAGGAGCCTGAGGGAGAGGAGTGTATCTATGAGAATGATGGCTTCAAGCCTTTCAGAGAGATGCCTGATACACAATCCAGTGGCGACTTGGACTCCCCGAAGATGAGCGCCCAGTTGGAGACTAGCAAGGCTGAAAACTCTCACTCCACATTGGGGGCAAGGAGAAAAGGGAAGAATATCCAGCTGGAGCTGAACGGAAGCCAGTCCCATTCTCCAACCAAAGCAGAGGCTGGGGCGTCGAGCCCCAAACCTGCCTCCACAGAGTCCACCCCAGATTTATCCAAGCAGTCCAGGCCCAAGAAGGACAAAGAGGAACACAGAATGGGTTCCACCAAGTCATCTACTAAACCTAAGCCAGTGGTCAGGCCTAAGCCCCAGCTGGCCAAGGCCTCCAGTGCAGAGAAGATGGACATCAGCAGCCTCCGGAGACAGCTGAGGCCTACAGGGCAGCTGAAGAAGGGCTCCAGAGGAGAAGACTTTGAAACAGCCTCTGTCATCTCCTCTGAGGACTCTGTGTCCTCCCACAGCACCTCCGACCTCTCCTCCATCTACTCTAAAGGCAGCCGTGGCGACTCAGACGAGGGCTGCAGCCTCTACCGCACCACAGACACCTATAAGAAGGTCCAGGACTCAGAGATGAGCTTCCCTGCTGGGGTGGAAGTGGAGGTGCTGGAGAAGCAGGAGAGCGGCTGGTGGTACGTCCGCTGGGGCGACGCTGAGGGCTGGGCTCCAACCTACTACCTGGAGCCTGTCAGGCAGCTGGACGACACAGCTGGGTCCGAGTCCGATGGCACCCCTACCAAGCCGGGCAGCCTGAGCAAGTCCAACAGCCTGGAGAAGAACGAGCAGAGGGTCCAGGCCCTGAACAACATCAACCAGAGCCTGAAGAGGAGCACACCTCCCATCCCCTCCAAACCGCCGGGGGGGCTCTCCAAGCCCTTTGTCCTGTTCAACAGCTTGCACAAGCAGAGGAATGGTACGAAACAGCAGCAGGTGGTCAGGCCTCAGTCTGTCTTCATCTCCGGGCCGATCATCGACAGCCCAAACACAGTCGGCTCCCTTAGGAGGGGCGAGTCACTCAACTCCACCGACCACCCACGCTCTAGTCCTACTGTGCGCCGCAATGCTTCCTTTGGTACAGCTACGCGGGGCCCAGCGCCGAACGGTAACATGGCGAACCGGAACAGACCCGGCACGGGCAGCTCCGAATCACTGGGCCGGGGGTCTCAGAGGAACGGTCTACCTGTTTCCACTGTGAAACCCAAACCCCACCTCATCCACAACAACCTCCGTGAGGTGTATGTCTCCATAGCAGATTACCATGGTGATGAGGAGACCATGGGGTTCCCTGAAGGAACGACTCTGGAGGTTCTGGAGAGGAACCCTAATGGGTGGTGGTACTGCCAGATCCTGGATGGAGGTCGACCTCGGAAAGGCTGGGTCCCCTCAAACTACCTGGAAAGGAAGAACTAGTAACACGCTTATGTTCAGTGCTTGTGCAATCAGGTCATCAGGTCAGAGACCATGGAAGACAGTGTAAATGGAAATGGAAAGAAGACACTGCTTTTTTACATTTTATAGATGGAAATCAGAAGAGACAATGTATCATCTAAGTGGCATCCTTTGTATTTTCTAAACTGAGGGTGGCCAACCCATCCTGGCATTTCACTTCTTGACATTTTATTATTCTCATCTAAAGTGACAAAATAAAGCACTTCAACGTGCAAGTTTTAGACAGGATTTTATCTGTTCACAGACAGCCGGGTGGACGGAACAAATACCTTAGGCATTAAAATCAACAGATGGTCAACCATATTAAACGAAAGAATGAAACAAAAGTGGTTGATTTGATGAAATGTGCTTTTTAATCCAAAATTGAAGAATAATGTGACTTGGACACAAGAGGAGGAGCTTTGGACAGCTTTGGCTGGTGATGATCCTTTATAACAGCTAGAGAGGGTTTGTAATATGATAACATTACTTACTTAATGATTTCCAATGGGCAAAACATTACTCACTTCACATTTTATCATAAAACATTGATTTAAAAAAAAGTGTCACTTTTGAAAGCTTTTTGCATGGTTAAAATGTTTCTATGCTGACCAAGCCTTGGGCCCTTTTTAAGTAAACATTTCTCTTCAAATGTTTTGTATGTTGTGTTTAAAAGATTTTTTCATATGTTAAATGCCATCTGCAGAATGTCTTGACCATGTTTTTAAGTAACTTTTTTTGTGAAGTTTAATGTATATTTTATGTAATAATTTGATATAGCTTTATGTGTGTATGTCATCTTGTTGTAAAGTGTATATTCTGTCCATTTATTACAGTATGTAAGTCATTTTAAATCTCTTAAAGCTACAGTCTGCGATTTCTTTTTACAGGGTCCCTGCCACTTGTTTTGGTATACAGCTGAAGGATAGGGGTAGGGAAAGTTTGAGACATGTTGTGCTGTAGCTCATGAGGCATTTATAAGTATATTCTTCAAGAATCAATGGGTAAATATCAAGAATTTAAATAACAATTAAACAGCTTCCCAAGTTGCAGACTGTAGCTGTAAATCTTTATGAATGTTTCATGATTTTCTTGATGACACTCTACCTAAATGCCTTATACGTACAGTATGTATCCTTCACCACCTTAGAAGCTCTGGTCTTGTGACACAAAATAGGTAAGCCTATTTGAAGGAGTAGTAAATCTGCTATTTTTTGCGCTCTCTACAATCGTCTTCTTCTAGTAAATGTTTATGTTTTCTTTCAAAATATTTTTCTCATGGCTCCATTTGACCTATCACATTTAGAATAAAAGAAAAGATCGAAACCATATGGTTATGATTTGTTTAGTTCTTTTGAATCAAATTTGAAGATTATTTTCACATTAAACTTGACCTTTTAAGGTGTTCGCTAGGTTGTAAAAAAAAAAAAAGAAGTGATGAGCTGCTTATGCATTTCCATTATTCCATTTAAGGAACCAGAGGAAGGAATATTTGACTTGCGGAATATTGAAATTGAGGATTTTCATTTGCTTTCAAAACCAAACCCCAGGGATGTGTAGAATTGCAATTTAACTTACATTTTGATCTTATCTGAGAAAAAACTCATATCAAATTAATTCAATTTCAAATACCTTATTTATCCCACAAGGGGCTTGCAGACAGCAGTGCAAATACATAAACAATGACCCATCTGGTGCTACTCATAACTCATATCTGGAAAGACTTGATACTCATGCCCCTTCGAAAAAGGAGGCACATACAGCATATAAAAATGTGTACTCTTAATATTGCTGTGCAGTATTAATTTTAATGTTTGAACATGTAATCTATTCTAGATAACTTTGTTTTAAGTATTTCAAATTCCCTCATTAATTCCCTCTATTGTTTTTTGTGAATAAATGCACTTTCTGCATTACCAGATGCCACATTGTTTTACATAATTATTGATGATTCTTTTAATTTCTTAATCTTGTATATTTCAAGGTATGGGACACCCCAAGCATAAGGCAAACTAAAATGCCTTAAACCTTAACGCATTATTCAAAGCAGTGAAACAAAGAGATGCAACCGATTGAGTAATGATGCTGTTATTATTCCCAGCAGTAAAGTGGATTTTCCTGCAAGAATCTGACCAAGAGCACCCTCTTGTGTATTACAGCCTGTACTACAATACATACAACATCTTACTGTAAGGACAAGATAAATATTGTCAATAAAATGTGTTTTATTTGTAGAGAAATGAATAATTTATATGGATTCATTTTTATTTAAAAACATCTAAAGTTTCTAGAACATTCTAAAATATTCTAAATGGAGAGAATGCAAGTGTTTAAGCAATCAGTGAAGCCTCATGTATTCAGTTATTGTGTGTTTGCTTTGCCATTTGTAAACATATGTTTACAGTGTGTATTTATAACACATGTTAACCATTTTGTTAATGATTGTTACATATTGAGGAAATGTGCAGATTTACTTTGTATTTCTAAAATTGCAGTTACTTCAGGCAAAGTTTTGTACATTATAATATAAATCATATCAGCATGTCCATAAGAAGAAACCTCTGAGAACTCATGTAGCTAAAAGTTGGCTAATTTGTGTTTAAGAATATTATTGAACTTTATCCAAAATGTTCCTTCCTTTGGTATCTAAGAACTGATGGAGGTTATATGTAATTATTACGATGTGGGTACATTACTTTTGTAACAATGATAGGTCATGTAAAGCCTCTGCTGACTCAGCACATTTAGTTTTGGCTTTGGCGTAATGGCAATTTACCCAATGGCCCAATAAAGTTGGTTGGATTAAGTGCACATTTGTCTGGTTACCGTTCAGCTCCTAGTGTATAAATAGCTATTGGGGTTCACTATGTCAGACAGTTTGTTATGCTGTAGTAGCTAGTCCTTGTCTCAAACATTACAATATTTACAACCGATGTCCTGTGAAATATGTTCTCCCCATTGGGCCATTCCTTCCACTGGGAACCTCAGGCTAGACTCTTCAGCTTAGCAGTGAGTTATGGCTGTCTGATCTGGTTTGTGTGTGTGTGTGTGTGTGTGTAGGGCTGTAACTAGGGCCGGGAATAGCAAAGGACCCCACAATACGATATTATCGCGATACTTAGGTGGCGGTAAGATTTCGATGTTCCAAACATATGATGTCTTCTGCAGAGAAAGAGAGCCATGATAAGTCTTGGAAATAGAAGTGCTGAAAACATGTTCGTTCACTATTTAAAAAGAAGGTGCCCTGATATCATACGTAATACGGCAAAGTAAACCATGTGGAGTGTTATGATCCCATATCCTCAAGGGGGCAGTATGAGCACTCCACAACAGCTCAGCCCAAACATAAAGGTCCAATGCAGCCATCTTTATCTCAATATCAAATCATTTCTGGGTAACAATTAAGTACCTTACTGTGATTATTTAAAAATTAAAATGATCAAAAAGAAACAAAAATAGCTTCTTAGCAAAGAGCAATTTCTCAAGCAATACTTTTTCTAGGACTATCGGAGTGGGGAGGGGAAAACTGAAATCACATTTTTGACTGCACAGGGACTATCAAGTCCTTACTTCAACACTATGCCATTAGAGTATGGCTTACTGGTAAGATACAGAATTTTTATATAAAACAATTATTTTAAGAAGAAAGCATGAACCTGAAATAGACAACGGCTTTACATACCGGACAAGGACATGCCAATGTAAATACACGTTTGGTGACTACCACTGGACTTTTGAAGCTCAAGTGTCCAACAATTACATTGAACCAACAGTGCACAACTTTGATAAGTGTTTGATAGTGATCCATTATCAAATCAGTTTACTTTTGCATTCATTCCCCAACAACCGTACCCAACGGGGTGGGGGCAATCAGAGTATACATTTAAAATGTCTGCCGCCAAACCCCTTAACTTACCGGCAGTTTGAATGAGGCCCAGGTTCACTCAGAGGTCTACATGGAAAGTCTGTGTGTACACAATAGTGAGATATATACTATGTTCATGTCTTTTTTACACATGGTGGCTGTGCATCTCCCTTCACTTCTGAGAAACTTGGCCATTAGCAATGGCTGCCGCTGCCTGTTTCATGTCCAGCTGTCATAGACTGTATTTGTGCATATTCGACTGCGGTATAAAACACTGGTGCAGCCAGCCCAGCTAAGGCAGGATAGTAAATAACAGATGATGTTCACTCTGGCCAGGCCTACATGCCTCTGCTCTAAACAAACTCTGTGTGAGTTATGCCTGTAGCCCTCTGCTTTGTTTTTCACATACACAGACTGAAGACCAGAATACTACAGGGCAGCAAGATTGTGTTAAATAGTAAGTAGGCCTATAGCTGTTCCCACTGGGCACAGACCTCAATTCAACATCTATTTTACGTTGGTTCAATGTAATTTCATTGAAATTATGTGGAAACAATGTTGATTCAACCAGTGTGTGCCCAGTGGGTTGTTTGATTTTTTTAGGAATTTCCCTAATATTGCTGATTGTTTTTATAATTAAAAGCAAGTGAGGTGCACATATTGATCACTAATAACAAAACTCTCCATCGTAGAGTGCACTCAACACATACACTGCCTTCACAAAGTTTCCATACCTCTTGACTTATTCCACATTTTGTTACAGCCTGAATTCAAAATATATTAAATATATATTTTTCTCACCCATATACACACAATACCCTATAATGACAAAGTGAAAACATGTTTTTAGAAGTGTTTAGAAATGTATTGAAAATTAAATACAGAAATATCTTATTTATATAAGTATTCACACCCCTCAGTCATTTTCACACCCCTCAGTCAATACGTTGAAGAAGCACCTTTGGCAGCGATTACAGCTAGGGGGTGGATCAGCTTTAATATTGCAAATAGATTGTAATGAGATTGTCTGCATCATTTCCAATCCCACATATATTTTTGTTGTAAATATATATATTTTAAAATATATTTTCCTTTATTATTTTCCCCTAACCCTACCACCCCTCCCCTAATTGGAGTAAACTAATAGACAACAACACTTAGGCTTCTACTTCCAGCTTAAACAGTGGGGTAACAAATGTATTTAGTCAGCCACCAACTGTGCAAGTTCTCCCACTTAAAAAGATGAGAGAGGCCTGTAATTTTCATCATAGGTACACGTCAACTATGACAGACAAATTGAGCATTTTTTTTCCCAGAAAATCACATTGTAGGATTTTTAATGAATTTATTTGCAAATTATGGTGGAAAATAAGTATTTGGTCACCTAGAAACAAGCAAGATTTCTGGCTCTCACAGACCTGTAACTTCTTCGTTAAGAGGCTCCTCTGTCCTCCACTCGTTACCTGTATTAATGGCACCTGTTTGAACTTGTTATCAGTATAAAAGACACCTGTCCACAACCTCAAACAGTCACACTCCAAACTCCACTATGGCCAAGACCAAAGAGCTGTCAAAGGACACCAGAAACAAAACTGTAGACCTGCACCAGGCTGGGAAGACTGAATCTGCAATAGGTAAGCTGCTTGGTTTGAAGAAATCAACTGTGGGAGCAATTATTAGGAAATGGAAGACATACAAGACCACTGATAATCTCCCTCGATCTGGGGCTCCACGCAAGATCTCACCCCGTGGGGTCAAAATGATCACAAGAACGGTGAGCAAAAATCCCAGAACCACACGGGGGGGACCTAGTGAATGACCTGCAGAGAGCTGGGACCAAAGTAACAAAGCCTACCATCAGTAACACACTACGCCGCCAGGGACTCAAATCCTGCAGTGCCAGACGTGTCCCCCTGCTTAAGCCAGTACATGTCCAGGCCCATCTGAAGTTTGCTAGAGTGCATTTGGATGATCCAGAAGAGGATTGGGAGAATGTCATATGGTCAGATGAAACCAAAATAGAACTTTTTGGTAAAAACTCAACTCGTCGTGTTTGGAGGACAAAGAATGCTGAGTTGCATCCAAAGAACACCATACCTACTGTGAAGCATGGGGGTGGAAACATCATGCTTTGGGGCTGTTTTTCTGCAAAGGGACCAGGACGACTGATCCGTGTAAAGCAGGGGTGTCAAACGTACGGCCCGCGGGCCGAATTAGGCCCGCAAACGGGTTTAATCCGGCCCGCGAGATGATAAAAAAAAAAAAAAAAAGTAAAGTATAAAAATGCGCTGCAATTTTTCAATTAAATAAACTGCTGTTCCAATTGCGTCCACTGGATGGCGCAATAGCAATTGTGTTAAGCAAGCAAACTGTTTATACCGGGGCAGAGCAAGTAGGTCAAGCACGTGCAGCCAATGAGCTACTTTGTTTTGCCCGCGATATTTATTACGGCTTCTACTTTTAACATTATGTGCTTTGGCACCCTCATTGCCCCAATATGTCTCTGTCAAAAAAGAGAAAAGTGGACGCAGAGTGCAGAGTGTTCCAAGAAAAATGGTCATCCTATTTAATCACGGAATTGAATGGGAAAGCTGTATGTTTGGTGTGTTCAGAGCATGTTGCAGTGCTGAAAGAATATAACCTTCGTCGCCACTATGTGAGTCTTCATGCCGACAAATATGACAACTTTCAAGGACAGCGGAGATGAGAGAAGGTGAATGAACTGTTGGCGGGTCTGAAGAAACAGCAGTCTGTGTTTACTCACAGCCGAGACATGAGAAAGCTAGCTACCTCATTGCTAATGAAATCGCAGTGGCTTCAAAAAAATTTAGTGAGGGTGAATTTGTAAAAACATGCATGATGACGGCAGCAGAGATTGTGTGCCCTGAAAAGCGGCAGGCTTTTGCAAATATCAGCCTGACAAGAAACACAGTTGCAGACAGGATTTCCGATCTTTCAGTGGATTTGGACAGCCAGTTGAAGCAAAAAGTAAAGTCATTTATTGCGTTTTCGGTTGCAATTGATGAAAGCACGGACATTACAGATGTTGCACAACTGGCCATTTTTTCATCCGCGGAGTTGATGACACATTGACCGTCACCGAGGAGTTCGTGGAGTTGGTGCCGATGACAGATACAACGACAGCAGCTGATATTTTTACCGCACTCGTCGGCGCGCTGGACAGGGTCGGAGTGGACTGGTCCCGCGCTGTCAGCCTGGCTACAGATGGTGCGCCCTCAATGATCGGGAAAAAGCAGGCGTTGTGACAAAGTTCAGAGAGAAAGTGCAATCTGCAAATGGAGGACGTGATTTTTTGACTTTTCACTGTATTTTGCACCAGGAGGCTTTGTGTTGCAAGTCATTAAAGATGGATAACGTCATGAAGGTGGTCATCCAAACTGTTAATTTCATCCGATCCAGAAGCCTGAATCACCGTCAGTTTGACAGCCTTCTCAGAGAGAAAGACCACATCTATGGCCTGCCATACCACACTGAGGTAAGATGGTTAAGCCGAGGTGCTGTGCTGAGGCGTTTCTTTGATTTACGAGAAGAAATTGAACAGTTCATGGAAGAAAAGGGCAAACCAGTGTTAGAATTTCATTCCGCAGAATGGATGCCGGACCTTGCATTTATGGTGGATGTTACAGAGCACCTGAATAACTTGAACAAACAGCTGCAAGGGCGCAACAAAGTTGTCACGCAGTATTATGACAGCATACGTTCTTTCAAGTTGAAGCTGTCATTGTGGGAGACGCAACTTCCGGTGGTGATGCAGCTCACTTCCCCTGTCTGAAAAATGTGTGCGCGACCCAACATGTGGCAGACATGAAGCGGTTCAAAGATAAAATAACGGGACTGTTACGGGAGTTTGAGCAACGCTTTCAGATTTATGTTTATATGTTTTTATGTTGATGTGCTATTGTTTTTAATTGATTTTATTTTATTTGTATATTTAACCTATTCTTGACTCTGTGGTTCTTGCACTTGTTTGGGGAACAGGATTTCATTATTTTTATCTACATTTCTGCCTGAGAAATGACACCCTGATATAGTTCTGTGATCTGTGAAACAGTTCTGTTAATCACTGAGGCATTGTGTGTTTGTGTGTTCTTTTTCTTTAGAATTTTCAAATAAACTTGACGTGTTTTATGATTAATAGTGATGTTGTGCTTGTACTATTTTGGACACACTGTCCTCAGGCTCCAGCTTTATGTTGTATGTTGATCGTATTAAAACAAAGAAAACAATCTGAAGTTGTTGTTTTTAAGTTATATATACCATGATTTTTCCGGTCCGGCCCACTTGGGAATAGATTTTCCTCCATGTGGCCCCTGAGCTAAAATGAGTTTGACACCCCTGGTGTAAAGGAAAGAATGTATGGGGCCATGTATCGTGAGATTTTGAGTGAAAACCTCCTTCCATCAGCAAGGGCATTGAAGATGAAACGTGGCTGGGTCTTTCAGCATGACAATGATCCCAAACACACCGCCCGGGCAACGAAGGAGTGGGTTCGTAAGAAGCATTTCAAGGTCCTGGAGTGGCCTAGCCAGTCTCCAGATCTCAACCCCATAGAAAATCTTTGGAGGGAGTTGAAAGTCTGTGTTGCCCAGCCCCAAAACATCACTGCTCTAGAGGAGATCTGCATGGAGTAATGGGCCAAAATACCAGCAACAGTGTGTGAAAACCTTGTGAAGACTTACAGAAAACGTTTGACCTGTGTCATTGCCAACAAAGGGTATATAACAAAGTATTGAGAAACTTTTGTTATTGACCAAATACTTATTTTCCACCATAATTTGCAAATAAATTCATTAAATATCCTACAATGTGATTTTCTGGAAAAAAAATTCTCATTTTGTCTGTCATAGTTGACGTGTACCTATGATGAAAATTACAGGCCTCTCTCATCATTTTAAGTGGGAGAACTTGCACAATTGGTGGCTGACTAAATACTTTTTTTCCCCACTGTACATACTGTATACATTTTTTACGGACACAGTATATTTTACATTAGTTATGTTTTGTTTGTTTTCAGTCCCTCCCTTCAGCTCCACTCAACCCCTCCCATCTATCTCTGAGCACCATCCAGTTTTGATTTCTATTTGCCATATATTTTTCAACTGTACTGTGATGTTTCACAAAAGTTCTGAACCTTTCTATTCTCATAGTTTCTACAGATCGTAAATTAGCAAAAACATTTTTTTGCTAAGAGTATTATTATATTATTGATTGATTGACTATGACTTTTCAGATCACCCAGCAGTGCTATTTGAAGAGTTAATTCAAGGTAAATGTTGCAATTCTTCAGCCATTCCTGAACCTGCGACCAAAAACAAGCTACATATGGACAGTACCAAAACAAATGATCTAATGATTCTCTTCACAGCCAAATCTGCAGAGCTGGGATGGTTGTATCCCCCATATATATAACATTATATTGGTTGCAAGAATTTTGTATAATGATTTAAATTAAAAAACTCTAAATGTTGAATCCGGCCATGGAATCGGTACATCAAAAAATCTCTTCCCAACTATTTTGCAATCTGTATGGCACAGCTGTAAAGGTTTTGGTCCTTAAATTAAACTGGTATACTTTTTTATTTATCACAATTTTCTTTAATGCAGGGCCGACAGACAAGTTCCTTACTTTCTCCCCCTTCCACTTGCCTCTTCCATTTTTGCAATAATGCTGCAATTAGTTGGTGGTAATTTTGGATAGAGCAGACATTTCCATAGATTTTTGTTAGCTGCATGTGTGACATACTGCAACTCCACCAGTCCTATTTATGATATAATTTACAAAGAATATACAGTTTCAAAACATTTTTAAATATATATATTTTTTTTTAACATGAATTACTATATTTGAATTTAACCATAATATTTGTTGTAATATTTGTTCTGACTTTTCTAGTGGATTAAACTGAAATTGCAACCAACTTTCTATGGCTTGTTTTAAAAATAGAGATATTTTGGAGATTATTTCATTTTCAAATAACTAAAAGTGAGCGGTTGTAATCTGAATAAAGGGAAAAAGGCCATTATTGAACACGGGGTGAGCCATTCTTACTAATCTGCCAGAGAACCAGTTTGAATTTAAGTATATATTTTGTATGACTGAAGCCTTTAGTGAGAGGTCCAATCTTTAATATTTATTAATGTCTGCCCTCCGAATTCATATTCATTATATAAATAGGCCCGTTTAAATTAAACGGGCCTATTTATATAATTAATAGAATTGATTATTTTTTGCTCAAATATTTTAAAAAACAAGTCGTTAGGTGTAGGCAGGGCCATAAGAAAATAGATCAACTAGGATATGACTAAAGAGTTAATCAGGGTGATTTTTCCACAAATAGACAGGTATTTTCCTTTCAATGGTAGCAAGATCTTATCTATTTTTGCTAACTTTCTATTAAAATGTATTCTAGTGAGATCATTTCTTTCTTTTGAGATATGAATACCAAGTATGTCCACTTCACTGTCAGGCCATTTTATTGTTAAACTACACGGTAATGTAAAAGTTATATTTTTTTGTGATCCAATACATAATATAGTACACATCATAATATGGTTGTAATCCAGAGAGGTTAGAAAAATTATGCAGGGATCCAAATTGTGGGTAAAAAAACACATGAATCATCAGCGTACATTGACACCTTTGTTTATAAGCCCTGGATTTCTAGCCCCTTGATATTATTGTTGGATCTGATTCTGATAGCTAATATTTCGATGGCCTTAATACATAGATGTGCCAATAGTGGACAACCTTGTTGTACTCTTCTTGACAGTTTAATACTTTCTGAAGAGTAGCCATTATTTACTATTTACACCTAGGGTTACTGTACATAACTTTAACCCATTGTATAAGAGATTCTCAAAATTAAAATATTCCAGGCAATAACATGTATATATCAATTCCAGTCTTACTTTATCGAAAGCCTTTTCAAAGTTAGCTAAGAATACCAGGCCTGGTTTCACAGATTTTTCATCATGTTCTATTGTTTCCAGTACTTGTTTTATATTATCTCCAATGTATCGTCCATGTAAAAAGTCTGTCTGATTAGGATTAATAATATCTGACAATACCTTTTTAATTCTATGCACTATGCATTTTGCTAGAATTCTTGCATCACAACACTGAAGTATAAGGGGCCGCCAATTATTTTTAAGGACTATATCTTTATATTTACCACCTGGGTCCTGTTTCAATAATAGTGAAATCAGACCTTCTTGTTGAGTATCTGATAATCTACCATTTTTATAGCAGTCGTTCAAACATGCTAATAACGGTCCTCTGAGTACATTATGACCCTGGCGCCAATGACGAAGATGACGGCCTTGCGACTAGCTCTTAGGAAACTTTGCAGTATTTTTTAAAAATGTATTATTTTTTACATTATTAGCTCAGAAAGTGTTTTGTATCATTACAAACAGCCGGGGAAAACTATTGGATATCAGAGTGGCGGTAACTCACCAGCATTACGACCATGAATTCGACTTTCCCGAAGCAGATCCTTTGTTTGCTCTCCCCAGAAGAACTGAACTGATTCCAGCGGCTGACCCAAAACATCACCGGCGGAGGAGAAGCACTCGGAGCGGCCTGCTGGTTCGACTTAGGAGGAGCGCGCACACCACCCACCGCTTCCAAGTATACTACTCGCTAATGTTCAGTCACTGGTTAACAAGGTCAACGAACTACGGGCAAGGATTTCTTTCCAGAAAGACATCAAGGCCTGTAACACACTTTGTTTCACGGAAACATGGCTCTCCTGGGATATTCTGTCAAAATCGGTCCAGCCAGATGGGTTCTCAGTTCATCGTGCAGACAGGAATAAATATCTCTCTGGTAAGCAGAAGGGCGGAGGTGTGTGTTTCATGATTAACGACTCATGGTGTAATTGTAGTAACATACAGGAACTCGAGTCCTTTTGTTCACCCGACCTACAGTGCCTTGCAAAAGTATTCATCCCCCTTGGCGTTTTTCCTATTTTGTTGCATTACAACCTGTAATTTAAATGGTGACAAAATAGTCAAAATTGGTGAAGTGAAATGAAAAAAATAACAGAAAGGTGGTGCGTGCATATGTATTCACTCCCTTTGCTATGAAGGCCCTAAATAAGATCTGGTGCAACCAATTACCTTCAGAAGTCACATAATTAGTTAAATAAAGTCCAACTGTGTGCGATCTAAGTGTCACATGATCTGTCACATGATCTCAGCATATATACCAGTTCTGAAAGGCCCCAGAGTCTGCAACACCACTAAGCAAAGGGCACCACCAAGCAAGTGGCACCATGAAGACCAAGGAGCTCTCCAAACAGGTCAGGGACAAAGTTGTGGAGAAGTACAGATCAGGGTTGGGTTATAAAAACATATCAGAAACTTTGAACATCCCACGGAGCACCATTAAATCCATTATAAAAAAATTGAAAGAATATGGCACCACAACAAACCTACCAAGAGAGGGCCGCCCACCAAAACTCACGGACCAGGCAAGGAGGTCATTAATCAGAGAGGCAACAAAGAGACCAAAGATAACCCTGGAGCTGCAAAGCTCCACAGCGGAGATTGGAGTATCTGTCCATAGGATCACTTTAAGCCGTACACTCCACAGAGCTGGGCTTTACAGAAGAGTGGCCAGAAAAAAGCCATTATTTAAAGAAAAATATAAGCAAACACGTTTGGTGTTCGCCAAAAGCCATGTGGGAGACTCCCCAAACATATGGAAGAAGGAACAAAATTTAGCTTTTTGGCCATCAATGAAAACGCTATGTCTGGCGCAAACCCAACACCTCTCATCACCCCGAGAACACCATCCCCACAGTGAAGCATGGTGGTGGCAGAATCATGCTGTGGGCATGTTTTTCATCGGCAGGGACTGGGAAACTGGTAGGAATTGAAGGAATGATGGATGGTGCTAAATACAGGGAATTCTTGAGGGAAACCTGTTTCAGTCTTCCAGAGATTTGAGACTGGGACGGAGGTTCACCTTCCAGATGGACAATGACCCTAAGCATACTGGTAAAGCAACACTCGAGTGGTTTAAGGGGAAACATTTAAATGTATTGGAATGGTCTTGTCAAAGCCCAGACCTCAATCCAATTGAGAATCTGTGGTATGACTTAAAGATTGCTGTACACCAGCGGAACCCATCTAACTTGAAGGAGCTGGAGCAGTTTTGCCTTGAAGAATGGGCCAATATCCCAGTGGCTAGATGTGCCAAGCTTATAGAGACATACCCCAAGAGACTTGCTGCTGCAAAAGGTGGCTCTACAAAGTATTGACTTTGGGGGGGTGAATACTTATGCACGCTCAAGTTTTCTGTTTTTTTGTCTTATTTCTTGTTTGTTTCAATTTGAGGACTAGGCTGACTAAATTCTGTCAACATATCGACTGTTGTACTCGCGCTGCCAAAATCCTCGACCATTGCTATTCGAACTTCCGATTATAAGGCCCTCCCCCGCCCTCCTTTCGGCAAATCTGACCACGACTCCATTTTGCTCCTCCTTCCTATAGGCAGAAACTCAAACAGGAAATACCCATGCTAAGGACTATTCAAAGCTGGTCTGACCAATCGGAATCCACGCTTCAAGATTGTTTTGATCACGCGGACTGGGATATGTTCCGGGTAGCTTCAAAAAATAAAGGAGGCCTGTAATTTTCGTCATAGGTACACGTCAACTATGACTGACAAAATGAGAAAAAAAATCCAGAAAATCACATTGTAGGATTTTTAATGATTTTATTTGCAAATTATGGTGGAAAATAAGTATTTGGTCAATAACAAAAGTTTCTCAATACTTTGTTATATACCCTTTGTTGGCAATGACACAGGTCAAACGTTTTCTGTAAGTCTTCACAAGGTTTTCACACACTGTTGCTGGTATTTTGGCCCATTCCTCCATGCAGATCTCCTCTAGAGCAGTGATGGTTTGGGGCTGTCGCTGGGCAACACAGACTTTCAACTCCCTCCAAAGATTTTCTATGGGGTTGAGATCTGGAGACTGGCTAGGCCACTCCAGGACCTTGAAATGCTTCTTACGAACCCACTCCTTCGTTGCCCGGGCGGTGTGTTTGGGATCAATGTCATGCTGAAAGACCCAGCCACGTTTCATCTTCAATGCCCTTGCTGATGGAAGGAGGTTTTCACTCAAAATCTCACGATACATGGCCCCATTCATTATTTCCTTTACACGGATCAGTCATCCTGGTCCCTTTGCAGAAAAACAGCCCCAAAGCATGATGTTTCCACCCACATGCTTCACAGTAGGTATGGTGTTCTTTGGATGCAACTCAGCATTCTTTGTCCTCCAAACACAACGAGTTGAGTTTTTACCAAAAAGTTATATTTTGGTTTCATCTGACCATATGACATTCTCCCAATCCTCTTCTGGATCATCCAAATGCACTCTAGCAAACTTCAGACGGGCCTGGACATGTACTGGCTTAAGCAGGGGGACACGTCTGGCACTGCAGGATTTGAGTCCCTGGCGGCGTAGTGTGTTACTGATGGTAGGCTTTGTTACTTTGGTCCCAGCTCTCTGCAGGTCATTCACTAGGTTCCCCCGTGTGGTTCTGGGATTTTTGCTGACCGTTCTTGTGATCATTTTGACCCCACAGGGTGAGAACTTGCGTGGAGCCCCAGATCGAGGGAGATTATCAGTGGTCTTGTATGTCTTCCATTTCCTTATAATTGCTCCCACAGTTGATTTCTTCAAACCAAGCTGCTTACCTATTGCAGATTCAGTCTTCCCAGCCTGGTGCAGGTCTACAATTTTGTTTCTGGTGTCCTTTGACAGCTCTTTGGTCTTGGCAATAGTGGAGTTTGGAGTGTGACTGTTTGAGGTTGTGGACAGGTGTCTTTTATACTGATAACAAGTTCAAACAGGTGCCATTAATACAGGTATTGAGTGGAGGACAGAGAAGCCTCTTAAAGAAGAAGTTACAGGTCTGTGAGAGCCAGAAATCTTGCTTGTTTTTAGGTGACCAAATACTTATTATCCACCATAATTTGCTAATAAATTCATTAAAAATCCTACAATGTGATTTTCTGGATTTTTTTTCTCACTTTGTCTGTCATAGTTGACGTGTACATATGATGAAAATTACAGGCCTCTCTCATCTTTTTAAGTGGGAGAACTTGCACAATTGGTGGCTGAATAAATACTTTTTCCCCCACTGTATATACTGCATTCTATTCTATAATATTCTACTGTATCTTAGTCCATGCCGCTCTGTCATTGCTTGTCCATATATGTATATATCCTTAAATTCCATTCCTTACTAGTTTTGTGTGTATTGGGTATATGTTGTGAAATTGTTACTGTAGATATCACTTGTTAGATATTACTACACTGTCGGAGCTAGAAGCACAAGCATTTCGCTACACCCGCTATAACATCTGCTAAACACTTGTATGTGACAAATACATTTTTATTTTATTTTATTTGATAAAAAAAGGTTTGATATACAGTGGCTTGCGAAAGTATTCACCCCCCTTGGCATTTATCCTATTTTGTTGCCTTACAACCTGGAATTACAATTTATTTTTGGGGGGTTTGCATCATTTGATTTACACAACATGCCTACCACTTTGAAGATGCAATTTTTTTTTTATTGTGAAATAAACCCAAAGTCAATACTTTGTAGAGCCACCTTTTGCAGCAATTACAGCTGCAAGTATCTTGGGGTATGTCTCTATAAGTTTGGCACATCTAGCCACTGGGATTTTGGCCCATTCTTTGGGCAAAACTGTTCCAGCTCCTTCAAGTTGGATAGGTTCCGCTGGTGTACAGCAATCTTTAAGTCATACCACAGATTCTCAATTGGATTGTGGTCTGGGCTTTGACTAGACCATTCCAATTCATTTAAATGTTTCCCCTAAAACCACTTAAGTGTTGCTTTAGCAGTATGCTTAGGGTCATTGTCCTGCTGGAAGGTGAATCTTCGTCTCAGTCTCAAATCTCTGGAAGACTGAAACAGGTTTCCCTCAAGAATTTCCCTGTATTTAGCGCCATCCATCATTCCTTCAATTCTGACCCGTTTCCCAGTCCCTGGCGATGAAAAACATGCCCACAGCATGATTCTGCCACCACCATGCTTCACTGTGGGGATGGTGTTCTCGGGGTGATGAGAGGTGTTGGGTTTGCGTCAGACATTTTCCTTGATGGCCAAAAAGCTAAATTTTAGTCTCATCTGACCAGAGTACGTTCTTCCATATGTTTGGGGAGTCTCCCACATGCCTTTTGGCAAACACCAAACGTGTTTGCTTATTGTTTTCTTTAAGCAATGGCTTTTTTCTGGCCACTTTTCTGTAAAGCCCAGCTCTGTGGAGTGTACGGCTTATAGTGGTCCTATGGACAGATACTTCAATCTCCGCTGTGGAGCTTTGCAGCTCCTTCAGGGTTATCTTTGGTCTCTTTGTTGCCTCTCTGATTAATGCCCTCCTTGCCTGGTCCGTGAGTTTTGGTGGGTGCCCCTCTCTTGGCAGGTTTGTTTTGGTGCCATATTCTTTCAATTTTTTTATAATGGATTTAATGGTGCTCCGGGGGATGTTCAAAGTTTCTGATATTTTTTTATTACCCAACCCTGATCTGTACTTCTCCACAACTTTGTCTGACCTGTTTGGAGAGCTCATTGGTCTTCATGGTGCCGTCTTGCTTGGTGGTGCCCCTTGATTAGTGGTGTTGCAGACTCTGGGGCCTTTCAGATCAGCTTTATACAGTGGGGAGAACAAGTATTTGATACACTGCCGATTTTGCAGGTTTTCCTACTTACAAAGCATGTAGAGGTCTTTAATTTTTATCATAGGTACACTTCAACTGTGAGAGACGGAATCTAAAACAAAAATCCAGAAAATCACATTGTATGATTTTTAAGTAATTAATTTGCATTTTATTGCATGACATAAGTATTTGATACATCAGAAAAGCAGAACTTAATATTTGGTACAGAAACCTTTGTTTGCAATTATAGAGATCATACATTTCCTGTAGGTCTTGACCAGGTTTGCACACACTGCTGCAGGGATTTTGGCCCACTCCTCCATACAGACCTTCTCCAGATCCTTCAGGTTTCGGGGCTGTCACTGGGCAATACAGACTTTCAGCTCCCTCCAAAGATTTTCTATTGGCTTCAGGTCTGGAGACTGGCTAGGCCACTCCAGGACCTTGAGATGCTTCTTACGGAGCCACTCCTTAGTTGCCCTGGCTGTGTGTTTCGGGTCGTTGTCATGCTGGAAGAACCAGCCATGACCCATCTTCAATGCTCTTACTGAGGGAAGGAGGTTGTTGGCCAAGATCTCGCGATACATGGTCCCGTCCATCCTCCCTTCAATACAGTGCAGTTGTCCTGTCCCCTTAGCAGAAAAGCATCCCCAAAGAATGATGTTTCCACCTCCATGCTTCACGGTTGGGATGGTGTTCTTGGGGTTGTACTCATCCTTCTTCTTCCTCCAAACACGGCGAGTGGAGTTTAGACCAAAAAGCTCAATTTTTGTCTCATCAGACCACATGACCTTCTCCCATTCCTCCTCTGGATCATCCAGATGGTCATTGGCAAACTTCAGACGGGCCTGGACATGCGCTGGCTTGAGCAGGGGGACCTTGCGTGCGCTGCATTATTTGAATCCATGACGGCGTAGTGTGTTACTAATGGTTTTCTTTGAGACTGTGGTCCCAGCTCTCTTCAGGTCATTGACCAGGTCCTGCCGTGTAGTTCTGGGCTGATCCCTCACCTTCCTCATGATCATTGATGCCGCACGAGGTGAGATCTTGCATGGAGCCCCAGACCGAGGGTGATTGACCGTCATCTTGAACTTCTTCCATTTTCTAATAATTGCGCCAACAGTTGTTGCCTTCTCACCAAGCTGCTTGCCTATTGTCCTGTAGCTCATCCCAGCCTTGTGCAGGTCTACAATTTTATCCCTGATGTCCTTACACAGCTCTCTGGTTTTTGCCATTGTGGAGAGGTTGGAGTCTGTTTGATTGAGTGTGTGGACAGGTGTCTTTTATACAGGTAACGAGTTCAAACAGGTGCAGTTAATACAGGTAATGAGTGGAGAACAGGAGGGCTTCTTAAAGAAAAACTAACAGGTCTATGAGAGCCGGAATTCTTACTGGTTGGTAGGTGATCAAATACTTATGTCATCCAATAAAATGCAAATTAATTACTTAACAATCATACAATGTGATTTTCTGGATTTTTGTTTTAGATTCCGTCTCTCACAGTTGAAGTGTACCTATGATAAAAATGACAGACCTCTACATGCTTTGTAAGTAGGAAAACCTGCAAAATCGGCAGTGTATCAAATACTTGTTCTCCCCACTGTAAACTGAGATCATGTGACACTTAGATTGCACACAACTAATTATGTGACATCTGAAGGTAATTGGTTGCACCAGATCTTATTTAGGGGCTTCATAGCAAAGGGGGTGAATACATATGCACGCACCACTTTTCCGTTATATATTTTGTATAATTTTTGAAACAAGTTATTTTTTTCATTTCACTTCACCAATTTATACTATTTTGTGTATGTCCATTACATGAAATCCAAATAAAATTAATTTAAATTACAGGTTGTAATGCAACAAAATAGGAAAAACGCCAAGGGGGATGAATAATTTTGCATGGCACTGTACCTCAACTGGTATGCCATCCAGCCCTGGAGTTTTCCCGGACTTAAAGTTCCTCCTCTGTAATTTGGCCCTCACATGAGTCTTTCAGTACAGCTGTTAATTTTACATTATTAATAGATAAAAACCTTACAATTAACTTCAAAAAATAATTTGGTGCATTTTCCCCCATATTCCATCCAGTTCGCTTTATTTTTATAATATATTAATTACACTTAATCTTTCTTGAATAAGATCCTCCAGTTCTTTTTGTTTTTCTTCTAACATATTCTGTGCCTATATGGTACAGTTTTTATTGCCATCTATCTGTACTGTTAGTCCCTCTATTTCCTTTGTTAATCAAACTCATTTGATCTAAATTGCTTTTGTTTTAAAGATGAGTATTGAATTACATGGCCTCTAAAGGCACATTTAAAAGTGTCCCGTAAAATAAAGGGATCTGCTGTATGTTATGTTGGAAAAAGTCAGTTATAAATTCTTCTGTCCTGGTTAAAAACAAGTCGTCATCCAATAGGCTTTGATTACATTTCCAATATCCTCGCCCACATGGAAATTCTGAAAGTGAAATGTATATGCCAATTATTTGATGTTTCGAATGCATTCTATCCTGTATCAACGCTTTTTAAACTTTTGGTGCCAACGAGAATGAAATAAGAAAGTAGTCAAGATGACTAGCTTGATTGAGCTGTGAGTCTTTCTGGGTAAGTCTCTGAGAGCCTTCCACACCTGGATTGTGCAACATTTGCCCATTACTCTTTTCAAAATTCTTCAAGCTCTGTCAATGGTTGTAGATCATTGCTAGACAACCATTTTCAGATATTGCCATAGACATTCAAGCAGATTTAAATCAAAACTGTAACTCGGCCACTCAGGAACATTCATTGTCTTCTTGGTAAGCAACTCCAGTGTAGATTTGGCCTTGTGTTTTAGGTTATTGTCCTGCTGAAAGGTGAATTCATCTCCCAGTGTCTGGTGGAAAGCAGACTGAACCAGGTTTTCCTCTAGGATTTTGCCTGTGCTTAGCTCCATTCCATTTCTTTTTTATCCTTAAAGCTGCAATATGTCACTTTTCCGACCAAATTCACATAGAAATGTGTATTATAGACCTGCCATTCTCATTGAAAGCAAGTCTAAGAAGCGGTAGACCTGTTCTATGTGCGCTATTTCTGTGCTTCCCATTCTAAAAGTTTAGTTTTTGCGTCTTCAAACAGCTGAAAGTAAAATATTTTGGGTTATGTTAAAGATATTTCACAGCGGTTTAGATGGTACAATGATTCTCTACACTATACTTACTTGTTTTGTCACAAACTGAACTTAGGCGAACTATTAGAATTTTAGCAACCAGGAAATGGCGGAGCGATTTCTGCACGGTGCATCTTTAACAATTACAATCATATCCATAACATGATGCAGCCACCACTATGCTTGAAAATATGGAGAGTGGTACTCAGTAATGTGTTGTATTGGATTTGCCCCAAACGTAGCACTTTCTATTCAGGACAAAAAGTTAATTGCTTTGCCAAATTTTTTGCAGTATTACTTTAGTGCCTTGTTGCAAACAGGATGCTTGTTTTAGAATAATTTTATTCTGTACAGGCTTCCTTCTTTTACCTCAATTAGTCAATTAAGTTAGTTTTGTGGAGTAACTACAATGTTGTTGATCCATCCTCAGTTCTCTTCTTTCACAG
Organism: Coregonus lavaretus; assembly: GCF_964263955.1. Classification (NCBI taxonomy): domain Eukaryota; kingdom Metazoa; phylum Chordata; class Actinopteri; order Salmoniformes; family Salmonidae; genus Coregonus; species Coregonus lavaretus. The sequence continues at coordinate 11,041,313 of NC_140023.1, read as the reverse complement.
CCATTAAACTCTGTAACTGTTTTTAAATCGCCATTATTGGCCTCATGGTGAAATCCCTGAGCGGTTTCTTTCCTCTCCGGCAACTAAGTTAGGAAGGACACCTGCATCTTTGTAGTGACTGGGTGTATTGATACACCATCCAAAGTGTAATTAATAACTTCACCATGCTCAAAGGGATATTTTATTTTATTTTTACCCATCTACCAACAGGTGCCCTTCTTTGCGACGCATTGGAAAACCTCTCTGGGCTTTGTGGTTGAATTGGTTTTTGAAATTCACTGCTCGACTAAGGGACCTTACAGATAATTGTATGTGTGGGGTACAGAGATTAGGTACTAATTCAATAATCATGTTACACACTATTAATGCACACAGAATGAGTCCATGCAACTTATTATGTGACTTGTTAAGCACATTCTTACTCCTAGAATTCTTATTGACTCAAGACACTTCTGTTTTTCATTTTTTATTAATTTGTAAACATTTCTAAAAAGATAATTCCACTGTGACATTATGGGGTATTGTGTTTAGGCCAGTGACACAAAATCTTATATTCAGGCTCTAACACAACAAAATGTGGAAAAAGTCAAGGGGTGTGAAAAGTTTCTGAAGGCACTGTAACATTAGAGATGTTACCAGCAGTCATGAACTCAGCTTTGGTATAGTCATATCTACACTGAACAAAAATGTAAACGCAACATGTAAAGTGTTGGTCCCATGTTTCATGAGCTGGAATAAAAGATCCCAGAAATTGCACATAAACACAAAAAGCTTATTTCTCTCAGATGTTGTACACAAATGTGTTTACATCCCTGTTAGTGAGCATTTCTTCTTTGCCAAGATAATCCATACACCTGACAGGTGTGACATATCAAGAAGCTGATTAAACAGCATGATCATTACACAGGTGCACCTTGTGCTGGGGACAATATAAGGCCACTCTAAAATGTGCAGTTTTGTCACAAAACACAATGCCACAGATGTCTCAAGTTTTGAGGCAGTGTGCAATTGGCAGGCTGACTGCAGGATTGTCTACCAAAGCTGTTTCCAGATAATTGTATGTTAATTTCTCTACCATAAGCCGCCTCCAACGTAGTTTTAGAGAATTTGGCAGTACGTCCAGACCACAGGTAACCACGCCAGCCCAGGATCTCCACATCAGGCATTGTTCACCTGCGGGATCGTCTGAGACCAGCCACTCGGACAACTGATGAAACTGTGGGTTTGCACTACCAAATAATTTCTGCACAAACGGTCAGAAATTTTCTTGTGGAAGCTCATCTGCATGCTTGTCGTCCTCACCAGGGTCTTGACCTGACTGCAGTTGGGCATGGTAACCGACTTCATTGGGCAAATGCTCACCTTTGATGGCCACTGGCACGCCAGAGAAGTGTGTTCTTCAGCGATGAATCCCAGTTTCAACTGTACTGGGCAGATGGCAGACAGCGTGTATGGCGACATGTGGGCGAGCGGTTTCCTTATGTCAACGTTGTGAACAGTGTGCCCCATGGTGGCGGAGGGGTTATGGTATGGGCAGGCATAAGCTACGGACAATGAGCACAATTGCATTTGATCAATGGCAATTTCAATGCACAAAGGTACCGTGATGAGATCCTGAGGTCCATTGTCGTGCTATTCATCCGCCGCCATCACCTCATGTTTCAGCATGATAATGCATGGCCCCATGTCGCAAAGATCTGTACACAATTCCTGGAAGCTGAAAATGTCCCAGTTCTTCCATGGCCTGCATACTCACCAGACATGTCACCCATTGAGCAGTTTGGGATGCTCTGGATTGACGTGTACGAAAGTTTGTTCCAGTTCCCGCCAATATCCAGCAACTTCGGACAGCCATTGAAGGGGAGTGGGACAACATTTCACAGGCCACAATCAACTCTATGCGAAGGAGATGTGTCGCGCTGCCTGAGTCAAGTGGTGGTCACACCCGATACTGAAATATAAATGCCCCTACCTTTTTTTTAAGGTACGTGACTAACAGATGCATATCTGTATTCCCAGTCATGTGAAATCCATAGATTAGGGCCTAATGAATTTATTTCAATTGAGTGATTTCCTTATATGAACTGTAGCTCAGTAAAATATTTGAAATTGTTGCATATTGTGTTTATATTTTTGTTCAGTGTAACTTGTCCACTAATGTACTTGCTAACCTCAGCATCCCTGCAAGTGTAATAACCATGACCAGTAAGTTGACATAAATTGACATTGCTAGTTATAACAGGTTATGATGCATATTATTTCATGCATATGTGTACAGTGTAGGTAAATTAGAGTTCAGTAACAAAAGTTAAGTAGTTCCAGGCGTTTAGCTTTTTAACACCTCTTAAACTTTATTGAAAGTCATGTCCATCTGACTCACACAGTGAACATAATGTTGCAACTCAGAAAATTATCTTCATCATTATTTTACATACAGAGGGATGTTTTGACAAAATGATCAATCAAAAAGTAGAAAGACCAAACAATGATTAGATTTTTGCTTTAAAAAGCAATACACTTCTACCCTGTCTCATATGGCTGTGTCTGGACTGTAAATATTTGGTCCCATTTTACGATTATAGATATTGAGTATAAAATAAAGGGATGAAGAGATGTTGTGCATTTTGTCCATGTTTCAGGACATGTTGCAATAGAAGATTGAACATTTGTAAAATTGGAGAGGACTAATACTAGTGTCTTTGGGAGAGACATGGATAAAAAGTCACGTTTGGCTAAGGAAAATCATATTTCAACCAACACTAGTACAAATGATTTTTACCTCAGTGGAAATTAAACAATTGACAAGACCTCTACATTTATTTGTTATTTGGACATCCTGTACAATATATAAAACAAACATAATAATTCATGATAATATGATTGACAAAATAAATAATGATCGTACTGTACAACACAATATCATTATGCTTCCATGGTTGATCTTTGTATGTACTAATGTGGTCAGAAAAACTGAACCACTAGAAAAATCAAAGCGGACCACTTCTCGAGCCAATATAATTCCAGTATTATGCAATACAATGACAGTGGGGGCTTGTGTTATTTAGACAGTTTCCATTAACAGCACTGAATAACTTCATATATACATATTACACACACTCAAATGTTGGCTTTTAAACACCATATTTTTACATCAATAGATGGGATGTGTAATTTTACGCAAGTCTTTATTCCCATGTAGGAGTGAACTGGGGTAAATATGTACCTGAATATTCATTTGCCTGAACTTTTCACAGTGTTGTAACTGATCAAAGCTCTCTTCTCCAAAAGGCACACAAGAATATACTCTTCTATCATATTCAAACTTGATCCGTTTCCGTAACAGAGGGATGAGATGGAACATTTTGACACCATGAACCAACACATTCTTTAAGAAAATGTACATATAATTCAACCTTTTTTTATGAACCTGCAAAATGGCTTGTTTTTCTACTATACATTACCATTGTTGTCTTTGAAAGATTTTAGATTAAGAACACTGTATTATGAAAACTTAAAGATTAGTTTGTTAAAAATATTTGCCTAAAAGACAGATAGCAGCACTGCAAGTCTAAAGCTCACATACTGTGCAACAATAACAAGCTAGCTAGATCCTTGTCTTCCACACGTGTGAATACACAGATGTTTACAGTTTCCTGTGTAAACAGCAAAAACACAAAGCATGAAAGCATTATATATCACACAGGGAATTTCTCACTGAAGAGCCAAAATGTGACCAAGATATCCTGTTTCCTTTACGATAATAACGTCCACCAGCCGGCTCTTTAGCAATTATTCTGGGGACGAGGTTACCTTTACCATAACAATATTGATGGACGCATGCAACCTTACAGTAACAGAGAAAGAATCTCAAGCATGGTTTTGTATTTAAAACAATCATTAGGACAGTAAAGTACAGTACCTTGGATAACAGGGGTGCCAAGGAGTAACTTTGTATAATAAACCTAGGAATCACAATTTTCAGGTTGGTTAACTCCATGATGCTGTTTTGATAGAATGCACTTGAACAATATTATTCCCATTAAACAAAGTATTTTCCCATGATGTGTATTTGGGTGATTACTTCGCAGGTTAGTGTTTTTCGTCATGAATCTGGAGGCAGCTCTGCAGAGTGGTCACTAACGGGCACAGCCACAAAGTCACAAAATCAGATTTTAAACCTAACCCTAAACTGTACCCTAACCTTAACCACACTGCTAACCCGAATGCCTAACCCTAATCTTAAATTAAGACCAAAAACACGTTCCAGGAAGCTAGGCGTATGTCGCACGTCACTACTTTACATAATAGGCATTTGAACGTACACATTTCTTTTTTTTTAATCAAAATGCGTTTTTTTTGCCAGAAATGCCTTCTGGAACATGTGAACTTTCATGTGCCTTAATAATAAACTTGTATGCCATCTGTAAATATGAATAAAATTGTTAAATGTACGAGCCTAGTTGGTTTAGCCACAGAAAAAGACAGGAACCTTCCCGCTAGCCACGACTGGCTGAGATAATGGATGGGCTGGACATGCCGAGAGATGAGTTTGGATTGGTCTGCCATGTAGCATGCTTCTGTCTATAACATGAGCTGCTCAGTATGTGTAGATAATCCTTTCTACCGCTGCTTTTTTGAAAGTTATCATGAAGAACTGCAAAAGTGTTGCTACTGCTCAACATTGCTGCCCTGAATTTAACAGGCACTAACGATAATAATCAGTGGGAAAAAGTTGTGATGGACTACTTTCTGGAGAACAATCGTTCTCCACAATCGTGCCTCCCTGACTCTGAAAATTAATCAGACGTTGAGGAAATCCCTGATTTAGGTAAAAACATTTTCATTGAACCAGACACTGTAGTCTTCTGATGACAGTGATGGGGAAAAAACGGCGATCAACAGTGTTGTTGTCACGCATAAAGTTGACAGAGTTTTGAAATCAGTGGAATGCCCGGTGGAAGCAGAGTATGATTGCAAATGCGGTGGGAGTCGAAAAGAGAACACAGAAGGCTGTTGTATAAAACACCTGTCTCTGGATTACATCTTCAAACTAAGGACAACCACGGCATCCATGACAGAGAAGGAGAATCGTTAATCCATGTATACGGGTAAGAGTCTATCTACATTTTCAGATATTATATGTCTCTAATTTAGTCAGAAGGTCATTTTCATTGCAAGTTAAAGTGTACTGTTAGCTAGCTAGCTAATGTTAGCTGGCTGGCTTGCTAGCTAACGTTACATGAATGAGCTGTGTAGTAATTTTATTCGTATCTCAGAAAGTTATTTGCATTGCTAGTTATAGCCTAATGTTAGCTAGATAGCTAACATTGAACCTAGTTGGTTAGCTTTAGCTACCTGCAGATTCATGCATAGTATGGGTTGGGAGTATGGGTCTAAACAAAAGACTCCACTATGCAAGTAACCGTTTCACTGTACTGTTTGCACCTTATGTATCCTGTGCATGTGACAAATAAACGTTGATTTTATTTGATGTAGTGTGTGTTTACCAGAGACAGTAATGTGAAGAACAACATGACCTGTAGTCGATTAGGATATAGGCCAAGGACTAGATAAAGTGTATTTTTACTACTACTTTTTACTACTACTTTCCCTACTTTTAGTCTTAATCTTTGGATGTTTGCTACACTACCTTACTCACTCTGTCTAGCACAACCTGAACACGTGAATCTTTAAAGAGATGGGTGAGGCTTAAGAGCGATGCTGAATGGGTGTAGACAAAGAAGAGCTCTCAAGTAGGTGTACCAAAACATTCAAGGGCCATTTTCTCAAAAGTGGGGTTACAAGTTCATCAACTCAAAGCAGAATTACTTTCCCATTGTTCCTCAACTGCAGTGTATGATATACCTTTTTTTAAAAAAATTTTTAGCTCTGAGTCTCTACCAATGTAAAAAACACAATTTCTAATTTTGCTAGATAGGACCGAATCAAGGTGGTTTATCACATTTTTGTGTCCATGAATTTTTACAATATAGCCAATTCTGACTTTGCAGTTGGTCGATCTAGCGGAAATCGCTCAGTTCTGCCTCAAGGACAAGACTCACCTCAATAAACTTCAACCTGCTATTACTTCCCACTACACCCAGGAAATGGCACAATAATTAACCAGACATGGTTAGGAGAGAGTCAGGAAGATGGCTATATACAATAGAGTCTGCATTTTACGACCCTTCAGACAGTTAGAGCTTTGATATATCTGTTGCGTCTTTGCTAAGGGTTTCTGTGCACTGAACGTTGTGCAGACACACACACACAGGACCTAGGTACCCTTACACTGTGTAACGAAGTCTATGGTCACATCTCCCTCATTATACACAGGGGTGTTTAACTCTACCCACACGTACATATTACCTTAACTACCTCAACTAGCCGGTGCCCCTGCACATTGACTCTGCACAGGTACCCCCCTGTATATAGCCTCCCTACTGTTATTTTATTTTACTTCTGCTATTTTTTCTCAACACATTTTTGTTGTTGTTGTTTTATTTTACTTTTTTATTAAAAAATAAATGCATTGTTGGTTAAGGGCTGTAAGTAAGCGTTTCACGGTAATGTTTACACCTGTTGTATTCGGAGCATGTGGCAAGTAAAATGTTATTTTCTTTTATTTTCTTTGTCAAACATACAACCTGTGGGGGGTCCAATCCAGCCCACGGACGAACAAAATATACTAAATCGAAACTGTGTATAAATGATAATGAATCTACATTCATACAGTTTTCTTGACCGTGTCCAGTTCGCTAATAACCATCTAAAGAAAGCTAGACAGTCAGGGAGCATTGAAAATTCAAAAAGACAATATTTTGTCAATTTTGATGGCAATGAAATATAACACATTTTCAGTGGAGCCCTCCGCACCTCTTTGAAGACCGAATGCGGCAAAATGAATTTGACACACCTGCTCTATCCACATATATTTACATTCACCTTCAATCTATAACCTTCTATGGTGACCAGCTGCATTTGATCTTCCCTACAGTCTTTTTGAGACTCGATAGAGAATGAATGTAAGGGATTATTCATGCAACATAGGCACACAGCTAATTACTATATTCCTTGCTTTTCACAGGTACAATACTTCCTCTGATTACACCATCCCTTTTTCATGGCAATACCTTTGACTTTCTTCTCCAACCAAACAAAGTAAAAACTGTATGTCCTCTTCATTCATGAGTCACTTGTCCAAAGGGTAACGTTATTATTCAACCAGGCGGAACATTCAGAGCGTCACAGATGGAAATGTATTGTACAGACACTATGGCTGGCACAATTACTGTATAACTGACAGTTACTGAAGAAAACCGTCATGAAAATAAAATAACTATCATAACCGTTGAATTATTATTACTTTTTTGGGGGGGAACAACTGCTGACTGAAAATGGGACGGCTGGGCATTCGTGCGGTTGAGTCCGTTTCGGCCGTAACATGGACTCTTAGTAACTGAAACAAGCAAACAAGTCTTTGGTTGTCTAGGCAACACCCCCCACAATGCAGCAGCAGTACATATATAATGGGCTTGGAACCTCTAACCATGGCAATTTGACTGGTAAACTCATGGGTACACTACTTGCAATGGCTGCCTGGTATTGGGATTCAATAATTTTCATGGTAATGTAGTAATGTAGAATGTTCATTCAAATGATGTTAACTGATGTGGCTCATGCAATGAAATGTATTTTTTGTAATGTCAGTTCAGTTGAATCAACAAATCACAGCACATGTTTTAGCACATATTTTGCTCCTATGGCTACACTCGCAATGGCCACCAGTCCACCCATTATGCCATCATTGACTTGAATGGTGATGCCCGTTCTATTCATTCAATTTATATGGCAGCACATGCAGTCAGGAGCGGTGAAGAAAATGTCAGTCTAAAAACGTTATTATTTTTTTTCTATTCGAATGGTTATTATGGTGACCGCGGCCATTTGGCTGGCCAAATACCGTTATCCAAAATTCCATGACCATCACAGCCCTAACAGACACAATTGTGTCTGCAGAGAGTGAGCCAGATCCCTCCTGGTGAAGTCCAACTCCATGGTGGCTGAACCCAATCCAGTCTCTGGGCCATAGTGACACACTGGAGGCCAGCATTACCTCTTCCTGTTCATCTTTACAATGTATTTATATCCCAACATGTTTTTCTGATATCTTTGATGGACCAACTGCATGATGCTGAATCTCATAGCGTTGCTGAGCAATATTGAGACAGTCAGGCCAAACGTACATGCTCCAATAGGTCTCAATGGTTTCTTTGATGAATGAGCCATGATGTTACACAGCCAGGCAGATCCTACGTGCTCCGGTAGGTCTTTATAATGTCCTTGATTGTCCTCCTGCAGATCGGGCAGCTGGCGTTGGCCATCTTCTTCAGTTTGAGGCCACAGGCGTAGCAGAGACACATGTGACCACAGGCGTACAGCACCGTGTCCACCACGTTCTCATAGCAGATGGTGCACTCGTCACTCCACAAGCCCGAGCATGATGGGAAGGTGGGGGATTCCGAGTGGCTGGAGAATGGCGAGCTGGGGGTCGTACCTGGGAGACAATGGAATAGGTTTTAGAGTTAGGAGTTAGGTGGATCATTTGCATACAGTATAACTTGGAAACTGTACTTATAGGAATAGTTTTTCCATTTCTGACTATCTATACTGTATCTGCTCTGGAATGTTCTCTTCTATGTTTACACATTGCAGGATATTGCGTCAAATAACTAATGTTCATCCTTTTGAGAGGGGCTTAACCATCATAACAGGTGTGATATCGTGCAATTTAAACAGCACATTTCCAACCTATTAAAGTCAAAAGAAACTCTCAACAAATGCTGGTTACGTTTACTGCAGCTGACGTTGCCTTTCTTGGTCATGGTATGTTGACTGTTTTGTCACATTCCTGCCATAAACAGAGGTGGAAAATCAGAGACACAGAGAGAGAGAGAGAGAGACAGAGAGAGACAGAGAGAGAGAGACACAGAGAGAGAGAGACAGAGAGATAGAGAGAGAGACACAGAGAGAGAGATAGAGACAGAGAGATAGAGAGAGAGACAGAGAGAGAGATAGAGAGAGAGAGAAAGAAAGAAAGAAAAAAAGAAAGAAAGAAAGAAAGAGGGAGAGAGCGAGACACAGATGTAGGATCTTAATTTGAGCCAGTTTGCTACAGCAGGAAAATAATCCTGCAGCAACAGGAAATGTGAATAATTATGTGGATTATAATTAATGGACATTTTTGTAGGGGTTGATACATATTTTTTGTAAGGGAAAATCACATTTTTTCTTTTTAAACCTCAAATACAGTACAAGTTTCACAAGTTCTCCTGCAACACGGTGATCAAATTAAGATCCTACATCCTACAGAGAGAAGAGAGAAAAGAGAGAGAAATAGAGTGAAAGACAACACAGGGATAACCTGGTGAGTGAGACACAAGGTAGTAACGGAAAGAGGGTTTACCTGTGGAGCTGCTGAAGGCTGGTGGGTAGCTGGAGTTGAGGCTGGTGTTGAGGTTGATGTTCAGGTTGGAGTTGAAGTTGGGCTCGGAGCTGCCGCTGCAACGCAGGGTGGGGGTGTTCGGGGAGCTGGGAATTGACAGCCCCCGAGGGTCTGCATTCAGAGACGAGCCTGAGGGCACAGAGAAGCACTGTGTCACATGCAAACTACTCTGAACTCATGTAAGTACAAATACCTTAGAATGCCAGTTTCACAAGGAAAATGCTGGGTCTAGTTATTTGTGGATCTCCATAGATATGGTGTAATAACACTGTATGTCAGAATATGACAAGGTTCAACTTTGAGAGTCTGGCGAAAGCTGACTAAAGCACACACAAACACCGACACCCACACGCACACGCACACACACATTCGCAGATGACATGGCGTATGTGTGGGTATGAGTGAGTCAGGAGCCCTTGAGGTATTGTAGTCTTGCCCCCCCTTCCCCTCCCCATCCCCCACATATACAATCCCTCTGGCCATGGAAGAGAGAGTCTGCTGTGTCTGTCCTGTGCCATCTCCATCCATTCTGAACAGCAACACCGGCAGCCCTATTTGACATCAGCACTCACATTGGCATCTCTCTCCACAGAGGAGAAAAGCTCTGACAGTTCCAAATCCACAGACCTATGTCTGAATGGCACAAAACCATTTTTGTTTACACATAATTTGATGTCTGCCATGAAACTGCTCTTGCACTGGTATAGTCATGGCATAACGTACCTCTTATGTGCCAAATGAAACACTGTCAGTTTGCAAACAACAGTAAGCATACGCAACTAGTAAGCATACGCAATTAACCTACACATTACCCCATTTTATTCCCTTTTTCGTATCCCGTACCCCAAGTCTCCCTGAAATGGCAAAGATCTGTGACTTCTCTCCCTAAGATTAAAAACAACTGTAAACAGCTGCGCTTTAGTCGACGAGACCCCCCAAAAAAGTATTAGAAGAAAGTTTGAAACACATTCTCGTAAGTCCTATTGCTATGACAAGAATGTACACAATCAAGTGCAAAACTGAGCGGGGTCTAATGCAACAGAGCCTTGACAATGGGGTGCCCCTATCCGTTCCCCTGAGTTCCCATCTCTCTTGGACCACCCTTACTGCCGGGGTTCCAGTTTCAATCTAAATAAACAAGCCTTGTTAGCTTCTGCAAACAGTGGTTCATATGGTGGCCAGGTTGCTGTTCAAATTGTTCAAACACTAACAGACACACTGTACTGTGGGCTGAGGGAAATGGCAGAGGAGAAGAGAGAGTAAGTTCATGTTCACAGGCTTGGAGCCTTTAAAAGCTGTCCTAGCTTTGTCTTACTAGTGTTTATTGTTGTATTGAACAAGGTTACACTCAACCGTGTTTGGTTTCTTGCATGGTTATTACCAGGGGCGCAACATTCACTGGGGACGGGGGGACATGTCCCCCCCACATTCTGAAATTGTATTTTTGTCCCCCCCAGTTTTATCATTGGAATGTGACACAAAACGAGGCAACGGTGTGCTTTAGGACCATGTGGACGCCTCCGAGCAGTCGGGGAGGCTGTTTGGAGTGTTTATCCGACTTAATAAAATTAAATAATTAATAATATGTCCCCCCCACTTCTAAAACCAAAGTTGCGCCCCTGGTTATTACACCAGTGACAAATGGATCAATGTACAGTTAGAAGATATACAGTATCTTCTTTAAAACGTGTCAACCACATACATCACCAGCATTACTAGCAAAAAGGACAGGGACATCGTGGGTAGACTACTATAGTTACATAGGTTTGCTTGCAAACTTTCTCATGATCGTTAACCTGACCTATGTGACTGACCGGCTGCACAGCTGTCTGGTAACATCCTGGTCCCATCTAATAGGAGATCAGACAGAAAGACAGACAGACAGACAGATACCCTTCATGTCTATTCATAAACCCTTTCATCCAGGATTGGGTTCAGATCCTGCCATCGTATGAATGCACTCCTGGCCCCTCTATCTGGAATGAACAATATCTGAGGGCCTTTGAGTATGCAGGGCAGCCTGGGAGGTCTGTACGTGGCCCCAGATAAATCCACTGTGGTTATTTCGTGCATTATATCACCTTCTTATCGTTGGCAGTGATCTTTTTTATGTGACGGATTTACTGCATCAAACCACATAAACATACTCATTAAGGCAGACTTTTTAATGCCTAACCTTACAATACTAGGATTATATTTGAGGTCTCATTTGTTGTCCTCTGTAGCTCAGTTGGTAGAGCATGGCTCTTGCAATGCCAGGCTAGTGGGTTAGATTCCCGGGACCACCCATACAGTGAATAAAAAATCTATAAACGCATGACTGTAAGTCACTTTGGATAATAGCGTGTACTAAATGGCATATATTATTATATATGGCCTCATTCAGTTTGCTACTGCATTTGTGCTGTAGGGACATCAGCCTCTGTACTTACATAATATAAACATCTGTTTCAAACCATGTTTATATTATCACGCTTAAGCCCCATCTAGAATGTATGTGTGGCGTTGCAATGGGAATTCAGACATAAACAAGTACGCTTATGAAGCTTATACAACCAAACTAAGATATTCACACAGACTCCATGACCATGTAAAAGTGATGAACTCCCATCTGCTTCATTTCACAGCTCCAACGACACACGACCACGGACAAGCGCCACTTTCAGAGGTGGCTGTACGTTTCCACGGCAACGCGTGCCATGTGCCGCCAGTGTGTGGGCGGAGAGAAATGTCAGAGCTGCCCTCCCCACAGCTGGAGGGGGTAATGGGACGCGCTGTCAGAATCATAAGAGGGGTGAGAGAAAGAGAGGGGGGTGGAGGTAGAGAGAGAGCGAAGAGGTAGAGAAAGAGAGAGAGAGGAGGTAGCGAGGTGGCCACCACTAGGAGAATAAAGCGTGGGTGAAAACCCTGGCGCCTGAATGCAAGACGCAATTACATTTTAATAATGCATATGGAAGGCATCATAAACAGCTAGCACAGCAGCTAGCAGAGCCCCCCCCTAATGGATGGGGGGCTCTGCTAGCTTTCTGATGCTGCTGCTGTGCCCACACAGGACAGAAATAACCTCCTCAACCGAGGAGAGGAGAAGAGAGGAGAGGAGAGGCTGGGATGACAGTGGAAAAGATAGGAGACACAAAAAAAGTTCCATCACATTTTTTAAAAGTCTTCAAAGACATTCCAATATTGCTCTCAAACAATATTCTAACATTCAGTTTGGACAATAATCAAACGGATTGAGACACAATCATTCTTATTAAGAAGTTGGCCAGAAAACAAAGCCTAGCAGGGGGAACAGGGTGTTCAGGGCCTGATGACAAATATCCTGGCCTCAGCGGAGCTTGTTAACAACCAAGAGAGCACACACATCTGTGCTTACAAGCTGTATTCTGCATCATAGCCAGTATCAAAGTCATGAACATCTAGTACTGAACTTGCTTGCAAACCAGAAAAATATATGATCCTGCATTATTATAATGCATGCCTACATCTTCAGTGAGTTCTGATTTGTTTCAACCTGTAAACACAGTCAAACTAATACTCTTTCTTCAAATCAGTATTTCCTAATTTCTCTGTGCACCACATTGTAGGTCTGCTTAAAGGGATACTGCGAGATTTTGTCAATTCAGTTTTTCTACTTACCCAGAGTCAAATGAACTTGTGGATAAATGTTTTAAGTCTCTGCGTACAGTTTGAAGGAAGTTAGAGGTAGTTTCCCGAGCCAATGCTGACTAGCGTTAGTGCAATGACTAAGTCTATAGGTACGCTAGCATTATGCTAGGGGCTTAATTGCCAAAATCTCGCAGGATCCCTTTAAATTCCAGCCCTAGAATCCACTTACAAACAGGAGAATCACTGCAAAGCCAAGTGAAATGAAATACGACCCCAAACCTCCACATGCAGCTCGCCATTAATTCCCCATTTCCAACAGCACCCTTCCCTGTCAGCCATTATTTATGACATGTTATTCTACTATTAATTTATCATGGGCTGGTCCTAAAACCACCCTTTTGCTGGATTCAATCAAGACAGGGTTTTTCACCCTTAGGCCTCCTCATCCAGACAAGCTTGTCATGGTATGTACAGATTGGGCATGATGTGTTAGTCTGCACCTAAGATGACTTACAGCTAGGGAATTAGAGTGTTCTTATGGTCATACAGTAAGTGTGTGTGTGTGTGTGTGTGTGTGTGTGTGTGTGTGTGTGTGTGTGTGTGTGTGTGTGTGTGGAGAGTAACAGCTTTTTAATGTGCCCAACTACTATGCAAATACATTATTGCACCATGTTCTAATTGGCCTTTAAAGTTGCCTAGAGTCATAACTGAATGGTTTCAGTCGACTAGGCTAGGATTAATTTCCCAATCAGCAACAGCAGGTGAACTGTGGTAAACTTCCATCTGTTGGAGCCACTTCCGATAACAAGTGAGTTCATAGAAAAGGAGTAGAACTGAAGATGGAACGCTCGTATTAATTTACAAACTGTGGGAGGAGAAGCTAAATGCCAAGTGAGATATATGAGTTAATAAAAAGTCAGAGTGCAACAAAGAACGGAGAAAGAGGAAAACTAGTTCATGACTTGGCTATGTAAGAATCCATTCTCCAAAGGTCATTCAAGGATCAGACACTAAAATTGTTTCTTAATGGGAAAAAAGACTGAAAAGTCTCACGATTTTCAGATAAACTTGAACAAAGATTAATATGATGTCTTTGAGTCAATGAGAATGACTTTATAGCAACAGATTAGCATGTATTAACCCAGTTTATACTGTAATCTCACTTGAAGCACTTAATAACAATGACATGAGTGTCAAATAGAATTATGTATCGTATTATTATATAATAACAGTTTTACAAAACTGTTCAGTGAACTCACCTAGGATCCTGAGTTGTGTGACGGCTCCATGCAGACCGAAGAACATCCACAGAGGTCTGGCGTTGTCCACACACACCTGCATCCCTGCGTTGATTCCATTGTGGCTCAGAAACATCTCCCCCTCCACGTTCAACACGAAACCCAGGATGTCACCACTCTGCAGAGGCGCCCCCACCCGACACACCGCCCAGAATTCCTTGCGGTCGACCAGGGACTCCGGGCTGTATGGCAGGTCACTGGGACGAAGCCAAGCTGGGTCGCACGACGTCACGCCATAGGAGAGTGAACCGAGACGCGTGGCACCCGCCTTGGTCACTTTTACGAACACGCTTTCTCCACAACGCAGGGGCCTGCTGGTGAAAACCAGGGTTCTCTCATCACCGCTGCGATGCTCCATGCCCCGGGACACCGTGTGCTCATCAAGGGCCTTGACATGGGCGCCTCGGAGCGGGTGGAAGTGGAGGTCGCTGTCAACAAGCGAGGGGAGCAGAGAGCACTGCTGGGAGTTGAGGGAGTTCTGGGGGATGGAACAAGAGGTGGAGCTGAGGGGGTGCAGGCGCTCCTCTTCCTCCTGCTCTTGCTGCTGGAGGCTGAGGTCACACAGGCTGATAGAAAGGTGAGGGTCGTCTGGGTCCCGCCGTAGCGATGCCCGGTGGGCGGTGGTGAAGGAGCGAGGACGCAGGCAGTCTAGAGGCACCATCTCACTGTCTGTAGGGACAGAGAGAGACACAAACACATCATATGATTAACACTTTTTTCATAATATAAAGTCCATGCAGCGAATGGTCAAAGCTTTGTAAAGAACTTGCTATGTTAGGACAATCCTCAAATGTGTACACTGAAGTGTAGTTTCTTTTCCCAGAAATATTGGAATAATAGTATTATGAGCTATTTACCAAAAGCTTTTCGGTTTTCTCTCTTTCACATTCAAGATCCACTTTACTCACTGTTATGAAATATACTATCACATAAAGGCACAAATAAAAAAATAAAAAATTTGTGTCACATACACCGGATAGGTGCAGTGAAAAGTGTTGTTTAACAAGGTCAGACATAGTAGTACGGCACCCCTGGAGCAAATTAGTGTTAAGTGCCTTGCTCAAGGGCACAGACAGATTTTTTACCTTCTCGGCTCAGGTATTCGAACCAACAACCTTTTAGTTACTGCCCCAACGCTCTAACCGCTAGGCTATCTGCCACCTGCAAATACCTAAATGTGCATTTTTCTGTGTTTAGAAATAGAAGTGTTAAAGTGGGAAGGGATATTGCTTGAGGGTAATGTCCATATCAGAATAAAAGAGACATAATAGCTTTACGTAACATTGACTGAGTGAGCGGTTCACTTGTACCCACTACAAAGACCATGAAGCTCAGCTGTGCCCTGAATGGGACAGTTGTCCACTTTAGCAGAGACCAAGCATTACAGCAGTTCCACACACTGCACAGATAACCACTTCTGTTGAAAGCACATATCCTTATTCATCAGCCTCAAACAATCCTCATGGAATGTTAGTGTCCCCACAATGTATTGGAACTTAATGCTTTAATATGAAAGTATTTGGGTTGGTACAGTATCTTCTCATTCCACTGCGAGTAAAGTACATGTATGCATAAACATGTTTGAAAAAGCGATATGTTTATGCACATGCTGTGACGTGCATACACATTCCAAAAAGCTATCTGACAACTTTACATAACACATAATCACAGTGACTTTATATACAGTATGTCCACTGTAGCCATATGAACTATGTGTTTGGGTGTTAAAGAGATGGCCAATGCTGCAACTGAGAGGGACAGACATTCTGAAGCGCCAACAGTATCACCTTTCCTTTGGCTGTGCTCAACACTAATAAATAGCCTCCCTTGAGCTAAATTGGCAAACTGTTGAGTGAGAGTCACATGGCCGTTCACAGACCGCCTTAGCAGAGAAAACAAACCTCTGGTTGGTACAAATGGATCTGCATCATAGCACGCTTAGGGACAGGGGACAGGCAGCAGCCAAAATTAACCTTCCCCTCTAAACCTGGGCTAAAATTAGCCAGATTGGACATGTGAGAAGAGTGGAAAGGGGTTGACTGACATAAGAGGCAGGGTCCATTCACTGTACAAAAGAGAGAGCGCAAAGGAGAGCGTGCGAAGGAAACTGTGAGAAAGAAAGAGAGAGAGAGTGTGATGGAGAGAAAAATAGAGAAAGGAAGAGAGGGAGTAAAAAAAGAGAGGGAGAAATAGAAAGGGAGAGACAGAGGAGACTTGCCACCTCACACTCTCTCTTTATCACACGGAGGCAGCACCTCTCCGGTAGGTTGGACCCAGATGATAAACTTCTTGGCCATAATTACTTCCTGTGTGAAGGGTGTCCACTAACAACAGCCACAGTCTTATACTTAGCACCACTATTTCTGTCCAAGGACACTTTGCTGCTAATCACATCCAAGTCGTGATGGGGCCCCAAAATAATTGTGCCACTGTACTACAGTTCACATACACATTCAGTCTCCCCAACGGTGACTACGGTTAAAATACACTACATGTTAGTATCATTTACACCTTTAGATCCTCTGAATCCTCTCAATTTAGATTACAAAGGAGATTGGGATAGAATGACATGAGTAGGGTTGCAAAATTCTGGTAACTTTCCCAAAATTCCCAGGTTTTCCAGAAGTCCCGGTTGGAACATTCCCGGAATTTGGCAGAAATAAGCAGGAAATCCAGGAATCCTCCAACTGGGATTTCTGGAAAACATGGGGATTTGGGGAAGTTCTGGATTTTTGCAACTATAGACATGAGACACGAGGGGAAGACCAAAGCCTGAAGTCACACAATGAGATCTTCACCAAACTAATATAGTGGTCAATTTGGGCTCACACCAGGTATAGGACATGATTGTATGCAAGAGAGCAACATATACACTATTTTCACAACAAACAACTAAAAAGTGTACATCCCTAGCAACAGCACCCAGAACCAGGGTGCATCCTCTCTCAACTCCCTTTTCGATTTTGTAATTTTGTCACGAAAACCATTCATACTATTTGATATATGACTTTACATTATTTCAATGGCACATACACCATAGCATGGGCCAATGCTTTTTTTATTAGAGTTGATCCTAAGCCAAGTGTGATTACCCTCGTAGTTGGGGTTTAGAGCTTGGTTCCTCTCAGACTGAGTGCCTTGGTATTTCACAAGCTCACTCATTAAAACGTCAGTCACACACAGACAGGTGCAGGCTTGCATCTTTTGTCCTCTGGAGCCTGTTTGAAGCCATAGTGCCAGAAAATTAGGCATTCAGACATTCTCTGTCGCCTAACGAGTGCCACTTTGCCGTTCCCATTTTTACTGGTTCATTTGGATACGCCCAAATGGTTTTATAATAGGGCATATGAGGACCAAAGGTGATTATCCACTACTTAAAAACGTTTCACAAAAAACAGCAAAGTTCAAGTCATTGAAGTTTATGAATAGCAAAATAAAATTGTGATCACATTTTGAGTAAATTAGAAAATAGACGTGATTAAGTGACTACAATTGCTTTTGTAACGTGAGGGATCCTTATACCCTTACTACAGTTAAATGGAACACTCAAATCAGGTGAACAACACATTATACACTAATGTTATTAACAGTGGTCGGTGCAGTGATTGACCTCATGAATGTGGCCATTTAAAACCATAGATTTTAATCCTTGGGGCAAACTTCAAAATTCAAAAAAGTTAATGTTTGTAGTTCTCATATTTGTGGCCATTTAAAACCCCCTGCCTGTCAATCATCTAACTGCAAACATGAAACAAAAGGTAAAGGAGACATTTCTTGTTTTATTGTGTTACTTTTTTTATTTTTTACTTTAGTTTATTTAGTCAATATTTTCTTAACTCTATGTTCTTAAAACTGAATTGTTGGTTAAGGGCTTGAAAGTAAGCATTTCTGTTGTATTCGGCGCATGTAACAAATACAATTTGATTTGATTTAAGGGGTCACTTTGGAAAGCAGCTTAGTTATAATCCACGTAAAACCCTTCCCAAAACTGACTCCAAATATAAAAAGAGGAACAAACAGAAACTGAGGGACTAACTGACTGAGCACAACCTAGTAAAACCAGTTGCTAAGGATTAGAATGTGACATTTTGGGAGGTAGAAACTCCAGGATATGGCAGGAAGAAATGTTCTCTGAGTCAATAAACACATAACATTATAGTGTACCTATAAGGGTTATTTAACCTCATGGAGGAAGATACATAAACGCCCATCAAGCATAGGTCTCTGGTGCTGTTAGTCCAGTCTGGTCTGGTCTGTGTGCTGGGCTGGAGGGGGAAGGGGATGAGGATGATAGTTTAGCCTATACTAATGCAGGAATGTAGGTCTGGACCACTGATTGTTTCCCACTCATTAAACACAGAGAGCACCTGCTAACATAGAAACACATGATTAGTCTGATGCTGCCCAGATTGTAAATGTTCTCCTATATTCCCCAGCCAATTTAAACAACCTTTCCCACTATGTGAAATGGGTAGCGGAAAACGTCCTATAACTAAATTCAATTTCATTCACACTGGCATATTTTCAGAAGGACCCAAATGCAATAGCAGGAAAGATAGAGTACAGTCCAGTCCATTAAAGGCAATTAAAGCTAAATCATTCACAGTAATTCAGGAATCCTATACCTTTTATAGACTTTGAAAATATCAGTTGAGACAGTGGCGTGCAGCTGTGAGTTGCCTGAGAGCATTTGATTCATTCCTTGGCATAGTGGAGCTGGATTAGGGGGCTCACTGGGTTTTACTGAGAGTATGGCTGTAACCTCAACAAGGTCAGTGCTCCCAAGTGGCCTGTGTGTGTGTGTGTCTTTGTGTGTGTGTGTGTGTGTGTGGTGGGGGGATTTGCTGTAATATGCATGACTCGAGGGCCTAGGCTCCGTCCAGATTGAGTGAGTGAGGTCATATATCATGAAACAGAGGGGCTGCCTGGGGGAGAGAGGGAGGGGGAGAGGGGCAGCTTTGTCTGTCCCAAAAAGGAGAGAGAGGGGCTTTCGTCTATCAGGGGAAGAAAGGGTGAGGGCTCTGGGGAGAATCCACATCAATGAGCTTTTAAGGAGTGTTATCCCAGCTGAGATAGCGGTACATAGGTGTATGTGTGTATCGGGGGATGGGGGGTTAGGTACTGTATTGGTGTGTAGCAGAGAAGGCTGGTGGGAGGAGCGATAGGAGGATGGGCTCATTGTAATGGCTGGAATGGAATAAATGGAATGGAGTCAAACATGTGGTTTCCATCTGTTTGATGTGTTTGATACCGTTCTATTGATTCCATTCCAGCCATTACAATGAGCCCGTCCTCCTATAGCTCCTCTGGTGTGTAGTGGGAGGCTATATGTTTCAATGAACTCTCAGACTCGGAGATGCCAAATGTAAGATGAGCTGTGTATGTAGCATTTTTGGAACACCAAGTTGGATTCTCTGGCCCAAAGCCAGATGTTTCTGATTCTTGGACCTCCTTCCATAGTGGAAAGAAGATGGCACTCACTGAGGTGACACATATCTACAAAGGCAGGCAGGCTCAGCACTTTGTGCTGCTAAGGGTCAGCGGAGAACCCTGCCTGGCTACCCAAACTGCTTGCTCCGGCCAAACGCTACGCCACACCCACGGACGTTAGTTCCTTCTCTGCAATGAGTCTGGATCTGAGTACCTCCCTGACAATTTCTAGGATGCAAACACATTCTAACCCTTCTGATTGGTCCCAGAAACCAATGAGTTGGGCCAGAGCCAGAAAACACATGGGTAAAGCAGCGTTTTGAAAATTCTTCATTGGCTTTGATTGGATTGGTTAGAGATGATCCAATAGCTGATGACTTTGTTTTGCACAACACCCCTCATTTTGACGTCACCACAAATGACTTCAACAATGGCAGTCTCAGACTGAAGTATGTAGCGAACATAGAGCAGCGGAATAATTCAGTTTGAGTCGTCAGGCAACTGAGAACCACTTCTGTAGATATTATGCCTCAGGTGACTGCTAAACTATTGGCATACACCTTCCACCAATCATTTCATTACCAAGGAGGACAAAAAAACAACAACTATGTTTTAGACACTTGAAATAACTTAAGGTTCTTTGATGACTCCAACATTAATCATACCTCAAAGTTGGATTGTGTCAGCAAAAAGTTACTTATTCATGTCACTGCACTTCTATGGCTGACTAGAAATGTAAACATCTTCATCTGTGTGATGGTTCTGGTGAATCAATAATATTTTGCTTTGGGGCTATGGGGGGCTATAGGGTCTCTGGTGATTCTCTCTAATCACAAACAGATTTCCTCAATTAGTCTCATCTCCTTGTTTTGGTCAAGGAAACCCAGGGTAACCCCCAGTGAAACGTCCACACACAATGAGCTCATTATTGATAATGGACTCTCTGGCCATCTGAATGTGGTTAGCTTCTCCCCCTGTACTGTATAGCTGAGCTCCCAAGATTCTGAGCTGACATGTTCTATTACCATTTCCATTATGATTTCACTGCAAATGTCTTAGATTCCATCCGAACTGATTAAATCATGGTTGAGACAACTGGCCCTGTTTAGAGACATTTATTTTCCTTAACAAATCTAATTAATATAAAGCGCTGAGGTCATCTGAAATAAAGCTAGCTTAAATACATGCTAAAACCTTGTATGTGTATAGCATGACGTTGATGAAAGAGGGCCATCCCACATTCTAGTTCCTACTTGTCCTCATAGTCCAGTGTGAAATGTTTGGCTGTGGGGAGTAGCATCCCGGAAGCATAGGCCAAAAAGAATGTGTCAAAATTATTGATCTTGTTACAATGGCATTGTATCTTGGGCAACATACCTGAGAATAGGGTTGCCATGGGGACTAGAGCATTTCTAAGGGAGGGCACTTACAGTATACTGTTCTCTATGGTTGATCCATCTTTGTTATTTGAATAATGATGGTTTAATTGGCCTAGGCATGGATTCTGGGGTCTAAGAACAAACAGTGGCTTGTGAAAGTATTTATATCTTTCCTATTTTGTTGCCTTAAAACCTGGAATTAAAATAGATTTTTTTGGTGGGATGTATCATTTGATTTACACAACATGCCTACCACTTTGAAGATGCAAAATATTTTTTATTGTGACACAAACAAGAAATAAGACGAAAAAACTGAAAACTTGAGCATGCATAACTATTCACCCCACTGGGATTTTTGCCCATTCTTCAAGGCAAAACTGCTCCAGCTCCTTCAAGTTGGATGGGTTCCGCTGGTGTACAGCAATCTTTAAGTCATACCACAGATTCTGAATTGGATTGAGGTCTGGGCTTTGACTAGGCCATTCCAAGACATTTAAATGTTTCCCCTTAAACCACTCAAGTGTTGTTTAACAGTATGCTTAGGGTCATTGTCCTGCTGGAAGGTGAACCTCTGTCCCAGTCTCAAATCCCTGGAAGACTGAAACAGGTTTCCCTCAAGAATTTCCCTGTATTTAGCGCCATCCATCATTCCTTCAATTCTGACCAGTTTCTCAGTCCCGCCGATGAAAAATATGGTGTTCTCGGGGTGATGAGAGGTGTTGGGTTTGCGCCAGACATAGCATTTTCCTTGATGACCAAAAAGCTCAATTTTAGTCTCATCTGACCAGAGTACCTTCTTCCATATGTTTGGGGAGTCTCCCACATGCCTTTTTGGCGAACACCAAACGTGTTTGCTTATTTTTTTCTGTAAGCAATGGCATTTTTCTTGTCACTCTTCCGTAAAGCCCAGCTCTGTGGAGTGTACGGCTTAAAGTGGTCCTATGGACAGATACTCCAATCTCCGCTGTGGAGCTTTGCAGCTCCTTCAGGGTTATCTTTGTTGCCTCTCTGATTAATGCCCTCCTTGCCTGGTCCGTGAGTTTTGGTGGGCGGCCCTTCTTGGCAGGTGGTGCCATATTCTTTCCATTTTTTAATAATGGATTTAATGGTGCTCCGTGGGATGTTCAAAGTTTTGGATATTTTTATATAACCCAACCCTGATCTGTACTGCTTAACAACTTTGTCCCTGACCTGTTTGGAGAGCTCCTTGGTCTTCATGGTGCTGCTTGCTTGGTGGTGCCCCTTGCTTAGTGGTGTTGTAGACTCTGGGGCCTTTCAGAACAGGTGTATATATAATGAGATCATGTGACATTAGATTGCACACAGGTGGACTTTATTTAACTAATTATGTCACTTCTGAAGGTAAATGGTTGCACCAGATCTTATTTAGGGGCTTCATAGCAAAGGGGGTGAATACATATGCACGCACCACTTTTCCATTATTTATTTCTTAGAATTCTTGAAACAAGTTATTTTTTTCATTTCACTTCACCAATTTGGACTATTTTGTGTATGTCCATTACATGAAATCCAAATAAAATCCATTTAAATTACAGGTGGTAATGCAACAAAATAGGAAAAACGCCAAGGGAGATGAATATTGTTGCAAGGCACTGTATGTATATAATTCACGGTAGTGCACACATACACTCCATTTCATAAAAAAACTCAGGACAAAGGCAACAACATGATACACATCTTAATCTCAAGAGGTCTAAGAATAAATAGCAATTTTACAAAATTTGGAAACCTGGAGCAGGATCCATACTCTTGCAAAGTCCAAATGTAACTTTAACCACCTTTAAAACACTCAATCATCAAAACAGCAGGGAATTTGCACATTATGTATTAGTGTGATCAGCTGTCTCAGAAAGAAAGAAAGAGTTGTACAATGTTTCATGATTTTAACATGCCAAACATTCCAGTTCAGTGAATTAGCTAAATGTTAATAATGTGGAGACACTTAGCATCCTGAGTTAATTAAGCAATTAGCATCCCATCATGCTTGGGGGTCATGTATACAAATGCCCAGTTGGCCATTATTTTGGCTACAATGGCTAGAAGAAGAGATCTCAGTGACTTTGAAAGAGGGGTGATTGTTGGGGCACGTTTGGCAAGAGCTTCAGTGACGAAGACTGCTGAACTTGCTGCTGTTTCACAAGGAACAGTGGGATCAATTGAAATCAAATGAACACTTATGTAAGATTCTGGAGCAGCGCCTGAGACAGCGTTTTCCAGCACCATGAACAAAAACACAAAATTATGGAATTTCTTGTGGGAAAATGGTGTTGCATCCCTCCAATAGAGTTTCTGACACTTGTAGAATCTATGCCAAGGGGCATTGAAGCAGTTCTGGTGGCTCGTTGTGGCCCAACGCCTTATTAAGACACTATGTTGGTGTTTCCTTTATTTTGGCAGTTATCTGTATCTCGCCTCATGGAGATTGTAAAGAGAACCTAATGTTCTATCTATGAAAATGTAAGGTTTAATGGGTCTGGATATATAGACACCCTTGGACTTTTCTTAAATAATTCCCTATTTATTCTTCTAAAAACAGTTGAAATTCACACCCTGTTATGGATTTTCAACATTGCAGAACCAATTAAATTTTTGTAAACTTAAGTTTGACACAGACAAAATTATAGACATCCCGGAGCCAGTACTTGGTGCACAGCCTTTGGCCAAGTTAAACTGCCAAGAATGTTTTTTGTAGCCATCAATGAGCTTGCTGCACTTTTCTACTGGCCCACTCTTCAGCAGCAAACTGCTCTAATTCGTCAATGTTTGAGGGGTGCCCTCAATCAACTGCTGTTTTCAGCTCTCGCCATAGGTTTAGAATGTGATTCAGACCTGGACTCTTCACTGGCCACTCCAGAATAGTCAAGCATCTCTTTTTAACCATTCCTGGGTGTTTTTTTAATGTGTGTTTGGGGTTGTTGTTCTGCTGGAAAACCCACAACCTTCAACAGAGATACAGGTTTTGGACAATGGTTTGAATTAGAGCAGTTTTCTGCTGAAAAGTGGGCCAAATTGCAAGTAAAAAGGTGCAGCAAGCTCACTGATGACTACAAGTAGTGTTTGTCTTCAATTGTCTTGGCCAAAGGCTGTACAACCAGGGAGTGTCTACAACTTTGTTCTTGTCATGCTCTTGTCATTAATCTTTATTTTCTGCTTACAAAAATAAAATTGGTTCTGCAACGTTGAAAATCCAATAACAAGGTGTGGTGACAGAAAGTTGCTTTATTTTATTTTATTTTATAAGAAATCAGGAATTATTTAAGAAAAGTGCAAGGGCCGCAACTGTAGTATGCAACACACAAATTGGTATCGGTGAATATACATAAGCTGTAAGCAGTGCCACTCACTCACACACAGCTAGACATTCCTATTTTGTTTAGTGTAAATGTTGTTTCAATGCTGTCACCAGTGCTGCTTTAGAATGACCAGTGGAACAAACCTACTTTCACCTGCGTCGCCCTTGAATAAACCCTGGCCTGTTTGGCTGGCTGCTGCAGTGGCCAGATTGTACATATCTGATCAAGCCTGATTGAAAACTATTTCTATCCACAGATCGAGACCATGTGCAGCCACAGATAACATCTACGTTGACAAGTAAAACAAAAAAGTAAGCTCTATGTGCGTGTGATTGTTGACAAAAACAAACAGGTTATGAAAGCTATGTACAATAGGGTCAAGACAGCCCTAGAAGAATCAAATTAGTAAAAAATAAAACAAGATTCAAAGAGTTTCAGTTCACATTGACCACCATAACAGGCATGACCACATCAACAAGTGATTTAAAAAAGTAAAAGGTGTCTTTTCCACAATAGCTGTTATGTTTTAATCAAATGTTACAATGAGTTCTTTCATCCAGTACATGTTGACTACTTGTCTATTTTTACTAGAGAGCAATATTATTTTCCCATGCGAGTTTAATTAACATTCCCAATGTTATTTGTTTGAGACTACCAGTATTCTATTTCTCACACCATGATGTATAATGCAAGGCAATACACACCATGATATGAAGCTAGTCCTTAGCTTCCACATAATTAGATTTTACCCTGAATCTGGACATAATTGTATATATTCTTTAATGACTACAGCGATACTACCTCTAGCACCTTGTCAGTGATAAAGTGATTCATCTAACTCCAGTAAACTAACTTCTAGCTCCAAACACCCCTCATCCATCAAAGGCTTACTTCTATTCACTGATGAACAAACTGCTTATTTACCCTGTAAGACAACCTGGTCTCAGAGCATTTCGTATTCGTCTGTACGTACAGTTGAAGTCGGAAGTTTACATACACTTAGGTTGGAGTCATTAAAACTAGTTTTTCAACCACTCCACAAATGTATTATTAACAAACTATAGTTTTGGCAAGTCGGTTAGGACATCTACTTTCTGCATGACACAAGTAATTTTTCCAACAATTGTTTACAGACAGATTATTTCACTTATAATTCACTGTATCACAATTCCAGTGGGTCAGAAGTTTACATACACTAAGTTGACGGTGCCTTTAAACAGCTTGGAAAATTCCAGAAAATGATGTAATGGTTTAGAAGCTTCTGATAGGGTAATTGACATCATTTGAGTCAATTGGAGGTGTACCTGTGGATGTATTTCAAGGCCTACCTTCAAACTCAGTGCCTCTTTGCTTGACATCATGGGAAAATCAAAAGATATCAGCCAAGACCTCAGAAAAAATGTGTAGACCTCCACAAGTCTGGTTCATCCTTGGGAGCAATTTCCAAACGCCTGAAGGTACCACGTTCATCTGTACAAACAATAATACACAAGTATAAACACCATGAGACCATGCAGCCATCATACCGCTCAGGAAGAAGATGCGTTCTGTCTCCTAGAGATGAACGTACTTTGTTGCGAAAAGTGCAAATCAATCCCAGAACAACAGCAATGGACCTTGTGAAGATGCTGGAGGAAACAGGTACAAAAGTATCTATATCCACAGTAAAATGAGTCCTATATCGATTGGACATGATTTGGAAAGGCACACACCTGTCGATATAAGGTCCCACAGACGACGGTGCATGCCAGAGCAAAAACCAAGCCATGAGGTCGAAGGAATTGTCCGTAGAGCTCCGAGACAGGATTGTGTCGAGGCACAGCTCTGGGAAAGGTTACCAAAAAATGTATGTAGCATTAAAGGTCCCCAAGAACACAGTGGCCTCCATCATTCTTAAATGGAAAATATTTTGAACCGCCAAGACTCTTCCTAGAGCTGGCCGCCCGGCCAAACTGAGCAATCGGGGGAGAAGGGCCTTTTTCAGGGAGGTGATCAAGAACCCGATGGTCACTCTGACAGAGCTCCAGAGATCCTCTGTGGAGATGGGAGAATCTTCCAGCAGGACAAACATATCTGCAGCACTCCACCAATCAGGCCTTTATTGTAGAGTGGCCAGACGGATGCCACTCCTCAGTAAAAGGCACATGACAGCCTGCTTGGAGTTTGCCAAAAGGCACCTAAAGGACTCTCAGACCATGAGAAACAAGATTCTCTGGTCAGATGAAACCAAGATTGAACTCTTTGGCCTGAATGCCAAGTGTCACGTCTGGAGGAAACCTGGCACCATCCCAACAGTGAAGCATGGTGGTGGCAGCATCATGCTGTGGGGATGTTTTTCAGCAGCAGGGACTGGGAGACTAGTCAGGATAGAAGGAAAGATGACCGGAGGAAAGTATAGAGCGATCCTTGATGAAAACCTGCTCCAGTGTGCTCAGGACCTCAGACTCGGGCGAAGGTTCACCTTCCAACAGGACAACGACCCTAACCACACAGCCAGTCACTTTAACTCTACCCACTTGTTCATATTACCTCAATTACCTCGACTAGCCGGTGCCCCCGCACATTGACTCTGCACCGGTATCCCCCTGTATATAGCCTCCCTACTGTTATTTTATTTTACTGCTGCTCTTTAGTTATTTGCTTTTAAATTTTTTCTTTAAAAAATGCATTGTTGGTTAAGGGCTTGTAAGTAAGCATTTCACTGTAATGTCTACACCCTTTGTATTCGGCGCATGTGGCAAATAAAATTTGATTTGATTTGATATGAAGACAACGCTGGAGTGGCTTCGGGACAAGTCTCTGAATATCCTTGAGTGGCCCAGCCAGAGCCCGATCGAACATCTCTGGAGAGACCTGAAAATAGCTGTGCAGCAACGCTCCTCATCCAACCTGACAGAGCTGGAGAGGATCTGCAGAAAATAATGGGAGAAACTCCACAAATAGAGGTGTGCCAAGGTTGTAGTGTCATACCCAAGAAGAATCGAGGCTGTAATCGCTGCCAAAGTTGCTTCAACAAAGTACTGAGTAAAGGGTCTGAATACTTATTTAAACGTAATATTTTTTATTTTATTTTATACTTCTGAAAAATGTTCCTAAAATGCTGTTTTTCTTTGTAATTATGGGGTATTGTGTGTAGATTGATGAGGGATTTTAGAAAAAGGCAGTAACGTAACAAAATGTGGAAAAAGTCAAGGGGTCTGAATACTTTCTGAATGCACTGTATCATACTAAATGGAGTGTCTAGGATTTACATACAGAATAATATGAAATGCTCTGAGACCAGGTTGTGTAAGAACACAGCCACACCTGTGAGCAGTGTTGCCATGTTCGCGGTTTTCTCGCTAAATTGGGCTACTTTGAAAACGTGTCACGGGTTAAAACGTATTGGTCGCGGGTGGCGGGTTTTTGGGCTACTTCTATATTGCACCGCGGCCGCCATTGCATTTCTCTGAAAATATACAGTTGAAGTTGGAAGTTTACATACACTTAGGTTGGAGTCATTAAAACTCGTTTTTCAACCACTCCACAAATTTCTTGTTAACAAACTATAGTTTTGGCAAGTCGGTTAAGACATCTACCTTCTGCATGACACAAGTAATTTTTCCAACAATTGTTTACAGTCAAATTATTTCACTTATAATTCACTGTATCACAATTCCAGTGGGTCAGAAGGTTACATACACTAAGTTGACTGTGCCTTTAAACAGCTTGGAAAATTCCAGAAAATGATGTCATTGCTTTTGAAGCTTCTGATAGGCTAATTTACATCATTTGAGTCAATTGGAGGTGTACCTGTGGATGTATTTCAAGGCCTACCTTCAAACTCAGTGCCTCTTTGCTTGACATCATGGGAAAAACAAAAGAAATCAGCCAAGACCTCAGAAAAAAATGGTAGACCTCCACAAGTCTGGTTGATCCTTGGGAGCAATTTCCAAACGCCTGAAGGTACAACGTTCATCTGTACAAACAATAGTACGCAAGTATAAACACCATGGGACCACGCAGCCGTCATACCGCTCAGGAAGGAGTTGTGTTCTGTCTCCTAGAGATTAACATACTTTGGTGCGAAAAGTGCAAATCAATCCCAGAACAACAGCAAAGGACCTTGTGAAGATACTGGAGGAAACAGGTACAAAAGTATCTATATCCACAGTAAAACGAGTCCTATATCGGGGCGGCAGATAGCTTAGTGGTTAAGAGCGTTGTGCCAATAACCGAAAGCTCGCTGGTTCTAATCCCTGAGCCGACTAGGTGAAAAATCTGTCAATGTGCCCTGGAGCAAGGCACTTAACCCTAATTGCTCCTGTAAATCGCTCTGGATAAGAGAAAATGTAAATAACCTGAAAGGCCAAAACCGCCATAAAAAAGCCAGACTACGGTTTGCAACTGAACATGGGGACAAAGATCATACATTTTGGAGAAATGCACTCTGGTCTGATGAAACAAAAATAGAACTGTTTGGCCATAATGACCATCGTTATGTTTGGAGGAAAAAGGGAGTTTCTTGCTAGCCGAAGAACACCATCCCAACCGTGAAGCACGGGGGTGGCAGCATCATGCTGTGGGGGTGCTTTGCTGCAGGAGGGACTGGTGCACTTCACAAAATAGATGGCATCATGAGGAAGGAAAATTATGTGGATATATTGAAGCAACATCTCAAGACATCAGTCAGGAAGTTAAAGCTTGGTCGCAAATTGGTCTTCCAAATGGACAATGACCCCAAGCATACTTCCAAAGTTGTGGCAAAATGGCTTAAGGACAACAAAGTCAAGGTATTTGAGTGGCCATCACAAAGCCCTGACCTCAATCCTATAGGAAATGTGTGGGCAGAACTGAAAAAGCGTGTGTGAGCAAGGAGGCCTACAAACCTGACACAGTTACACCAGCTCTGTCAGGAGGAATGGGCCAAAATTTACCCAATTTATTGTGGGAAGCTTGTGGAAGGCTACCCAAAACATTTTACCCAAGTTAAACAATTTAAAGGCAATGCTACCAAATACTAATTGAGTGTGATGAAATAAATAAAAGCTTAAATAAATCATTCTCTTTACTATTATTATGAGATTTCACATTCTTACAATAAAGCTGTGATCCTAACTGACCTAAGACAGGGGAATTTTACTAGGATTAAATGTCAGGAATTGTGAAAAACTGAGTTTAAATTTATTTGGCTAAGGTGTATGTAAACTTCCGACTTCAACTGTATATACAGTGGCGATTTTAGCATTGGTGGGGCACAGAAAAACAAAAATATTGAGATGCATGCCAGCAAAGCCACTACACAACACAACACAATAACACTAAACAATACATGAATTGGACTATAATGGTGACAGACGGTGCCCACAAGCTGTTAGGGCCTACATAAAGCTGTCCCAACAGCAGAGTCCCAACAGCAGTCCCAACACCTTACCACTGTTACACCTGGCTATCAGCGTAGCCTTGTCTGGCAGCAAAACAGTTAATTTAGCCTCATTTACTGCCTTTAAAAAAAACATAGCTGATATGGCTGACTTGCTTAAACAAATGTGGTTTCTACTGACAATTGAGATGTACAAACTACGGTATAAGGGAACGACAAGCGGATAAGAGGCAATCCATAATTTCAATTAAGACATTAATGAGCGCGGTAGGACGGACATAGTCAATATAACTATTTGTTCAGCACTTTTGAAATGTACAGCGACAGAATTCAGAACATATTACATCATTTATGCAGCAGCATACAATACATTTTTGGACTGTTCTGCTGTGCTCACTTGAACAGGAAGGTGGCACGGCAGTCCTTCGTGGGCAAATTTTGTCAACAAACTTTTTCATAAAAGTCTGGCATTCTCTGGATTTATGGTGCTTTTAAGACAACTGAGAACTCTGAAAAAAAACAAGGTTGAATCATGACATCAGTGATCTTCAGTTCGGAGCTCTAAAAAGAACCTGAGTTACGGTTGGATGACCGTTCAAAACGTATTTTCCAAGTCAGAGCTCTTTTTTCCCCCCAGTTGTCTTGAACTCACTGAAGTCTGAGATTTCCCATTTCCGAGTTTCCAGTTGTTTTGAAAGCGGCAGATGTCATGCTGGATTGACAGCATGGCCAATGTTGAATGTTTATCCTTTTAAGCTTGGAAAATAGACTCTTAAACCCAGACTTGGACCACACATCCATGCCACGGAATAGCAGGCTAGTGATTTGTATTTGTATTTTCTATGGATCCCCGTTAGCTGCTGCCAAGGCAGCAGCTACTCTTCCTGGGGTCCGGCAAAATTAAGGCAGAATTACAATTTTAAAAACATTACAATACATTCATACAATATTTCACAACACACTAAGTGTGTACCCTCAGGCCCCTACTCCACTACCACATATCTACAACACAAAATCCATGTGTATGTGTGTGTGTTTAGTGCGTATCTTATCGTGTGTTTGTATACATGTGTCTGTGTCTATGTTTGTGTTGCTTCACAGTCTCCGCTGTTCCATAAGGTGTATTTTTATCAGTTTTCTTAAATCTGATTCTACTGCTTGCATCAGTTACCTGATGTGGAATAGAGTTCCATGTAGTCATGGCTCTATGTAGTACTGTGCGCCTCCCATAGTCTGTTCTGGACTTGGGGACTGTGAAGAGACCTCTGGTGGCATGTCTTGTGGGGTATGCATTGGTGTCTGAGCTGTGTGCTAGTTGTTTAAACAGACAGCTCGGTGCTTTCAACATGTCAATACCTCTCACAAATACAAGTAGTGATGAAGTCAATCTCTCCTCCACTTTGAGCCAGGAGAGATTGACATGCATATTATTAATGTTTGCTCTGTGTGTACGTCCAAGGGCCAGCTGTGCTGCCCTGTTCTGAGCCAATTGCTATTTTCTTAAGTCCCTCTTTGTGGCACCTGACCACACGACTGAACAGTAGTCCAGGTGCGACAAAACTAGAGCCTGTAGGACCTGCCTTGTTGATAGCGCTGTTAAGAAGGTAGAGCAGCGCTTTATTATGGACAGACTTCTCCCCATCTTAGCTACTGTTTTATCAATATGTTTTGACCATGACAGTTTATAATCCAGGGTTACTCCAAGCAGTTTAGTCTCCTCAACTTGCTCAATTTCCACATTATTTATTACTAGATTTAGTTGAGGTTTAGGGTTTAGTGAATGATTTGTCCCAAATACAATGCTTTTCATTTTTGAAATATTTAGGACTAATTTATTCCTTGCCACCCATTCTAAAACGAATTGCAGCTCTTTGTTAAGTGTTACAGTCATTTCAGTCGCTGTAGTAGCTGACGTGTATAGTGTTGAGTCATCCGCATACATAGACAGACTGGCTTTACTCAAAGCCAATGGCATGTCGTTAGTAAAGATTGAAAAAAGTAAGGGGCCTAGACAGCTGCCCTGGGGGATTCCTGATTCTACCTGGATTATGTTGGAGAGGCTTCCATTAAAGAACACCCTCTGTGTTCTGTTAGACAGGTAACTCTTTATCCACAATATAGCAGGGGGTGTAAAGCCATAACACATCAGTTTTATATAATCGATAATGTCAAAAGCCACACTGAAGTCTAACAAAACAGCCAGGGTCTTTTTATCATCAATTTCTTTCAGCTAATCAGTCATTTGTGTAAGTGATGTACTTGTTGAATGACCTTCCCTATAAGCGTGCTGAAAGTCTGTTGTCAATTTGTTTACTGTAAAATAGCATTGTATCTGGTCAAACAATTTTTTTTCCAAAACTTTACTAAGGGTTGGTAACAGTCTGATTGGTCGGCTATTTGAGCCAGTAAAGGGGGCTATACTATTCTTAGGTAGCGGAATGCCTTTTGCTTCCCTCCAGGCCTGAGGGCACACACTTTTTTACTATCATTCTTTATGTAATTTATCTTTGCTTCATAGTGTAATTTCTTGTTCTTTTTATTCAGTTTAGTCACATGATTTCTCAATTTGCCAATTGGTTGTGCAGCCAGACTTATTTGCCATTCCTTTTGCCTCATCCCTCTCAACCATACAATTTTTCAATTCCTCATCAATCCACAGGGATTTAACAGTTTTTACAATACTTTTCTTAATGGGTGCATGCTTATTAGTAACTGGGATAAGCAATTTCAAAAATGTGTCAAGTGCAACATCTGTTTGCTCCTCATTACACACCACGGACCAACAAATATTCTTTACATCAACAACATAGGAATCACTACAAAACCTTTTTTATGACCTCTTATACACTATATTAGGCCAACATCTGCAGAGCTGGGAAGATTGTATCCCCCATATAAATAACATTCTATTGGTAGCAAGAATTTGTATAATAATTTAAATTGAAAAATTCTAAGTTTTGAATCCGACGTCGTTTTGCGAATTAGTTCATAAACACTATGCCATGGAATCAGTACGTCAGAAATCTCTTCCCAACTATTTTGTGATCTATTTGGGACGGCTGTCAATCCTTTGGTCCTTAAATGAAACTGGTTTACTTTTTTATTTATCACAATTTTCTTTTACCAATTATGTTCTTTAATGCAAGGCCAACAGACAAGTTCCTTACTTTTTCCCCCTTCCACTTTTCTCTTCCATTATTGTGGTAATGCTGCAATTATTTGGTTGTAATTTTGGGTAGAGCAGACATTTCCATATGTTTTTGTTAGCTGCATGTGCGACATAACTCCCCCAGTCATACCTAAAAAATTTCAAAAAAGTATGTTTTTTTATCATTTAGTATATTTGAGTTTAACCACAATATTTGTTGCATTATTTGTTCTGTCGTTTCTGGAGGATTAAATTGAAATTGCAATCAACTTTCTATGGCTTGTTTTAGAAATAGTGATATTTGGGAGATTATTTCCTTTTCAAATAACTGAAAGTGAGAGGTTGTAATCTGAATAAAGGGGAAAAGGCCACTCTTGAACATGGGGTGAGACAATCTTACTAATTTGCTAAAGAACCAGTTTGGATTTAAGTATAACTTTTGTATGACTGAAGCTTTTAGGTCTAATGCTTTAATATTTAATAATTTCTGTCCTCTGAATTCATATTCATTATAGAAATAGGCCCGTTTAATTTTGTCTGGCTTGCCTTTCCAAATGAAATGGAATATTTCTTTCTCATATAATTAAAAAAACTGTTCGCTAGGTGTAGGCAAGACCATAAGCAAATAGGTAAACTGGGATAATACTAAAGAGTTAATAAGGGTGATTTTTCCACAAATAGACAGGTATTTACCTTTCCATGGTAGCAAGATCTCATCTATTTTTGCTAACTTTCTATTAACATTTATTGGAGTGAGATCATTTATTTCATTTGGGATATGTATTCCGAGTATATCCACATCACCATCAGACCATTTTATTGGTAAACTACATAGTAATGTTTTTTGTAATCCAGAGAGGTTAGAAAATGTACCTAGATCCTCTATGAGGCTGTGGAGGGATTCAAATTGTGGATTTAAAAGAAAACATGAATCATCAGCGTACAATGACACCTTTGTTTTTAAGCCCTGGATTTCTAATGCCTTGATATTATTGTTGGATCTGATTTTAATAGCTAACATTTCGATTGCCATTATAAATAGATATTACTGGGAAGCTTAGCAGAAGTAGAAATTATCATGTTATTTATGTTAGTGCAGGGTGAATTGCACACAGTGGACTTCATACTAGGGCACACCGCCTCAGTGCTAACAACATAAATCTGGTTCATAGTCACATGATTGCTGCATACAATAGCTGTAGGATCAGCAAAGGCATTCAGGGCAGTTAGAGGGACATAAATTAGGTTGCTTACATTGTGTCTACCAATGCCCCTGGTATAATGTACATTTGCTAAAGCATTGCTTTGCAATGCTTGCAGTTAGCCACTGAGTCCTTCTAAACCACTCATTGTTGAATTTGCGATTTCCAACTTGTTGTGTAATGTTTGTGTCCAATGGCCGATGAGCACCCATACGTTTTATCTATAATTTCTCTTAATAATTTCTCTTCATATGACAAGGATTGAAAATGATTTGCCAGTAGATTGTCGACTTGATTCATGATGACTGCTAGCTTGCTAGCTAAGATTTTGAAAGTATGATGTTGACAAGATCAGTCCAATCAAAGCTACTGTAGATATAATGTGATTTGACGTAGTGTCCCCATGAGTGACAGAACACTGAGCCAATCATGGCGCAACTAGAGAACATGACCATCTCCTACGCTCCGTATTTTCCACTGGCTGCCCCACCACCACAGAAAGCACTGAGCTAGGCTGAAACACCTGCATTTTGGAGCTGCCTTACTCAAGAAAGCAAAAAAAAGACCAGGTTTGTATGCTGCTAATAATGCCCCACCTGCCCTGAATGATGGGTCGCCACTGTATATATATATATTTCACTGTGACCTGCTGCTGCTGACTATCAGGCAGTGAGCATGCTGTTTGTTACTGAGTGAGTGAGTGAGTGAATGGTGGAGAGGGGGAGGGCCGGAGGGGTGTGTGTGCATTGAGAGCACTGGTTGAGAGGTGCTGCAGCAGAGGCAGCTGAGTCACGTAGACAGAGCAGTGCACGTCGTGACAACTTTTTACCAGATTGGTCATTATGGAGACACCCTTTTTCTATAAAACATATTAACGTGCTAGATCTGATAGAACGGCGACAAAGCATAGGAAAACGACTTTGGGAGCACTAGAGCTCTTTAGATAAATTCACTCAGAGGTGGTTTAAAGTAAACTGCATTCTAATGTCGACTTTTCTTATGCATAACAGCATAAAGGGAAGGGTTTTACTCATGCTCAGTTCTAGGGTCTGGAGCGCTCCGCGAGTGGAAATTTGAAATGGAAGTTATGGAACTCCCTCGCGTGCTTGTGTTATGGGAAAAAGTCCACAATTAAAATGTAATTAAATGTGGACAATGATAGGCTACATTTGCATCTGTTGGCCATCAAGTAGGCTATTAATTTTTATGCCATTGTAGGCTACTGTAGCATACTATTTGATACAATAAATATATATTGAAATGACGATATCACTGGAGTCATTGCAAATCAATTTGTGCCACTTGTGTAGCCTACCTGGAGCTGGCTGTCACGCCCTGACTCAGGGGACGCTTATATGTTGAGTCAGGGTGTGTATATTCCTTGTTGTGTTTTTTCTGTTATTATCTAGTATGTGTAGATCTATGTTGGCCGGTGTGGTTCCCAATCAGAGGCAGCTGTAGCTCGTTGTCTCTGATTGGGGACATACTTAGGCAG
The DNA here is from genome assembly GCF_964263955.1 of Coregonus lavaretus. Classification (NCBI taxonomy): domain Eukaryota; kingdom Metazoa; phylum Chordata; class Actinopteri; order Salmoniformes; family Salmonidae; genus Coregonus; species Coregonus lavaretus. Next base: position 11,005,571 of record NC_140023.1, on the reverse strand, counting down.
CCTATTGGCACTGTGTTGTTGTGGGATCTTGTTCCGTGTAAGGTATGTTGTGTGTGCTACCTTGGACTTCACGTTTCGTTTAGTTTGTCGTTTTGTCATTGTGTTTATTTGGTTTAATAAACATGTACGTATATCACGCTGCGCCTTGGACTGACCCGTCAATGAACGAACGTGACAGAAGATCCCACCAAACGAGGACCAAGCAGCGTGCCCAGGCGGAGCGAATAGCCATGTCACAGGTGGGCAAATTTTGGTCATGGGAAGAGATATTCGCGAGGAAAGGACCATGGGCTAAGGTAGATGCCCAGGCAGGAGAGGAGCAACGGCAACACGGAGGAGGCCGGTCGAGGAGGAAGCCCGAGAAGCAGCCCCAATAATTTTTTTGGGGGGGGCACACAGGGTGGTTGGCGGAGCCTAGGGTTAGAGCAAAGCCAACTCCCTGTACTCACGTGAAGAAGCGTATGACTGGGCAAGCTCCGTGTTATGCAGTCCTGTACGTCCTGTGCTTGCACCACGCACGTGCCATGCGAAGATGGGCATCCAGCCAGGACGGGGTGTGCCGGCTCAACGCTCCTGGTCTCCAGTACGCCTTCTCGGTCCCGCATATCCTGCGGCAGTTCTACGAACGGTATCGCCAGTGCGCGTGCACAGCCCAGTGCGTCCTGTGCCAGCGCCCCGTACGGGTAGTGCGAAAGTGGGCAGCCAGCCAGGACGGGTTGTGCCAGCTCTCCGCTCCAGACCTCCAGTCCGCCTTCACAGTCCGGTCCGGCCCGTTCCTGCTCCTCGCACCAAGCCAGTGGTGCGCGTCGCCAGCCTGGCCCGGCCAGTTCCTGCTCCTCGCACCAAGCTAGTGGTGCGCGTCGCCAGTCTGGCCCGGCCTGTTCCTGCTCCTCGCACCAAGCCAGTGGTGCGCGTTGCCAGCCCGGCCCGGCCTGTTCCTGCTCCTCGCACCAAGCCAGTGGTGCGCGTCGCCAGCCCTGCCCGGCCTGTTCCTGCTCCTCGTACCAAGCCAGTGGTGCACGTCGCCAGCCCGGCCCGGCCCGTTCCTGCTCCTCGCACCAAGCCAGTGGTGCGCGTCGCCAGTCCGGCCCGTTCCTGCTCCTCGCACCAAGCCAGTGGTGTGCGTTGCCAGTCCGGCCCGGCCCGTTCCTGCTCCTCGCACCAAGCCAGTGGTACGTGTCGCCAGCCCGGCCTGGCCTGTTCCTGCTCCTCACACCAAGCCAGTGGTGCGCGTCGCCAGTCCGGCCCTGCCCGTTCCTGCCCCTCACACCAAGCCAGTGGTGCGTGTTCCTAGTCCGGTCCGGCCCGTGCCTGCTCCTCGCACCAGACCAGTGGTGCGTTTGTCCAGTCCGGCACGGCCCGTGCCCGTTCCACTGGTGCCTGGTCCAGTACCGGTCAGCTGCTCCCCTCCGGAGCCAGAGCAGTCCGCTCCACCGGTGCCTGACCCAGCTCCGGTCAGCTGCTCCACTCCGGAGCCAGAGCAGTCCGCTCCACCGGTGCCCAGTCCAGCTCCGGTCAGCGGCTCCAGTCCAGACCATGACGTCAGCCCCTCTCCAGGTTTGGAGTCTCCCACACCAGGGTCCAGACAGGGCCTGGCGTATCGTGGTAGGAAGGAGAGGGGAAGCAGGTCCAGACCAGACCAGGGGCGCAACAGGGAGGCGGAGAGTGAGAGGTCGTCACGCCCCGAGCCGGATCCGCCTCCGAGGCAGAATGCTCACCCGGCCCCGACCCTGTTATGTTTATGTTGTGCGGTCGGAGTCCGCACCTTTAGGGGGGGGGGGGGGTTCTGTCACGCCCTGACTCAGGGGACGCTTATATGTTGAGTCAGGGTGTGTATATTCCTTGTTGTGTTTTTTCTATGTTATTATCTAGTATGTGTAGATCTATGTTGGCCGGTGTGGTTCCCAATCAGAGGCAGCTGTAGCTCGTTGTCTCTGATTGGGGACATACTTAGGAAGCCTATTGGCACTGTGTAGTTGTGGGATCTTGTTCCGTGTAAGGTATGTTGTGTGTGCTACCTTGGACTTCACGTTTCATTTAGTTTGTTGTTTTGTCGTTGTGTTTATTTGGTTTAATAAACATGTACGTATATCACGCTGCGCCTTGGTCTGACCCGTCAATGAACGAACGTGACACTGGCAAACGGATGTAATAATAGTCTATAACTCAGTTTGTTGTTGTAGCCTTGTGTTATTATGCTATTATTAATGGCCATGTTTAGTTAATTAAATTGGAAGTTATCAATTGTGATCGTGGTCACAGCTCTATTGCAAATGTATCATTCTCCACATTTAATGTCAGTTTCAGTGTGGACTTTTCCCTGAAATGAGATGTTGGCCTATCAGGGGCTATAGGCTACCTGCATCTAGCTCAGCAAACCATGGCAAAGTTGAATTGCAATTATAAACCCTGATTTTTGTCAGTAGCCTATGCCTATTGAAATGACAAGTCAATCTCACAAATAGGCCATTTATAGCAGTTTGTAGTCTTAACATCTGGCACATAATAATGGCACAATTGCCAGAAAATGTTTCTTGCACTGAGATTGAGATCCTCTGTCCAACTTTCATCAAACAAACTCTGTTGGATTTACATATAGTTATGCAAAAGCACAAATGGGATTGATTTACAATTATAAACTGGGTGGTTTGAGCCCTGAATGAATACTGATTGGTTGAAAGCCATGGTATATCAGTCATGTACCAGGGGAATGACACAAACATACTTTTTACTGTTCTAATTACGTTGGTAACCAGTTTATAATAGCAATAAGGCACCTCAGGGGTTTGTGGTATATGACCAATATGCCACGGCTAAGGGCTGTTCTTTGTCGTATATGGCCAATATACCACGGCTAAGGGCTATGTCCTAAGAACAGCCCTTAGCCGTGGTATATTGGCCATATACCACACCTTCTCTGGCCTTATTGCTTAATCATAGCAGTCAAAACAAGTCCATTGATTTAAATGATCTGGAGAGTTTAATAAGGGTGATTTATCTTTTCTCTCGCAACATTCTTAAACTTGCAATAATTATTATTTAGATGGAATTCCACATTTAGCTTCTTAGCCTACATCGTTAAAAATGATGTCGATATTCCTTCTTAATTCGCTCGATAACGTTATGGAAAAAGGGTTTAGTGGATAAATGTGGCAACTCCTCTCTTACTGCAAAACAATATTTTGGGCTAGTTTTCAGGCCTAGTGGGCAGGTTTTCAGAGGTCATTGGGCTAGAAATGTTAGCTAGACCTGGCAACCCTGCCTGTGAGACACTGCCTGGATAGACACTGCCAGAAACTGTGGATAGACGGCAGCATTCGCGCAAATCTGAAAGTGCGAACCACCACATTTAACCATGGCAAGGTGACGGTTGAATACAAACAGTGTAGTTATTCCCTCCGTAAGGCAATCAATCAAACAGGCAAAACGTCAGTACAGAGACAAAGTGGAGTCGCAGTTCAACGGCTCAGACACAAGACGAATGTGGCAGGATCTACAGACAATCACGGATTACAAAGGGAAACCCAGCCACGTCGTGGACACCGACGTCTTGCTCCCGGACAAGCTAAACACCTTCTTCACCCGCTTTGAGGATAACACAGTGCCACCGACGCGGCCCGCTCCCAAGGACTGTGGGCTCTCGTTCTCCGTGGCGGACGTGAGTAAGACATTTAAGCGTGTTAACCCTCGCAAGGCTGCCGGCCCAGACGGCATCCCAAGCCGCGTCCTCAGAGCATACGCAGACTAGCTGGCTGGAGTGTTTACAGACATATTCAATCTCTCCCTATCCCAGTCGGTTGTCCCCACTTGCTTCAAGATGTCCACCATTGTTCCTGTACCCAAGAAAGCAAAGGTAACTGAACTAAATGACTATCGCCCTGTTGCACTCACTTCTGTCATCATGAAGTGCTTTGAGAGGCTAGTTAAGGATCATATCACCTCTATCTTACCTGAAATCCTAGACCCACTTCAATTTGCATACCGCCCCAATTGATCCACAGACGGTGCAATCGCCATCGCACTGCATACTGCGCTATCCCATCTGGACAAGAGGAATACCAATGTAAGAATGCTGTTCATTGACTATAGCTCAGCCTTCAACACCATTGTACCCTCCAAGCTCATCATTAAGCTTGGGGCCCTGGGTCTGAACCCTGCCCTGTGCAACTGGGTCCTGGACTTCCTGATGGGCCGCCCCCAGGTGGTGAAGGTAGGAAACAACACCTCCACTTCGTTGATCCTCAACACAGGGGCCCCACAAGGGTGCGTAGGCCTGATTACCAACAATGACGAGACAGCCCACAGGTCGGAGCTGAGGGCCCTGGCGGAGTGGTGCCAGGATAATAACCTCTCCCTCAACGTCAACAAAACGAAGGAGCTAATCATGGACTTCAGGAAACAGCAGAGGGAGCATGCCCCTATCCACATTGACGGGACCACAGTGGAGAAGGTGGAAAGCTTCAAGTTCCTCTGCGTACACATCACTGACAATCTGAAATGGTCCACCCACACAAACAGTGTGGTGAAGAAGGCACAACAGCTCCTCTTCAACCTCAGGAGGCTGAAGAAATTTGGCTTGGCCCCTAATACCCTCACAAACTCTTACAGATGCACAATTGAGAGCATCCTGTCGGGCTGTATCACCGCCTGGTACGGCAACTGCACCGCCCGCAACCGCAGGGCTCTCCAGAGGGTGGTGCGGTCTTCCCAACGCATCACCGGGAGAACACTGCCTGCCCTCCAGGACACCTACAGCACCCGATGTCATAGGAAGGCCAAAAAGATCTTCAACGTCATCAACAACCCGAGACAAGGCCTGTTCACCCCGCTACCATCCAGAAGGCAAGGTCAGTACAGGTGCTGAGAGAGACTGAAAAACAGCTTCTATCTCAAGACCATCAGACTGTTAAATAGCCATCACTAGTCGGCTACCATCCGGTTACTCAACCCTGCACCTTAGAGGTTGCTACCCCATGTACATAGACATGGAATCACTGGTCACTTTAATAATGGAACACTAGTCACTTTAATAATGTTTACATACTGCTTTACTCATTTCACATGTATATACTGTATTCTTCTCTACTGTATTTTAGTCATTGCCACTCCGACATTGCAAGTCCTAATATTTATATATTTCTTAATTCTATTCTTTTATTTTTAGAGTTGTGTGTATTGTTGTGAATTGTTAGATACTACTGCACTGTTGGAGCTAGGAACACATTTCGCTACACCCGCAATAACATCTGCTAAATATGTGTATGTGACCAATAAAATGTGATTTATATTGATTTGGATGCCACAGTCTCATGAGCATTGTCCCCATAGATGCGGTAAAGAGGTCAATTGAACTCGACCAAAACAATGGAATTGCCATGGAAACACGGGCCAATGGGGACAGAGTCTCCTCATTTTTCCCCAGCAAAATTAGCTTACATTTAGGCTATTGTTTATATGTGTATTTCACACTATGTTGAGGTAAAAATCTGAGTATAATGCTTGTATGGATGTCAACCCCATCACATGTTCATGTCATCATTACCAACTGCATTACAGTTAAAAACTACTTTGACTACCACCACCGATTTCTGTATGCTAGCTATGCTAACCAGCTTATATGAACGGGAGTTAGCATTTGGCAGTCACTTCTTCTAAACCTGAAAAGGGACAACTTCTACATGCAGTGAAAACAGCCAAATATATCAAAATCGGACTTAAGTAACCACATTGTGGGCCTGTTACAATACATAAATCATGACGGATTTGATGAATACCCGCTTTGTTAGATCAGATTTGTTAAATGTGCGACTCCTTTACCGCATTTATAGATATTCTATTTCTATGATTGTCCCATAAACAAACAGTTGTGTTCTAGAACAGAACTTTGGTTTCAGTCAGATTAGCACATAATCCATTCATGTCGTTAAAAAGTTGTGTAATTTCCCACCATTTGCAGCCACGAAAGGGAGGTACACTACATGACCAAAAGTATGTGGACACCTACTCTCATTCCAAAATCATGGGCATTAATATGGAGTTGGTCCCGCCTTTGCTGCTATAATAGCCTCCACTCTTCTGGGAAGGCTTTCCACTAGATGTTGGAACATTGCTGCGGGGACTTGCTTCCATTCAGCAACAAGAGCATTAGTGAGGTCGGGCACTGATGTTGGGCAATTAGGCGTGGCTCTCAGTCTGCGTTACAATTCATCCCAAAGGTGTTCAATGGGGTTGAGGTCAGGGCTCTGTGGAGGCTAGTCAAGTTCTTCCACAACGATCTCGATAAACCATTTCTGTATGTACCTCGCTTTGTGCACGGGGGTATAGTCATGCTAAAACAGGAAAGGGCCCTCCCCAAACTGTTGCCACAAAGTTGGAAGCACAGAATCATCTAGAATGTAATTGTATGATGTAGAGTTAAGACTTCCCTTCACTGGAACTAAGGGGCCAAGCCTGAACAATGAAAAACAGCCCCAGACTATTATTCCTCCTCCACCAAACTTTACAGTTGGCACTATGCATTGGGGCAGGTAGCGTTTACCTGGCCTCTGCCATACCCAGATTCATCCGTCGGACTGCCAGATGGTGAAATGTGATTCATCACTCCAGAGAAAGCGTTTCCACTGCTCCAGAGTCCAATGGTGGCGAGTTTTACACCACTCCAGCCGACGCTTGGCATTGCGCATGGTGATCTTAGGCTTTTGTGCGGCTGCTCGGTCATGGAAACCCATTTCATGATGTTCCCGACGAACAGTTTTTATGCTGACACTGCTTCCAGCGGCAGTTTGGAACTCTGTAGTGATTGTTGCAACCAAGGACAGACCATTTTTCAGCACTCAGCGGTCCCGTTCTGTGAGCTTATGTGGCCTACCACTTCGCAGCTGAGCTGTTGTTGATCCTAGACGTTTCCACTTCACAATAACAGCACTTACAGTTGACCGGGGCAGTTCTAGCAGGGCAGACATTTGACAAACTGACTTGTTGGAAAGGTGGCATCCTATGACGGTGCCGCGTTGAAAGTCACTGACCTCTTCATTCTACTGCCAATGTTTGTCTATGGAGATTGCATGGTGGTGTGCTCAATTTTATATACCTGTCAGCAACGGGTGTGGCTGAAATAGCCGAATCCACTAATTTGAAGGGGTGTCCACATACTTTTGTATATATAGTGTATTATGACTTGAATCATTATCTTTATGGGTGCTTTATCTTTTTCTGACAAGAACTCTCTGATTCATCTCATCAGGGTGAGACTTAGGTTTCAGTTCCCGCAACAGGCTTTTCATACAGGAACTCAGATAAAAAGGTTAGCTTGACCTTACTCGTGAAATAAAAGGAATGAACCTTTTTAAACATGCTTTGATCATTACTCTTGAAAATTGAGATATTTTAAAGTCAAAACAAACTTGAAATACAGCTAAATGAATTTCTCTCCAAAAGGGGAAAGTTACACAGCATATTCACTGCAATGGGACTCATTGCAACATAGCTGATAACTAGTAAAAACAACTCCACCAACTTATTTGAATGTTTTGCCAGAATATACGCCTTCTACCCTCTATTTCTGCTCTAAAAGCACAGTGGTTATGTATACGATTGCATGCAGGAGCGTACTGAATAGAGATTGCACTCAACCATGATGAAATTCTGTATATACTGAACAATTCAAAAATGCTGGTGTGCTGTACTTTATTAGAGAAAAAATTTTCTCAGGGTTTTGGATGAGCCTTAGCAAAGTGCGTCATTAACATCACCAGTTTATAACAGTACAATAACCAAGCCTTTCTGTATAGATATCTGTGTAGGAAGAGAGCCTAGTGATGTAACAGATCTTACTTAAATGGCAGGGGCAGCAATGTTGGTCTAGAAGACCCCTCAGGCTCAGTTTGATTCCGGCAGATTAATTTAGCTTCACCGGTTATGCAACACCGTCTCTGGATCACCTTTGAATTCTCACATGGGTGGCTAGCTACTGAGCTACACTCCCCTGTTACTGTAGCAGCCTGAGAGGAAACAGAACTAGAGATCCTTAGATCCTGTGTCACAACACCCCAGTAAGGCAGACAACATGAACACCACTACTGGTACTAAAAACAAGATAACAGATAGCCTGAAATCACTGAACTCATTGGTTAATTCAACAGAAATGTATTGTTAGGATACTTTATGTACCACTATTGTGCGGTATATTCAGGCTGATACACAGAGACTCATCCATGCTTTTATTACAAGCAGGCTTGACTACTGTAATGGTCTACCCAAGAAAGCCATTGGTCAACTGCAAAAACATACAGAATGCTGCAGCACGGGTACTGACCAAGACCAGACGGAGAGCACACATTACACCGGTTTAAAGGTCTCTGCATTTTTTTACAATTCTTCTATTGGTTTTTAAATCAATCCACGATTGTGCACCCCAATACATGTCAGACATACTTTTAAGTTATGTACCCAGTAGGTTCCTCAGGTCCTCTGGCACTGGCCTTTTAACTATCCCAAAGCCTAGGACCAAGAGGCATGGAGAGGCAGCCTTTATTTATTATGCCCCCAGACTCTGGAATAGCCTGCCAGAGAACCTGAGGGCGGCCGAAACTATGGCCATATTTAAAAGAGATCTTAAAACACACCTTTTTAGCTTTTCTTTTCCTTAGGGTGCTTTTTAGTCTTTCAGTTTTTATTGTTATTCTTTTGTTTTTTTTATCCTCTTATGTTTGTTGTGTAGTCGATGATCGTGGAATTCAGGAAACAGCAGAGGGAGTACCCCCCTATCCACATCGACGGGACAGCAGTGGAGAAGGTGGAAAGTTAAGTTATTTGGCGTACATATCAATGACAAACTGAAATGGTCCACCCACACAGGCAGAGTGGTGAAGAAGGTGCAACAGCGTCTCTTCAACCTCAGGAGGCTGAGGAAATTTGGCCTGTCACCTAAAACCCTCAACCTTTTACAGATGCACAATTGAGAGCATCCTGTCGGGCTGTATCACCGCCTGGTACGGCAAATGGACCGCGCGCAACCGCAGGGCTCTCCAGAAGGTGGTGCGGTCTGCCCAACGCATCACCGGGAGCACACTGCCTGCCCTCCAGGACACCTACAGCACCCGATGTCACAGGAAGGCCAAAAAGGACACCACGTTGTCCTTCAATCAACTGGTGGACATGGCCATCCGGTTGGACAACCTGCTGGCTTCTAGAGGGCGTCCTGGAAGGGGCCTGCCCATTCCACCCCCTCCCCAACCCGGATCATGAGATGATGAAGCTGGGTGGAGCAGCGATCTGGGAGAGCGGAGGATGACAGCGCCAGTGTCACTCTGTTGTCTGCGTTCTTTTGGGTTTGGAGGTGGCAGGCAGGACATACTCGCGTCACCCCAGGTATCGAACACCCACACTCGTTCAGATCCCTCTGCTGCGCACTGCACCCTACACATCCACTTTCCTGATTACACAGTAGTTCCCCAGTGTAAAGCGCTGGGAACTTTATGGACAGGTCATTGGCACATAGTCTAGGCATTACATTGGCTCCCCTATCCATTCCACTCCCCATCAGAGCACTTGACAGTCGACCATTAGGGTCCGGGTTCGTTAGGGAAGTTACAGCACCAGTCACTATGGTTACGCACAAGACCCATAGAGAGCAAGTCACCTTTATTATTATTGAGTCTCCTGATTTCCCTGTTGTGTTAGGTCTTCCCTGTTTAGCACTACACAACCCCACCTTTTCATGGCCGCAGAGGGTTCTCACGGGGTGGTCGCGAGAGTGTCAGGGTAGGTGGCTAGGTGTTTCTGTTGGTGCAACCACGGTGGAAAGTCCAGACACTACCTCCACTGTGCACATTCCCCCTGAATACCTCGATTTGGCGCACACGTTTTTTCCAAAACGCAGGTGACCAAATTACCACCTCATCGGGCGGGGGATTGCGCGATAAACCTCTGGGTAGACGCTGTGCCTCCCAGGAGTCATGTGTATCCACTGTTGCAGGTTGAAACGGAGGCGATGGAGACAAACGTCTCCGAGTCCCTGCGCCAGGGGTTCATACGTCCCTCCACTTCGCCCTTGCATTGATTACCGAGCACTGAACAAGGGGACAATACGTTATAGTTATCCTCTACCCCTCATTCCATCTGTGATCGAGTCAATGCATGGGGCGTGCTTCTTCACAAAATTAGATCTCCGGAGTGCGTACAACCTGGTGCGTGTCCGAGAAGGGGACGAGTAGAAGACAGCATTCAGCACAACCATGGGGCATTATGAATACCTGGTGATGCCGTACAGTTTGATGAATGTTCCATCCGTCTTCCAGTCCTTTGTGAACAAGGGGTTTCGGGACATGCTTGGTTGTGGTGTAGTGGTCTACATTGATGACATTCTGGTGTATTCCGCTACGCGCACCGAGCATATGTCCCTGGTTCGCAAAGTGCTGGTCCAACTGTTGGAACATTACCTTTATGCCAGGGCAGAAAAGTGTCTGTTTTTCCAACAGTCCATCTCCTTCCTCGGATACCGCATTACCACCTCACGTGTGGAGATGGAGGGAGATCGCATTTCAGCCGTGCGTAATTGGCCGACTCCAACCACGGTCAAGAAGGTGCAGCGCTTTATTGGCTTTGCCAACTACTATTGGAGGTTTATCGGTTTTTTGGCAACGTCGCAGCTCCCATCACATCTCTGTTGAAGGGTGGGCCGTCCTGGCTCCGCTGGTCTGCTGAGGTTGACAGGGCCTTCAGTAACCTGAGGGTTCTGTTCACCTCTGCCCTGGTACTGGCCCATCCTGATCCATCACTACCATTCGTAGTGGAGGTGGATGCGTCCGAGGTAGGGATAGGCGCTGTCCTATCTCAACGCTCGGGCACGCCAACCAAGCTCCGCCCCTGTGCCTTCTTCTCCAAGAAGCTCAGCCCGGCGGAACAGAACTACGACGTTGGTGATTGGGAGCTGTTGGCTGTTGTCCGAGCCCTGACCATGTGGAGGCACTGGCGAAACACCCTTTCCTCATCTGGACAGACCCCCGTAACCTGGAGTATATCCGGGCAGCGAGGAGGCTGAACCCTCGCCAGGCCAGGTGGGCCCTATTCTTCACCCGGTTTGATTTTACACTATCTTACATCCCGGGTACGAAGAACGTGAAGGCAGACGCACTGTCACGGCTGTACGACACAGAGGCGAGGCCCATAGACAACACCCCCATACTCCCGGCCTCCTGCATTGTGGTGCCGGTAGTGTGGGCGATGGACGCGGACATAGAGCGGGCTTTACGCACAGAGCCATCTCCACCTCAGTGTCCAGTTGGGCTGCAGTACATGCCGTCTCTTGTCCGTGACCGTCTGATCTATTGGGCACACATGTCCCCCTCCTCTGGTCACCCAGGTATCGGTGGTACAGTGCGCTGCCTGACCGGAAAGTACTGGTGGCCTACCTTGGTTAAGGACGTGAGGGTGTCTCCTCCTACTCGGTGTGCGCCCAGTAAGGAACCTAGGCACCTCCCAGCGGGTAAGTTACAGCCCTTACCAGTTCCACAACGGCCATGGTCCCACCTGTGTATTGACTTTCTCACTGATCTTCCCCTCTCTCAGTGTAACACCACCATCCTGGTTGTTGTGGACCGCTTTTCAAAAGCCTGCCGCCTCCTTCATCTGCCCAGTCTCCCCACGGCCCTGCAGACTTCGGAGGCCCTGTTTACTCACGTCTTCCGGCACTACGGGGTGCCAGAGGACATAGTGTCTGACCGGGGTCCCCAGTTAACATCCAGGGTCTGGAAGGCGTTCATGGAACGTCTGGGGGTCTCGGTCAGCCTGACCTCTGGGTTTCACCCCGAGAGTAATAGGTAGGTGGAACAGGTGAATCAGGATGTGGGTAGGTTCCTGCGGTCCTACTGCCAGGACCGGCTGGGGGAGTGGTCAGTGTTCTTACCATGGCCAGAATGTGCCCAGAACTCTCTCTGCCACTCCTCCACTAACCTATCGCCCTTTCCGGAAGCTGAGCCCCGCAGTTTGTGGGGCCGTTCAAAGTCCTGAGGAGGATGAACGAGGTTACATATAGGTTATTACTCCCTTCAGATGACCGTATTAACCCCTCGTTCCATGTGTCTCTCCTCAGGCCGGTGGTGGCTGGTCCGCTCCAGGAGTCTGAGGTGCGGGAGGTTCCTCCGCCCCCTCTGGACATTGAGGGGGCCCCGGCGTACTCCGTCCGTTCCATCCTGGATTTGAGGCGTTGGGTGGGGAGCCTTCAGTACCTCGTGGAGTGGGAGGGGTACGGTCTGGAGGAGCGTTGTTGGGTTCCGGTGAGGGATATCTTCGATCCCTCCCTATTGCGGGATTTCCACCGTCGCCATCCGGCTCGCCCTGCTCCGCGTCCTCCTGGCCGTCCCCGAGGCCGGTGTCGGCGCGCTGCTGGAGCTGCACGTCAAGTGGTGGGTACTGTCACGACTTCCTCTGAAGCTGCCACCTCTCCTTGTTCGGGCAGGCTTCGGCGTTCATCGTCACTGGCCTTCTAGCCACTGCCGCTCCTCATCTCATCATTCCATTTGTTTTGTCTTGTTTATTACACACACCTGGTTCATATCCCCTCATCAGTACCTGTTTAAGTGTTCCCTCTGCCCCCTTGTCTTTGTGTGTGATTGTTTATTGTGGAGGATAGAGAAGCTTGGTGGAGCTCCATGCATTTTGTATTGCCGGGATATTGTATTTTCCAGTGCGCCTGTTTTGCGCACTGGAGTGTTTCGACGCATTACTGCGTAACTCTGTGTTTCAGAATATATCCTGTTATTCTGTGATTTACCCTCCTGTGCCTGACACTTTCCAAATCACCTCATCACAGTATGTGACCAATACATTTGTTTTTTTCCTGTGAAGCACATTGAGTTGCAATACATGTCTGAAATGTGCTGTACAAAAAAAGCTTGATTTTATTTATAGTTGAAATTTGTTTAATGTATCTCTATGTGACATGTTAAAGCAAAGTCACAGATCACTACATGACCCTAGGGGCAATGGTGTCTGCATATGATGTGGAATTCAACTGAATTGAACAGGCAGTGACTTTATAAACTCGAGTACATTCCACTCCTTCTCTGCTGTACTGCTTTTATTTACACACATGATCTACAGTATCTTAATAGAATATAGCATTGTGCCACTACCCACTATGTATTACTCACATCACCAAGTCTCGCCTCACAACAAATACGAGGGGAAATGAATTTATAGCACAGAGCAGTCTCCTTGGGGCTGGTACTGAGGAACTGCTACAGTTACACTGATCTGGCCCAACGTGATCAGGGACACTTTTAAAATCAATCCATCAAACGTGAAAGGCAAGGCACCTGAGAAGAAACGGGTAGCTACATTTATGCACTGAGACTGAGCATGCATCTCTGACTGGAACACAGAGTGAAAGTTGGATTGAAGTTCATTTGAGGACTAGTCACAATATATTGTCACGCAGATGGAAGAGAGTCAGGGCTCGGTGGTGAAGCTGCTCAAGATTTAGTAGATGGAACTGGTCACATTAGATCAAATTATAGGCTACTCATATCTTTTACATTTCCTGATATATATCACTTACTGTAAGTCACCATAGACTATAACGTTTGAGATCAATGTGAAAATGGTCCTCATTCATTTACCACATTTTCCATTTGTTCAACGTGTTTACTGGAACAACCAAAATCACTTACTCCAAAGCATTGTTTGTTCACTGAACTTGCACCATTTGGTCCCTGTAGAAAACAGCTGGAGCTAGTCTACAGGACCAACCTCCCGACAGATTGTATGATAAATAGCTTCACGCAGAACAGGTGAAATTTGTCCGCCTTTATCAGCTGGCTTAGCGTTAATGTCAGCTCCTAGTGTAAGCATCATTAAGAATCAAAATGTCCCCCGTTAGGAAACTGAGCACATGTGCCAGTTCACCGGGGCAGGCTTTGATGTGGCCGCCCCATATTTCAGGGACTAAGTGCTGCTTGAACTGCGGCCAACTGCCGGGGCAATACTAGGGCTTTGAGATATACCATGCTCTTGACTGGTGACGTTCTTAGGCTATAGAAGAAGCCTGATAGTGAAGTACCCTTCAGCTGACTGAGTGCTAAGGCTGCTCTGCTGTTCCTGTAGGTCAGTGTAGACATGTATGAGAGCAACAAGGTTTGAGTCTCTCATAGGTAACAGTAATATGGAGAGCTGCTGTTCTGAAAACCTACAGTAGAGGCAGAATCTACTTGGACATTCAAAATGATATATTTGAAATGTTTGTAGATCACTGTTAAGAATCCTGATTACATATGATTATGTTTAGGTAAAATCACAAAGCCCAGTGGAGATCCAACGCTAAAGATGTGATTTCCACAATGCTAACACAACATACTCTTTCTTAGTCCCAGTGAGAACATTGTATTTGTTCTCCTGTCTGGGAAAATGTCTTCAGTCACGCCATTTTCCTGACATCATCTCTCCTTAATGTCTGTCGATGAACAAGAGCTATGCGCCGTGTGTCATCACAGCTCGTCGCGAGCCCACTGAACTCCATATAGTCGCACTCTAGCGCTGGATACCAAACAGCCCAACAGGAGATAGCACACTGCTTGCTGTCAACTAGCACTGCTAGAAATGAGTTGAAATGGTATTATCTATAATATATGGGAGCCTCTTCTATTTTTATTAATGGTGATGACAGCCTCCATTCCTTAGAGAGAGGGAGGATCATTATTGGAAATGAGTCCATGTTGATTGAAGTATTGGGATGCTTGAAAGTTTTTTCCATGAGGGGTGAAGATTACGTTTGGTAAACAAAATTGTACTCTTACAAGAGCAATTTAGGATTAAGCAAAATTTAGGAAGGGATTCTACCACAATTTTACAGTAATATACAGTGCCGTGAAAAAGTATTTTCCCCCTTTCTGATTTTCTCTATTTTTGCATATTTTTGATACTGAATGTTATCAGATTTTCAACCAAACCTAATATTAGATAAAGGGAACCTGAGCTTACAAATAACAACAACCAAAAAAACATATTTTATTTAATTAACAAAGTTCTGCAACACCCAACTCCCCTGTGTGAAAAAAGTAATTGCCCCCTTACACTCAATAACTGGTTGTGCCACCTTTAGCTGCAATGACTGCAACCAAATGCTTCCTGTAGTTGTTGATCAGTCTCTCACATCGCTGTGAAGGAATTTCGACCCAGTCTTACATTCAGAACTGTTTTAACTCAGCAACATTTGTGGGTTTTCAAGCATGAATTGCTCGTTTCAAGTCCTACCACAATATTTAAATTGGGATTAGGTCTGGACTTTAACCATTCCAAAACTTAGAATGTGTTGCTTTTTAACAATTTTCCTGTAGACTTGATTGTGTTTGCCGCATGACCCAGCTGCGCTTCAGCTTCAGCTCACAGACGGATGGCCTGACATTCTCCTGTAGAATTCTCTGATACAGAGGAGAATTCATGGTTCCTTCTATTAAGGCAAGTCGTCCAGGTCATGAGGCAGCAAAGCATCCCCAAACCATCACACTACCACCACCATGCTTCACTGTTGGTATGAGGTTCTTACTGTGGAATGCAGTGTTTGGTTTTCGCCAGGCATAATGGGGACCCATGTCGTTCAAAAAGTTGACTGAAGTTTGCCAAAAAGCACCTGGATGATCATCAAGACTCTTGGAAGAACGTTCTATGAACAGATGAGTCAAAAGTATAATTTTTTGGATGAAAGTATAACTTTTCATGCTTGAAAACCCACAAAGCAGTTCTGTATGCAAGAGTGGGCCAAAATTCCTCCACAGCGATGTGAGCGACTGATCAACAACTACAGGAAGCATTTGGTTGCAGTCATTGCAGCTAAAGGTGGCACAACCAGTTATTGAGTGTAAGGAGGCAATTACTTTTTCACACAGGGAATTGGGTGTTGCATAAATTTGTTAACTAAATAAAAAAAATAAGTATAATTTATTTTGTTATTTGTAAACTCAGGTTCCCTTTATCTAATATAAGGTTTTGGTTGAAGATCTGATCAAATTCAGTATCAATAATATGCAAAAACAGAGAAAATCAGAAAGGGGGCAAATACACTACATGACCAAAGGTATGTGGAGACCTGCTCGTCGAACATCTCATTCCAACATCATGGACATTAATACTGACTTGTTGGAAAGGTGGTATCCTATGACAGTGCCACGCTGAAAGTCACTGAGCTCTTCGGTAAGGCCATTCTACTGCCAATATTTGTCTATGGAGATTGCATGACTGTGTGCTCGATTTTATACACCTGTCAGCAACGGATGTGGCTGAAATTGCTGAATCCACTAATTTGAAGGGGTGTCCACATACTTTTGTATATATAGTGTATTATAACTTGAATCATTATCTTTAGGGGTGCTTTTATCTTTTTCTGACAAGAACTCTTTGATTCATCTCATCAGGGTGAGACTTAGGTTTCAGTTCCCGTAACAGGCTCTTCATATAGGAACTACAGATAAAAAGGTTAGCTCGACCTTGTGAAATAAAAGGAGTGAACTCTTTTAAACATGCTTTGATCATTACTCTTGAAAACAAAACAAATTTGAAATAAAGCTAATTTAATTTATCTCCAAAAGGGGAAAGTTACACAGCATATTCACTGCAACGGGACTCATTGCAACATAGCTGATAACTAGTAAAAACAACTCCACCAACTTATTTGAATGTTTTGCCAGAATATACTCCTTATACCCTCTATTTCTGCTCTAAAAGTACAGTGGTTATGTATACGATTGCATGCAGGAGCGTACTGAATAGAGATGGCACTCAACCGTGATGAAATTCTGTATATACTGAACAATTCAAAAATGCCCATGCTGGTGTGCTCTACTGTATTAGAGAAAACATTTTCTCAGGGTTTTGGATGAGCCTTAGCAAAGTGCGTCATTAACATCACCAGTTTATAACAGTACAATAACCAAGCCTTTCTGTATAGATATCTGTGTAGGAAGAGAGCCTAGTGATGTAACAGATCTTACTTAAATGGCAGGGGCAGCAATGTTGGTCTAGAAGACCCCTCAGGCTCATCTCATTTTACTGCCAATGTTTGTCTATGGAGATTGCATAGATGCCATGGAGATTGCATGTCAGTGTCCTTTTTCACAGCACTGTAGCTATTTTCAGTTCCAAAAATCTGACTGCACTCCTATCAATTTTAATCAGCTGATCAGCTCTCAAACTGGGTAAAACTTTAGATACTGGTAAAAACTTCACCTACACATCACTATATTACAAAAATGCCCTTCAACTTCTGCTGGATGGGAAACTTTTTCTGAATTAGTTTCAAGTGTTAGGGGTAAACCCATCAAACAGGGCATTTCAGAATAGATGCTTTGTTTTCCAGAGGTTCTCAAATTCCACTGTGGTGGCATTTCCTTTATGCTAACAGTGTAACTACGCAACCTTTCTAATCTCACTCCATCTTTTTTCCATTGGACTGTTTTGGTATGATGGTGTGTGGGAAAGGTAGAGCAGTAGTACAAAAGTAACATCACTAAACAACCAACCTCACTCAAACACAACCGGCACATACAGTACAATTTTAAACATTCAACCACCACTTGCTGTCATTAGTCAATTTGGGAAATTTATAAAAATGAATTGGAATTGTACATTTCTCTCAAATCAGACAGAACAATATAGGGCAAGGAACATCATAAGCCGCCATAACACTTTCCCTTCTCCCTGTGAAACTCACCCAGTAACTGGACACCTCGTGTCAGGCCGTAGACGTCTATGAGAGCCCAGAGTGGCTCGGAGGCATGGACCCCGCTGAAGAACAGCATGGGGCTGGAACCATTGGTGCGGTAAAACACCCGACCCTTCTTGTCCACCCAGAAGGAGATGACATTGCCCTCATTGGACAGCTCCTCGGGCAGGGCCTTGGCCCAGAAGCCGTTCTGGGAGACCAGGTCTGGGCAGGCGTACTTGGGCAGGTTGTCTGGGTTGATGCGGGACGGGTCCTTGGAGGTGAAGCCCAGACGCAGGGCTCCGCTCCAGCAGCACTGCTTCTTAGTGATCTGGAGGGGAACAGATAATGGTTTCACATATACCATTTACATTTTGATGAAGGGAGTTAAGCTGGTGAATGACCTAAAGTCCATTCCATTAGTCGTGTTAACCTAAAATTGACCAATAGACATTATGGTTGGCCATTTGTTAAAACTTTGACAAACCAAATGGTAAACAACAACAACACAAATAAACATATACTGTATGTCTGTTTATCATCAGAATGGATATTCTTGTCGGATCTCATTTAAAACCTCTATTTACACTTCTTTCACCATTCAAGATAACAGTAGGCCAATGGCTCACATGGCAATGCTTCCCCTGCTCTTTCACTTGAGACATAGATGGTCTGATAGGTGAAGTGGAAACTTTGGCTAAGCTCTTTTGGCCCACACAGAATCAGGGGAATAATGAAGGTAAAATGCACAGTGAGTGAGAGAGACAGACAAAATAATTATGGAAAACAGGCTAAAAGAAAGGGAGGAAAGAAAGTGTGCTGATAACCATGGTCCACTGCCCAGTCTATCCATACCTTGAGGCGGACCTGCTCGTACAGGGCGATGGACCGGTTGCTGAAGGTGATGGCGTTGCAGAAGCTGGCCTGCCTCTTGACGGTCCTCTGGGCCACGTCCATGACGATCTGGGAGCCCTTGGCACTGGGGTGGAAGAGCAGGGGAAAGGAGGACAGGCTGCCCCCACACTGCAGGATGGGCAGACATTGCTTGGTGGGCTTATGGTGGTAGCGGTGGGATGTGGTGGGGAAGGGGCCACCCAGAGAATCTGAAAAGGAGGAAGCATAGGGGGAGTTAGATATACGGATCTACAAAGAACATTACTTGAGAGATCAGAAAAGTATTACTAAAATGCATATCATAGGAACCACAACATTTGCAGTTGTACTCTATGGCATCCACTGTTTAAATATGCACAATGTCAATATAAAAATGCATTAACAGCATACAATCAATAAAAACTGCCTTTCTTCAATGTTGTGATGATGACTGGGTGTATAGGTAACTGCCAAAAATAAAGGAAACACCAACATAAAGTATCTTAATATGGCTTTGGGCCACCACGAGCCAGAACAGCTTCAATGCACCTTGGCAAAGATTCTACAAGTGTCTGGAACAAGAAATTCCATAATTTGGTGTTTTGTTGAAAACAGCCATGGCATATGGTTTACATCATTTTCATGCTCATCAAGCCATTTGTTGACCACTCGTGCCCTGTGGATGGGGGCATTGTCCTCCTATGGGGTCATAGCCATAGTAGCCAAAATAATGGCCAAAATGGCTGGCCAGCATTTTTATACATTACCCTAAGCATGATGGGATGTTAATTGCTTAATTAACTCAGGAACCACACCTGTATCCCTCGTTTCCATTATTACCTGTATGTTCCTTTAAGAACCATTTAACTCAAACTTTATTTTCAGAAATCCAACAACGAGTACAAACAAAATTAAATATAGGTCTGTTAGTAATCTCGATTTTCTCCTTGGATGAGAATATATAAGGATAAGAGCTGCTTGGTAACCAGAGAGAATTGTGCAGCTGCGAAAACCTCATACAAAATGAGGTAATATCAGTCATTGGTAATCTCCTGTCATACCATTCATTTTTTGTTATTCCACATTTTGCCAATGGTTTATTCAGATCCCCATTAGCTTTTGCCGAAGCGGCAGCTATTCTTCCTGGGGTCCACACAAAAGCATAAACACGACAAGTAACAAAGCAAAACACTGATAGACAAGAACAGTTTCACAAATTTAAAATACAATGATATGCGTGTGTTTGTGTGTCATTTCACAGTCTCTATTGTGCAATGAGATGTTGTTTTATCAATTTTTGAAATGGTAATGTTGCTGTTTGCTTGGGTCATTGGAGATGGAAGGGAGTTCCATGCAATCATGGCTCTGT
This sequence comes from Coregonus lavaretus, assembly GCF_964263955.1. Lineage (NCBI taxonomy): Eukaryota > Metazoa > Chordata > Actinopteri > Salmoniformes > Salmonidae > Coregonus > Coregonus lavaretus. Next base: position 10,985,637 of record NC_140023.1, on the reverse strand, counting down.
ATAATACTGTGCGTTGCCGTTAATTCATTTTGGACTAGGGGACTGTGAAAAGACCCCTGGTGGCATGTGTTGTTGGGTATGTATGGGTTTCTGAGCTGTATGTTATTTAATTATGCAGACAATCTGGAATTGATCACAGTAATATTTCTAATAAAAACTAGAAGAGAAGGAGTTAATCTCTCGTCAACTAGGAAAGACTGGCATGCATGTTGTTGATGTTAGTTCTGTATGTGCAGTTAAGGGCAAGACGTGCAGCTCTGTTTTGAGCCAGCTGCAGCTTTTTTAGATCTTTCTTTGCTACACTTGACCATATTACCAGACAGTAATCAAGATGGGACAAGACCAGAGCCTGAACAACTAGTACAGTTGATTTGTGTCAAAAATGCAGAAGATCTTTTACAGATATACCCCATCCCCATATTCACAACAACTTTATCAATAGGACTTGACCATGATAATTGACCATCCAATGTTATACCTAGGAGTTTAGCTTCCTCAGCTTGCTCAATGGTCACACCCTTTATGCACAACACAAATCAAATTGTATTTGTCACATGCTTCGTAAACAACAGTGAAATGCTTACTTACAGGCCCTTCCCAACAATGCAGAGAGAAAGAAAATAGAGAAATAATAGAAAAGTAAAACACGTAATAATAAAATTAATAATAAATACAGAGTGAGTAACGATAACTTTGCTATATACACAGGGTACCAGTACCGAGTCGATGTGCAGGGGTACAAGGTAAGAGGTAGATATTTACATATAACTAGGAATAAAGTGACAGATAATAAACAGTAGCAGCAGCGTATATGTGATGAGTCAAAAACAAATAGTGCAAAAAAGGGTAAATACAGATAGTTAAATAGTTAACCAAATACAGTTCCTTTGGAAAGTATTCAGACCCTTTGACTTTTTCCACATTTTGTTAGGTTATACCCTTATTCTAACATTTATTAAATTGTATTTTTTTCTCATCAATCTACACACAACACCCCATAATGACAAAGAAAAAACAGGTTTTTAGAAATGTTTGCAAATGTATAAAACAGAAAAAACGGAAATATCACATTTACATAAGTATTCAGACCCTTTACTCAGTATTTGTTGAAGCACCTTTGGCAGCGATTACAGCCTTGAGTCTTCTTGGGTATGACGCTACAAGCTCTCAAGCTCTCTCAGGTTGGATGGGGAGCGTTGCTGCAAAGCTATTTTCAGGTCTCTCCAGAGATATTCGATCGGGTTCAAGTCCGGGCTCTGGCTGGGCCACTCAAGGACATTCAGAGACTTGTCCCGAAGCCACTCCTGCATTGTCTTGGCTGTGTGCTTAGGGTCATAGTCCTGTTGGAAGGTGAACCTTCGCCCCAGACTGAGGTCCTGAGCGCTCTGGAGCAGGTTTTCATTAAGGAGCTCTCTGTACATTGCTCTGTTCATCTTTGCCTCGATCCTGACTAGTCTCCCAGTCCCTACCACTGAAAAACATCCCCACAGCATGATGCTGCCACCACCATGCTTCACCGTAGGGATGGTGGCAGGTTTCCTCCAGGCGTGACGCTTGGCATTCAGGCCAAAGAGTTCAATCTTGGTTTCATCAGACCAGAGAATCTTGTTTCTCATGGTCTGAGAGTCTTTAGGTGCCTTTTGGCAAACTCCATGTGGGCCGTCATGTACCTTTTACTGAGGTGTATCTTCCGTCTGGTCTCTCTACCATAAAGGCCTGAATGGTGGAGTGCTGCAGAAATGGTTGTCCTTCTGGAAGGTTCTCCAATCTCCACAGAGGAATTCTAGAGCTCTGTCAGAGTGACCATCGGGTTCTTGGTCACCTCCCTGACCAAGGCCCTTCTCCCCCGATCGCTCAGTTTGGCAGGGCGACCAGCTCTAGGAAGAGTCTTGGTGGTTCCAAACTTCTTCCATTTAAGAATGATGGCGGCCACTATGTTCTTGGGGACCTTCAATGCTGCAGAAATGTTTTGCTACCCTTGCGACACAATCCTGTCTCTGAGCTCTACGGACAATTCCTTCGACCTCATGGTTTTTGCGCTGACATGCAATGTCAACTGTGGGATCTTATATAGACAGGTACCTTTCCAAGTCATGTCCAATCAACTGCAACAATTTATCACAGGTGGACTCCAATCATGTTGTATCAAGGATGATCAATGGAAACAGGATGCACCTGAGCTCAATTTCAAGTCTCATAGCAAAAGGTCTGTATACTTATGTAAATAAGGTGCATAGGTAGACTTGGTGCATAGGTACCGGTTGCGGTGCTGTAGCAGAGAGACCAGTGCTGCATGGAGATTGACACTGCAATGGACAGCAGCCATTTTACGGGCTCCTGACCAATTCTGCTATTTTGTGTTTATAAAATTTTTGAACACAATGTTTCTGCCATTATTTCCTATGCCTGAAAAGAGCTGCTGGACATCAGAACAGCAACCGTTGAGATTTAGATCTTAGGGAATGTTTTGAAACAAATACAATGCTTTTAGTTGTAGTATTGTGTGTAGGCCAGTGACAAAACATCTACATTTAATCCATTTTAAATCCAGGCTGTAACACAACAAAATGTGGAAAAAGTCAAGGGGTGTGAATACTTTCTGAAGGCATTGTATTTAAGACCAGTTTATTATTAATCACCCATTCTGATACTGACTGTAACTCCTTATTTAGAATTTCAGTGAGCTCACTGGCTTTTGGTGCTGACATGTAGAGTGTGGAATCATCCGCATACATAGTCATTCTAGCATCGTGTAACACCAGTGGCAAATAATTTGTAAAAAATAGAGAAGAGTAACAGCCCAAGCTAACTGCCCTGAGGGACACCGCACTGTACATATCTGATATTAGAGAAGCTTCCATTGAAGAACACTCTCTGGGATCTATTGAATAGATAACTCTCCAACCATGTGATGGCAGGTGATTTAAATCCATAACAAGTGAGTTTTTTTCAATAACAGTTTATGATCAATAACATCAAAGGCTGCACTGAAATCTAACAATACAGCTCCAACTATCATCTTATTATCCATTTATGCTAACCAATCATCAGTCATCTGAGTCAGTGCAGTACACGTTGAGTGCCCTTCTCTATATGCATGCTGAAAGTCAGTAGTTAACTTGTTCTCTGAAAAATAGCATTGTATTTGGTCAAACACAATTCTCTCCATCAGTTTACTAAGAACAGGCAGCAAACTGATTGGCGGCTGTTGGAGACAGCAAAGGGTGCTTTACTATTTTTAGGCAGTGAAATTACTTTAGCTTCCTTCCACGCCTGTGGACACACAGACACAGACACAGACACAGACACAGACACAGACACAGACACAGAAACAGTCACACACACACACACACACACAAACACACACACTCCTTTAGGCTTTGGTTAAAGATATAGCCCTGGTTTCATCTTGAGTCTTGAATATATCTTGAATATATCAACAATATATACAGTGGGGTCCACAATTATTGACACGCTTGATAAAGATGAGCAATAATGACTGTCTAAAATAAATAATTCAAATAATGAGCTATATCGTATGCTACATTTTTGGGGGGAAATTATAGTTTATACTAATACAATTGCTCAGAGAAAGATATTTTGTTTATCAAGTAATAATTTATCTCAAAAAGGTAGGGGTCAAAATTATTGACACCCCTAAAGATTCTTATAAATAAAGTAGTCAGAAATGCAGTATTTGGTCCCATATTCCTAGCATGCAATGACTACAGCAAGCGTGTGACTCTACAAACATGTTGGATGCATTTGCAGTTAGTTTTGGTTGTGTTTCAGATAATTATGTGCCCAACAGAAATGAATGGTAAATAATGTATTGTGTCATTTTGGAGTCACTTTTATTGCAAATAAGAATATAATATGTTTCTAAACACTTCTACATTCATGTGGATGCTACCATGATTACGGATCATTCTGAAATAATCGTGAATAATAATGAGTGAGAAAGTTACAGAGGGTCAAAGAATAGCATAACACGGAAAAAACGACTACAAAGCTACTTTAGGATGTATCTGACTTGTAGTAAATACCAAAGAATGCATAATGGGTAATAAACAGCTCCTACACATACATCCTTCAATGCAGCTCTAATTGACTCCAAATCTACTTTTCTCACATCTGCCTTTTTGTAGACTGATAAGGCGTGGTTTGTGCCACTGTAAGCGCTAAATCAACAGTTAGGCTACTCCCCTTGGTTATCCTAATCTCCTTTTCCTCATTTACATTTTCACATCTCCCTTCAAAGCAATACAACAATGCCAAGGACATTGAGTTGTCATGGAGATATTTCTGGTGAGATCATCACAAATAATGACTTATTCAACAGACAATTGTGTGGGAATAACCTAATGTTATTTTATGACTTGCACTTAGCTGATTGTCAAATTAACATTCACAAATAATATTTTATAATATATAATAATATTAAGATAATAGGTAATATCACAAATACCTGTCCTTCACAAACCTACAGTACAGTATAAACCAGTAGAGGTTTGGGAGCAGGTCAACACTGGCCTGTCACCAGGTCACTGCACTAAAAAGCAAAAGGTCTAAGGATCTAAAACTAGAGGAGCACGTTTGCCTAATTAAGAGGGGTGCGTGTGTGTGTGAGTGAGTGTGAGAGAGAGAGAGTATCCCTAGCCTAATCTCTTATTATTGCTCATGACCTCTAGGGGTCAAGAGCTTTTCAGTGTACCCAGGAGACATTTCAATTAGGCAGCTTACATTGGCAACAGAGCATCATGGGGCTTCTGCGAATGCAGTCACTTCAATTTCAAGACAGGAATATTATGCATAGGTTAAACTCGTATCTATCCATGGATGTACATAATAGCCTCATTTGAATAAGACATTTGACCAGGAAATTAACCAAAAATAATGCAGCACAGAATTTGTCATGTGTTTCTACAGAGTTATTTTCTCCATTGTTGAAACTCTTTTAGATTATGGCTGCCAAGAGAACTCCAATGAATTGTTCAGGCTAATCTGGCATAGGAAAAGTACATCTTATTTGTTAGAGTATACACTACTGACTTGAGGTATTCACATGTCTGTGCCTGGGCTACAGAAAAATGATGAATGGTTCTTTATGTACAACAATGGTCCTAAATAAAGTCATAATAAATCAAGTAACCATATTTTTTTTATCATGTCACATTATGTTTGATGGCAACATAAAAGGGTGTATTGTATTCAACCACTGGCCTAACAAATGATAATGTATGACATGCCAGAACATACAAAACAAACACTTTTGGTTGACTCAAGGTCCAAAATGTGTTTACAAAAGACCTCACAAATGCCAAATGCATTGTGCTTACTGCTGCCACATTGATAGATTTGAATTCTTTATGCTTATTTAAATTAAGCATTACATTGTATTGTCTGAGAAGGTCGGTGCCTACCTCCTCGACGGCACAGAGGTTCTCTGTGTACACTACTGGTCAAAAGTTTTAGAACACCTACTCATTCAAAGGTTTTTCTTTATTTTTACTATTTTCTACATTGTAAAAAACTATGAAATAACACATATGGAATCATGTAGTAACCAAAAAAGTGTTAAACAAATCAAATATATTTTATATTTTAGATTCTTCAAATAGCCACCCTTTGCCTTGATGACAGCTTTGCACACCTGTGGCATTCTATCAACCAGCTTCATGAGGTAGTCACCTGGAATGCATTTCAATTAACCGGTGTGCCTTCTTAAAAGTTAATTTGTGGAATTTCTTTCCTTCTTAATGCGTTTGAGCCAATCAGTTGATACAGAAGATAGCCCTAGTCCATATTATGGCAAGAACTGCTCAAATAAGCAAAGAGAAACTACAGTCAATCGTCAATAGAGAAAATGTCAATAACTTTGAAAGTGCAGTCGCAAAAACCATCAAGCACTATGATGAAACTGTCTCTCATGAGGACCGCCACAGGAATGGAAGACCCAGAGTTACCTCTGCTGCAGAGGATAAGTTCATTAGAGTTACCAGCCTCAGAAATTGCAGCCCAAATAAATGCTTCACAGAGTTCAAGTAACAGACACATCTCTACATCAACTGTTCAGAGGAGACTGTGTGAATCAGGCCTTCATGATAGAATTGCTGCAAAGAAACCACTACTAAAGGACACCAATAAGAAGAAGAGACTTGATTGGGCCAAGAAACACGAGCAATGGACATTAGACCAATGGAAATGTGTCCTTTGGTCTGGAGTCCAAATTGGAGATTTTTGGTTCCAACCGCCGTGTCTTTGTGAGACGTGGTGTGGGTGAACGGATGATATCCGCATGTGTATTTCCCACCATAAAGCATGGAGGAGGAGGTGTTATGGTGTGGGAGTGCTTTGCTGGTTACACTGTCTGTGATTTATTTAGAATTCAAGGCACACTTAACCAGCATGGCTACCACTGCATTCTGCAGCGATACTCCATCCCATCTGGTTTGGGCTTAGTGTGACTATCATTTGTTTTTCAACAGGACAATGACCCAACATACCTCCAGGCTCTCCAAGAAGGAGAGTGATGGAGTGCTGCATCAGATGACCTGGCCTCCACAATCCCCCTACCTCAACCAGCAAATTAAGATGGTTTGGGATGAGTCGGACTGCAGAGTGAAGGAAAAGAAGCCAACATGTGCTCAGCATATGTGGGAACTCCTTCAAGACTGTTGGAAAAGCATTCCAGGTGAAGCTGGTGTAGAGAATGCCAAGAGTGTGCAAAGCTGTCATCAAGGCAAAGGGTGGCTATTTGAAGAATCTCAAATATATAATATATTTTGATTTGTTTAACACTTTTTTGGTTACTACAGAATTCCATATGTGTTATTTCACAGTTTTGATGTCTTCACTATTATTCTACAATGTAGAAAATAGTAAAAAATAAAGAAAAACCCTGGAATGAGTAGGTGTTCTAAAACTTTTGACCGGTAGTGTTTATCTTGAGAGCAATGCAACCGGACAGAGATGTCAAACTTCACATTGAGCAGAGACTGGGCATGATAAAGAGAAAGGCCACGACAAGCATCCAGCATGCAGGTTAAGGAAGGGGAATATTGCTTAGAGCTCAATCGTCATTGATTGGTCAGGGCAACCAAACAGTGAAGACTGGATAGACAGAGCCAGAGACAGCCATAGGCAGTGTCACCTGGCCCGCAGCCCCGCTGCCCCGTTCTGGAGTCTTTTTTCCAGGCTTGACATTACGTTAGCATCAGGGCTCAGTGGCCCGCTAATGTGGGACAAAAGCTCAGCGGCAGCAGCCCTGGAGAGCACAGGGCAAGTGTGTTACAGCAGCTTGGTTGTCACAATGTGTCATCTCTGAAAGGGACAGGTGGAGGTTGGCCCTAAGCACTAATCTAATGTCGGTTTTACATTTGACGTGCTGATGGTCAAGGTTTAACTGGGTTTGGGTAAGATGGTCCTAGATATGACTCTAAGGGCATCTAGCTGCCTAAGGCCACTGGGAAGCCTAGGGTATGTATACTACCCTGGCTGACACAACTATAGTTTCACATTTCTAATAGACCTCTCCTACCTGTGAGGTCTAATGTAAAGTATAAACTGGGTGGTTCGAGCCCTGAATGCTGATTGGCTGACAGCCGTGGTATATCAGACCTTATACCATGGGTATGACAAAACATTTATTTTGACTGCTCTAATTTCGTTGGTAACCAGTTTATAATAGCAATAAGGCACCTCGGGGGTTTGTGATATGTGGCCAATATACCACGGCTAAGGGCTGTGTCCAGGAACTCCGTGTTGCATCGTACATGAGAACAGCCCTTAGCCGTGGTATATTGGCCATATACCACACCCCCTCATGCCTTATTGCTTAAGTATACCATATACTGTACATTGCACACACGTAATCTCTGTATCATTGCATAGCCAGGAAAGATGGATTGCATAGCTAGGAAAGCTGTTTGTGATGTTCACCAAGATGGCGCCGATAGACATTTACAAGCATTTTGCTACACCCGCAATAACATCTGCTAAATATGTGTATGAGACCAATAAAATATGATTTGATGTTTATAAAAGTTTTGAACCTCTTATTATAGCCTCATCATATAGATCTATCTGACAAGGGACAAAAAGGGACAAGAAGGGACAAAAAAACAAATACGATTTAGTACACCATGAGGCCATGATCAGAGTAGAACTGCAGACTACACATGTATTCATTTAGAGTAATTAACATGATTAATTTGATTAGTTATGTCAATGCATATGGTTTTGTGGAGTATCAGACAACTGATTGGACACTTGGGCAGTCAATGAGAGGCACACTGTTTACAAATACTAGGCAAGGTAAACGATTTAAATCATAATAATAATAATTAAGGAACACCATTTCTCCACATTGATAACCCGTTATATTCAATGTCCAGTTATTTGGCTCAATCATCCCAGACATACTTAACCAAAAGTTGTCATCCGAAGAAAATATGTAGCAGATAAGAAAATAAGAAATATAAATACCATCAGCCAATTTGAAACAATGCAAATATGAAGTTGATTCTTGAACATTCACGTTGCTGCACATACCAGAATATTGCATTGCTATAATTGTGTGATAACGTTAGCATGCATCTAACATAAAAAAGAACACAAGTCATAGCTAGAGCATTCATAATACTTTAACTCATTTTCTTGCTGACTAATTTATTTTTGTAAGGGATAAACTGCCAGTTAACAATCAACTTATAATCATCCTCAAATTTTGCAATGTTTGCCTCTAGGTTTTCATTGTAGCCTATCCCATCAGCATCAGCAACGTTTTTATTATTGCTAAACATATGCAATCGATAATCGAATATAGGCTACCTCCCCCTCAAATGTCAAATATCCTTACCGTACAATGTATTTCTTGTTATCTGACCTCCCATGTTTAAATACAAGGTGAGTTCCTCTTCTCTGGTTTTGTTAGATAAAATATTCACAGAGACATGCGCTCCTTGGCTGTCAACATAACATAATCAGATAATCACGATTTCGTTCTCTTCAAACACCGTTTGCCCTCAGTGTAGTTAGTGGCTGTCCAAGCCGATTCACATTGGACCGCGGCAGATAGGCTACACAGCAGTAACACACAGCAGCGCAGAATAACATTGAAATTAACATAAAAGGTGGAAGTGGAGGTGGAGCTTCAAGAATAACTATTAACACTATCGATAACACCAAGGAAGTTGACTTCCAACTTTTCTCCTTTTGAAGTCAACGATAGCCTATATGAGTGCATTTTTCGGTAAACAAACATAGCGCGCCCAAAACCAGTATGCACTGAGAGGAAATCTGAATGGTGTACACAGTTTTGGAAATGCAGGGAAAGTCCAACAATTTACTTGTAGCTACCTTAGGATACATTTACACAGGCAGCACAATTCTGACATAATTTTTCACTAATTGGTCTTTTGAGCTCTGAACAAGATCTGATGTTAAAAGATCTGATGTGATTGGTCAAAAGACCAATTAGTGGAAAACAGATCAGAATTGGGCTGCCTGTGTAAACGCAACTTAAGTTTAATAGCTAAAATCAGCTGCAATGTACACTGTATGTACAAAAATATGTGGACACTCCTTCAAATTAGTGGATTTGGCTATTTCAGCCACACCCATTGATGAAAGGTGTATAAAATCGAGCACACAGACATGCAATCTCCATGGAGAAACGATGGCAGTAGAATAGCCTTCCTGAAGAGCTCAGTGACTTTCAACGTGGCACCGTTATAGGATGCCACCTTTCCAACAAGTTAGTTCGTCAAATTTCTTCCCTGCTAGATCTGCCCCAGTCAACTGTAAATTCTGTTATTGTGAAGTGGAAACATCTAGGAGCAACAACGGTTCAGTCGCGAAGTGGTAGGCCAAACAAGCTCACAGAAGGGGACCGCCGAGTGCTGAAGCGTGTAGCACGTAAAAATTGTCTGTCCTCGGTTGCAACACTCATAACCAAGTTCCAAACTGCCTCTGGAAGCAACGTCAGCACAAGGTTTCCATGGCCGAGCAGCCGCACACAAGCCTAAGATCACCATGTGCAATGCCAAGCGTAGGCTGGATTGGTGTAAAGCTCACCGCCATTGGACTCTGGAGCATTGGAAACGGGTTCTCTGGAGTGATGAATCACGCTTCACCATCTGGCTGTCCGACGGACGAATCTGGGTTTGGCGGATGTCAGGAGAACGCTACCTGCCCGAATGCATAGTGCCAACTGTAAAGTTTGGTGGAGGAGGAATAATGGTCTGGGGCTGGTTTTCATGGTTCGGGCAAAGCCCCTTAGTTCCAGTGAAAGGAAATCTTAACACTACAGCATACAATTACATTCTAGACAATTCTGTGCTTCCAACTTTGTGGCAACAGTTTGAGGAAGGCCCTTTCCTGTTTCAGCATGACAATTCCCCCGTGCACAAAGCGAGGTCCATACATTTTACATTTTTACATTTTAGTAATTTAGAAGACGCTCTTATCCAGAGCGACTTACCGTTAGTGAGTGCATATATTTTCATACTGGCCCCCCGTGGGAAACGAACCCACAACCCTGGCGTTGCAAGCGCCATGCTCTACCAACTGAGCTACACGGGGCCATACAGAAATGGTTTGTAGAGATCGGTGTGGAAGAACTTGACTGGCCTGCAAGGAGCCCTGACCTCCACCCCATCGAACACCTTTGAGTTGAATTGTAATGCAGACTGCGAGCCAGGCCTATCGCCCAACATCAGTGCCCAACCTCACTAATGCTCTTGTGGCTGAATGGAAGCAAGTCCCCGCATCTGGGTTCCAACATCTAGTGGAAAGCCTTCCCAGAAGAGTGGAGGCTGTTATAGTAGCAAAGGGGGGACCAATTCCATATTAATGCCCATGATTTTGGAATGAGATGTTCGATGAGCAGGTGTCCACATACTTTTGGTCATGTATGTCAATTGGTTTTAATGTTTATGGTCAATTGTCAATAGAGAATAATTGTAATGTTGTCTTTTTGTAGGCACTAACTCCGCCATGGTTCAATTTAGTTTTTTTAGGTTTTTTTGATAAATGCCGAAAATAAGGTCTGTGGTAAACAGACTTAGGAGATCTTATACGTTTTGTTCTATGAGATAATCTTCACCAACTGACGTAGCTTTCTGTGAATGTTGAAGCATTTAAGTAATAACAAAAGCACTTAACGCACTTAAAAGCTTCATAATCCATAAAGGTCATGATAATTGACTGATATTATCTCATAGAACAAAATGTATAAGATATCCTACACCTGTGTTAATCAATCAATTTTCAATCAATTTTATTTTATATAGCCCTTCTTACATCAGCTAATATCTCGAAGTGCTGTACAGAAACCCAGCCTAAAACCCCAAACAGCTAGTAATGCAGGTGTAGAAGCACGGTGGCTAGGAAAAACTCCCTAGAAAGGCGAAAACCTAGGAAGAAACCTAGAGAGGAACCAGGCTATGAGGGGTGGCCAGTCCTCTTCTGGCTGTGCCGGGTGGAGATTATAACAGAACCATGCCAAGATGTTCAAAAATGTTCATAAGTGACAAGCATGGTCAAATAATAATCAGGAATAAATCTCAGTTGGCTTTTCATAGCCGATCATTAAGAGTTGAAAACAGCAGGTCTGGGACAGGTAGGGGTTCCATAACCGCAGGCAGAACAGTTGAAACTGGAATAGCAGCAAGGCCAGGCGGACTGGGGACAGCAAGGAGTCACCACGGCCGGTAGTCCCGACGTATGGTCCTAGGGCTCAGGTCTCTCAGTTGGCTTTTCATAGCCGATCATTAAGAGTTGAAAACAGCAGGTCTGGGACAGGTAGGGGTTTCGTAGCCGCAGGCAGAACAGTTGAAACTGGAATAGCAGCAAGGCCAGGCGGACTGGGGACAGCAAGGTGTCATCATGCCCGGTAGTCCTGACGTATGGTCCTAGGGCTCAGGTTCTCAGAGAGAAAGAGAGAACGAGAGAATTAGAGAGAGCATACTTAAATTCACACAGGACACTGGATAAGACAGGAGAAGTACTCCAGGTATAACCAACTAACCCCAGCCCCCCGACACATAAACTACTGCAGCATAAATACTGGAGGCTGAGACAGGAGCGGTCCGGAGACACTGTGGCCCCATCCGAAGAAACCCCCGGACAGGGCCAAACAGGAAGGATATAACCCCACCCACTCCGCCAAAGCACAGCCCCCGCACCACTAGAGGGATATCCCCAACCACCAACTTACAATCCTGAGACAAGGCCGAGTATAGCCCACAGAGGTCTCCACCACAGCACAAACCAAGGGGGGGGCGCCAACCCAGACAGGAAGATCACGTCAGTAACTCAACCCACTCAAGTGACGCACCCCTCCCAGGGACGGCATGAAAGAGCACCAGCAAGCCAGTGACTCAGCCCCTGCAACAGGGTTAGAGGCAGAGAACCCCAGTGGAGAGGGGAACCGGCCTGGCAGAGACAGCAAGGGCTGTTCGTTGCTCCAGCCTTTCCGTTCACCTTCACACTCCTGGGCCAGACTACACTCAATCATATGACCTACTGAAGAGATAAGTCTTCAGTAAAGACTTAAAGGTTGAGACCGAGTCTGCGTCTCTCACATGGGTAGGCAGACTGTTCCATAAAAATGGAGATCTATAGGAGAAAGCCCTGCCTCCCGCTGTTTGCTTAGAAATTCTAGGGACAATTAGGAGGCCTGCGTCTTGTGACCGTAGCGTACGTATTGGTATGTACGGCAGGACCAACTCGGAAAGATAGGTAGGAGCAAGCCCATGTAACGCTTTATAGGTTAACAGTAAAACCTTGAAATCAGCCCTTGCCTTAACAGGAAGCCAGTGTAGGGAAGCTAGCACTGGAGTAATATGATCAAATTTCTTGGTTCTAGTCAGGATTCTAGCAGCCGTATTTAGCACTAACTGAAGTTTATTTAGTGCTTTATCCGGGTAGCCGGAAAATAGAGCATTGCAGTAGTCTAACCTAGAAGTAACAAATGCATGGATAAATTTTTCTGCATCATTTTTGGACAGAAAATTTCTGATTTTTGCAATGTTACGTAGATGGAAAAAAGCTGTCCTTGAAACAGTCTTGATATGTTCGTCAAAAGAGAGATCAGGGTCAAGAGTAACGCCGAGGTCCTTCACAGTTTTATTTGAGACGACTTTACAACCATCAAGATGAATTGTCAGATTTAACAGAAGATCTCTTTGTTTCTTGGGACCTAGAACAAGCATCTCTGTTTTGTCCGAGTTTAAAAGTAAAAAGTTTTCAGCCATCCACTTCCTTATGTCTGAAACACAGGCTTCTAGCGAGGGCAATTTTGGGGCTTCACCATGTTTCATTGAAATGTACAGCTGTGTGTCATCCGCATAGCAGTGAAAGTTAACATTATGTTTTCGAATAACATCCCCAAGAGGTAAAATATATAGTGAAAACAATAGTGGTCCTAAAACGGAACCTTGAGGAACACCGAAATGTACAGTTGATTTGTCGGAGGACAGACCATTCACAGAGACAAACTGATATCTTTCCGACAGGTAGGATCTAAACCAGGCCAGAACTTGTCCGTGTAGACCAATTTGGGTTTCCAGTCTCTCCAAAAGAATGTGGTGATCGATGGTGTCAAAGGCCATCGATCATACTAAGGTCTAGTAGCACGAGGACAGATGCAGAGCCTCGGTCTGACGCCATTAAAAGGTCATTTACCACCTTCACAAGTGCAGTCTCAGTGCTATGATGGGGTCTAAAACCAGACTGAAGCATTTCGTATACATTGTTTGTCTTCAGAAAGGCAGTGAGTTGCTGCGCAACAGCTTTTTCTAAAATTTTTGAGAGGAATGGAAGATTCGATATAGGCCGATAGTTTTTTATATTTTCCGGGTCAAGGTTTGGCTTTTTCAAGAGAGGCTTTATCACTGCCACTTTTAGTGAGTTTGGTACACATCCGGTGGATAGAGAGCTGTTTATTATGTTCAACATAGGAGGGCCAAGCACAGGAAGCAGCTCCTTCAGCAGTTTAGTAGGAATAGGATCCAGTATGCAGCTTGAAGGTTTAGAGGCCATGATTATTTCCATCATTGTGTCAAGAGATATAGTACTAAAACACTTAAGTGTCTCTCCCGATCCCAGGCCCTCGCAGAGCTGTGCAGATCCAGGACAGCTAAGCCCTGGAGGAATATGCAGATTCAAAGAGGAGTCCGTAATTTGCTTTCTAATGGTCATGATCTTTTCCTCAAAGAAGTTCATGAATTTATCACTGCTGAAGTGAAAGCCATCCTCTCTTGGGGAATGCTGCTTTTTAGTTAGCTTTGCAACAGTATCAAAAAGAAATTTTGGATTGTTCTTATTTTCCTCGATTAAGTTGGAAAAGTAGGATGATCGAGCAGCAGTGAGGGCTCTTCGGTACTGCACGGTACTGTCTTTCCAAGCTAGTCGGAAGACTTCCAGTTTGGTGTGGCGCCATTTCCGTTCCAATTTCCTGGAAGCTTGCTTCAAAGCTCGGGTATTTTCTGTATACCAGGGAGCTAGTTTCTTATGACAAATGTTTTTCGTTTTTAGGGGTGCAACTGCATCTAGGGTATTGCGCAAGGTTAAATTGAGTTCCTCAGTTAAGTGGTTAACTGATTTTTGTCCTCTGACGTCCTTGGGTAGGCAGAAGGAGTCTGGAAGGGCATCAATGAATTTTTGTGTTGTTTGAGAATTTATAGCACGACTTTTGATGCTCCTTGGTTGGGGTCTGAGCAGATTATTTGTTGCGATTGCAAATGTAATAAAATGGTGGTCCGATAGTCCAGGATTTTGTGGAAAAACATTAAGATCTACAACATTTATTCCATGGGACAAAACTAGGTCCATAGTATGACTGTGGCAGTGAGTAGGTCCAGAGACATGTTGGACAAAACCCACTGAGTCGATAATGGCTCCGAAAGACTTTTGGAGTGGGTCTGTGGACTTCTCCATGTGAATATTAAAATCACCAAAAATTAGAATATGATCTGCTATGACTACAAGGTCTGATAGGAATTCAGGAAACTCAGAGAGGAACGCTGTATATGGCTCAGGAGGCCTGTAAACAGTAGCTATAAAAAGTGATTGAGTAGGCTGCATAGATTTCATGACTAGAAGCTCAAAAGATGAAAACGCCATTTTTTTTTTTTGTAAATTGAAATTTGCTATCGTAAATGTTAGCAACACCTCCGCCTTTGCGGGATGCACGGGGAATATGGTCACTAGTGTAACCAGGAGGTGAGGCCTCATTTAACACAGCAAATTCATCAGGCTTAAGCCATGTTTCAGTCAGGCCAATCACATCAAGATTATGATCAGTGATTAGTTCATTGACTATGACTGCCTTTGAAGTGAGGGATCTAACATTAAGTAACCCTATTTTGAGATGTGAGGTATCACGATCTCTTTCAATAATGGCAGGAATGGAGGAGGTCTTTATCCTAATAAGATTGCTAGGGTGAACACCGCCATGTTTAGTTTTGCCCAACCTAGGTCGAGGCACAGACACAGTCTCAATGGGTATGGCTGAGCTGACTACACTGACTGTGCTATTGGCAGACTCCACTAAGCTGGCAGGTTGGCTAACAGCCTGCTGCCTGGCCTGCACCCTATTTCACTGTGGGGCTAGAGGAGTTAGAGCCCTATCTATGTTGGTAGATAAGAGGAGAGCACCCCTCCAGCTAGGATGGAGTCCGTCACTCCTCAGCAGGTCAGGCTTGGTCCTGTTTGTGGGTGAGTCCCAGAAAGAGGGCCAATTATCCACAAATGTTATCTTTTGGGAGGGGCAGAAAACAGTTTTCAACCAGCGATTAAGTGCTGAGACTCTGCTGTAGAGCTCGTCACTTCCCCTAACTGGGAGGGGGCCAGAGACAATTACTCGATGCCGACACATCTTTCTAGCTGATTTACACGCTGAAGCTATGTTGCACTTGGTGACCTCTGACTGTTTCATCCTAACATCGTTGGTGCCGACGTGGATAACAATATCTCTATACTCTCTACACTCGCCAGTTTTAGCTTTAGCCAGCACCATCTTTAGATTAGCCTTAACGTCGGTAGCCCTGCCCCCTGGTAAACAGTGTATGATCGCTGGGTGATTCGTTTTAAGTCTAATACTGCGGGTAATGGAGTCGCCAATGACTAGGGTTTTCAATTTGTCAGAGCTAATGGTGGGAGCCTTCGGCGTCTCAGACCCCGTAACGGGAGGAGTAGAGACTAGAGAAGACTCAGACTCAGACTCCGACTCGCTACATAATGGGGAAAACCGGTTGAAGGTTTCTGTCGGCTGAATGAGCGACACCGGTTGAGCATTCCAACAGTATTTCCCTCCAGAAGCCATGAGAAAGTTGTCCGGCTGCGGGGACTGTGCGGGGGGATTTATACTAACGTTACTGTCTGTACTTACTGGTGGCACAGACGCTGTTTCTTCCTTTCCTACACTGAGATTACCCTTGCCTAACGATTGCGTCTGAAGCTGGGCTTGTAGCACAGCTATTCTCGCCGTAAGGCGATCGTTCTCCTGTATATTATGAGTACAGCGACTGCAATTAGAAGACATCATGTTAATGTTACTACTTAGCTTCGGCTGTTGAAGATGTTGATGAACCATGTCCAGATAAAGCGTCCGGAGTGAAAAAGTTGAATAAGGGAAAAAAGTTGCGATGGAAAAAAGGAAAATAACGTAAAGTTGGCAGCTAAAACGCACAGGAAAATGACTCTTCTGTCTCGGGATAAACGTCCGGGGTGAAAAAGTTTAACGAAAAAAGATGAGTGAGGACAAAACTAAAAAGTTGGTAAATTTGTTGAACACAGAGATTGATTAAACGTTTATTAAAAGTAAAACGTGAATAGTTTGGCAGGTAGCCAAGTAGCAACAAACAGCACAGCAGCACGGAGACAATGCGGAAGCGAGACGGAAGTCACGTGAGTCAGTAGAAACTATTATTAACACTTTATTATCGGCATTTATCCCAAAACCCTATTCTCTCCCCATTCATTTTCAACATAGGAATGGCTGAACGAACCAGAGATAACTCATTTCCATTTTTTAGGACTACAAGCTGGCGAGCTCTATTGTAGGCCTAGGCCAGGGGTGTCAAACTCATTTTAGCTCAGGGGCCACATGGAGGAAAATCTATTCCCAAGTGGGCCGGACCGGAAAAATCATGGTATATATAACTTAAAAACAACAACTTCAGATTGTTTTCTTTGTTTTAATACGATCAACATACAACATAAAGCTGGAGCCTGAGGACAGTGTGTCCAAAATAGTACAAGCACAACATCACAATTAATCATAAAACACGTCAAGTTTATTTGAAAATTCTAAAGAAAAAGAACACACAAACACACAATGCCTCAGTGATTAACAGAACTGTTTCACAGATCACAGAACTATATCAGGGTGTCATTTCTCAGGCAGAAATGTAGATAAGAATAATGAAATCCTGTTCCCCAAACAAGTGCAAGAACCACAGAGTCAAGAATAGGTTAAATATACAAATAAAATAAAATCAATTAAAAACAATAGCACATCAACATAAAAACATATAAACATAAATCTGAAAGCGTTGCTCAAACTCCCGTAACAGTCCCGTTATTTTATCTTTGAACCGCTTCATGTCTGCCACATGTTGGGTCGCGCACACATTTTTCAGACAGGGGAAGTGAGCTGCATCACCACCGGCAAGTTACGTCTCCCACAATGACAGCTTCAACTTGAAAGAACGTATGCTGTCATAATACTGCGTGACAACTTTGTTGCGCCCTTGCAGCTGTTTGTTCAAGTTATTCAGGTGCTCTGTAACATCCACCATAAATGCAAGGTCCTGCATCCATTCTGCGGAATAAAATTCTAACTCTGGTTTGCCCTTTTCTTCCATGAACTGTTCAATTTCTTCTCGTAAAATCAAAGAAACGCCTCAGCACAGCACCTCGGCTTAACCATCTTACCTCAGTGTGGTATGGCAGGCCATAGATGTGGTCTTTCTCTCTGAGAAGGCTGTCAAACTGACGGTGATTCAGGCTTCTGGATCGGATGAAATTAACAGTTTGGATGACCACCTTCATGACGTTATCCATCTTTAATGACTTGCAACACAAAGCCTCCTGGTGCAAAATACAGTGAAAAGTCAAAAAATCACGTCCTCCATTTGCAGATTGCACTTTCTCTCTGAACTTTGTCACAACGCCTGCTTTTCTCCCGATCATTGAGGGCGCACCATCTGTAGCCAGGCTGACAGCGCGGGACCAGTCCACTCCGACCCTGTCCAGTGCGCCGACGAGTGCGGTAAAAATATCAGCTGCTGTCGTAGTATCTGTCATCGGCACCAACTCCACGAACTCCTCGGTGACGGTCAATGTGTCATCAATTCCGCGGATGAAAATGGCCAGTTGTGCAACATCTGTAATGTCCGTGCTTTCATCAATTGCAACCGAAAACGCAATAAATGACTTTACTTTTTGCTTCAACTGGCTGTCCAAATCCACTGAAAGATCGGAAATCCTGTCTGCAACTGTGTTTCTTGTCAGGCTGATATTTGCAAAAGCCTGCCGCTTTTCAAGGCACACAATCTCCCCTGCCTTCATCATGCATGTTTTTACAAATTCACCCTCACTAAATGGTTTTGAAGCCACTGCGATTTCATTAGCAATGAGGTAGCTAGCTTTCACTGCAGCATCACTGATGTCTCGGCTGTGAGTAAACACAGACTGCTGTTTCTTCAGACCCGCCAACAGTTCATTCACCTTCTCTCATCTCCGCTGTCCTTGAAAGTTGTCATATTTGTCGGCATGAAGACTCACATAGTGGTGACGAAGGTTATATTCTTTCAGCACTGCAACATGCTCTGAACACACCAAACATACAGCTTTCCCATTCAATTCCGTGAATAAATAGGATGACCATTTTTCTTGGAACACTCTGCACTCTGCGTCCACTTTTCTCTTTTTTGACAGAGACATATTGGGGCAATGAGGGTGCCAAAGCACATAATGTTAAAAGTAGAAGCCGTAATAAATATCGCAGGCAAAACAAAGTAGCTCATTGGCTGCACGTGCTTGACCTACTTGCTCTGCCCCGGTATAAACAGTTTGCTTGCTTAACACAATTGCTATTGCGCCATCCAGTGGACGCAATTGGAACAGCAGTTTATTTGATTGAAAAATTGCAGCGCATTTTTATACTTTACAATTTTATTTTATTTTTTAAATATTATTTTTTTCAAAATCATCTCGCGGGCCGGATTAAACCCGTTTGGGGGCCGGACGTTTGACACCCCTGGCCTAGGCCTTGTGTAGCCCAACTTTTAGGTAGATATTTATTAACAAGTTATTAATTAACGATAACAGTGTAAATATAAACCTGCACCAGGTGTTGATTTCAGTTTACAGTAGGCCTACGCACAAGTTCTGATTTTGGTTGCACTTTCACTGTGTCAGGTAGGCGTAGTCTATATATAGCATAGTAGAAATTATCCACTGGTAGGCTGAACAAATGATGTCACTCAAAATTGTGCACATATTTGGGTTTTGCTATGCTCATGAGAGCCAATTTTGAACCCTGATGCATTTTGACAGGTTTGACTGTGGAGTAACTAAGATGCCCATAGGCAGCTAGCTGTGGGCCGGAGCTGAAGAAATTAGTTGAAGATACAAGACGGCAGAGAGGTGCCCATTGGGAGCTTATTGAATGATACATTCTACAAAAGCACATGTTTGTAGCCTACCACACTTGACTACTGGTGAAGGGTGAAACACCAGTAGTCAATTGTGGTAGGCTACAAACACATGCTTTTGTAGACTTGTATCATTCAATGCAGGAATGATGAGCACTGATTACCATTTTCTCCCAAAGAAAATGGTAGTTCTTTGTTGGTTTTATTTGACAGGGAAAATGAGCCACTTGTTGCAGTGTCTGATCTGCAGTGTCTGGGCCCAGCCATGCCAAGTTGGCATCATCATAGCCTCGGCTCCCAATGGGCACCTCTCAGAATTTTCCTTGTCACCTTCCTTGTTACATAATGCATGTCGCAAGCCAGCCTTCAGATACGTAGGCTGGCTCGCTAGGAGCATTGGTGTTAATAATACACTGTTTGAAGCCATACTGGTTAACTAGACACGTGTTTGACTGACAGGCGAGTTTGTAAAAAACAGCCTTTCTTTAGCCATCTCTGCTTGTCCAGTTGTTGTCAGCTGTCACTGTCACTAGTGATCCCAAGCACAATGACAGAATGGAAATCAGAGAACAATGACTCCAGCCTTTACTTGACAAAATGTACAATTTATTAGATCATTTAAGCATACAAACCCCATTTCTAATGATGGATTGTACAGTTTATTGATAGGAAAATTGACAAAAACACTCTTGGCTCAGGAAATAGGAATAAAAAGAGAATAACAGCGCACTTGGAGGATGTTTTCATCAGTGATGGAGACCCCTGTGGCTATTACATTTATTATTAACAGTGTGACAGGCCACCTGATCACTTGGCTTGGAAAGTATGATTGGGCATTTTCTGATAACAGGAGGAGTGTTGTAAACATGTGGAACAGCATGGCCTGGAGTGGAATAACTCTCTCTGTACAGCATGTGGTTTAGGCACGCTTTTGAAAGGGGCTGCATCAGTCAACAACAAGTATAGATTAAAAAAATAACCTTAGAGATAATAGAATATATTTGTTTATTTATTTTTTATTTAGTCACATGCTCCTGTAGATGTAGTTGCAGTGGAGGGGGGGGGGGCAGGTAGAGGGGTGGGGGGGAGAGTAGGTATGCTGACTAGTGGTGGTTATTCAGCAGCCTGATGGTCTGGGGGTAGAACCTATTGGCCAGTCTGTTAGTTTAAGCCATGATGCTACTGTACTGCCAGCGTCTGAGGGAGTGATGGAAGCAGGGTGGCCCTGGTGATCTTCTTGGCCTTCCTGCTGTTGTAGGTGTCCTGGAGGGCAGGCAGTGTCCACCCAATGGTGCGTTCGGCTGAGCGTACCACCCTCTGTAAAGCCTTGCGGTCAGCGACGGTGGAGTTGCCGTACCAGGCTGTGATGCAGCCAGACAGTATGCTGTCAATGTTGCTCCTGTAGAACACTGTGAGTGCCCTCGGGGACAGGCTGCGAATTTCTTCAGCCTCCTGAGTTTGAAGAGTTGCTGTCATGCCTTCACCACGGTGTCCGAGTGGTTTGACCATTTCAGCTCCTCAGAATAGATACCCTTAAAACTAGCATAAAATAATTCTGTATCCACAAGGAGACATGTATTGAATTATACATGATCTGTAAAACAACGATTTTTCCTTGAGAGGAGAAACATTAGAGTGCCACTATGCCTCAGCCACAGTCCAGTAAAATGGAGTCCAAAGATGTCCCTAGATTTTAGGGTGCATCTCTTCCTTTTTCTTACATATAGGGCTGTAAATTCTCACATATAGGCCTCCTGTAGCTCAATTGGTAGAGCATGGCGCTTGCAACGCCAGGGTTGTGGGTTCAATTCCCACGGGGGGCCAGTAGAAAAATGTATGCACTCACTAACTGTAAGTCGCTCTGGATAAGAGCGTCTGCTAAATTACTAAAATGTAAATGTAAAATGTAAATACAGCACTGACAGCACTGACTGACACCTCCCTCTCCAGTAGATTATTTGTTGAATAGAGACTGGCAACAGCTGCCAAGTGGGGTGTGCTGGTGAGGGGCCTCCCGAGGACATCTTGACAGCGTTGTCTGAGAGAGCTGTGTGCCTGTTCTGCAGGGACCAGGGTGAACAAACACACCATTCAGCCAAGTGTTTGGACCCTGGTCCTGTGGCCATGTGCAAAACATTACAAAGAAACAGAAGAGCATCATATGATCCTCAAATATCACCCCAGCCCTCCAGCCAAATTATGGGGAGAATAGGGGGAGAAAAATATGAGTTAACAGTCCCCGTTGAATGATATTGAGGCCCCACAGAACTGTAGTCCCCAAAACAGCCATACACTCACAAGGTTACAGGAAAACCGTTAGATGTTTGTGGAATCATCCTTAGGCACATTCAAGTGAAAATAGGGCTGTGTCAATGCTTTCCAAAGATTCTATTTTGCTCATCATTGTTGCAGTAACTGACTTGTGATATACGACTTACAGTATGTTCATATACTAATTTTGACCTTTTCCAAGTCAAGTGTTGATCTTTGTTTCGTTGTGGCAAACACCACTTTACATCTGAACTCCCTCACATTGAACTCTCACTCACTGAGCGCTCACCCATCTTTTTTTTCTTTCTTTTTTCACTTTAGTTCACAGTTGTCATGCTTAGAATATTTTGGCACCTTGGACCGCCTCTCTAACTCAAGACTCTAATCACTTTATTAACCCAGTTTAGTCTTCATCTAGTCTGGCCTTAGATGCCGTGCAGTGGGCCAGAGAATGTAGGAATGATGGATCATCAATGGAATGGAGATGTGGGTAATGAACTGAGGGACTGTGGCGTGACTCATGCACTAGGAGAGGCACATCTCTTTCCAGATATAAAGATATTAGAAGGCAGGCAAGACTGACTGTAAATGCTTCCTAAATATATCCTAGGTGTCTTGCATTGTCTGAAAGACAAACTAGAAATGCAGGGCTGGAAAAGGAACTACAGTTAGGTTACATTCAAGAACATTGAACAGTGGAAGTTTGCAACCAGTGTGATTGGTGGGAAGGTGCTGTATTGCTTTAATGTGCCTAATCAATTCCATCACTGACAGATTTAACACCTCCTGGAGTCTCTCCTCTAGCCACTGTAAACAGCCCTGAGATTTTTTTTTTTTTACAATTCACATGTGACCAAGGTCCATAAATGTGGCTTACATGCGCTCACTTCTTGCCCAGGATCGAGGCATTCCTTGTAAGGTAACTGGAACCCAGGACCAGAGAGTAGATCTAGGTTGCAACGTCAAAATATTTAGATGGAAGACAAGTAACAGAGTATTTGATAGTCAACACTTCTCCCCATGTCAGCCACTAGGTTAAATACAACAGGCCAAATACACCACTTTCTGGAATTGATTGAAATGCATGGCCCTAGACTACCTTTTCTAAATACATTTGACAGTTTTGTCATTCAGCAATTACTTGTTACCAGGTCATTGTTGTCAGTATTGTACTGAAAGGAGAAGGCTTTTAATTTGAAAATTAATTGTTCAATGTTATCCATCATAAGAATTGTTAGAGCATGTTGGATTGTCATATCAAAGTGTCCCATCCCTTGAGCTGGAGTGGGACACTTATTAGACACATAACCCCTGGGGACTTTGCTGCTTGAAAGTACAATATTTCATTTCTCACTAAGGCCTGTGCAGACTACCCTCCTGTTCTGCCATGTCTTCATGTTCATGTCCAGAAGACGTCCAGCATGGCTCTCATTATAAGCTAGGAGGTACTGTACAGTACACTCCACACAAGCAACATGTGTTTTAGGTTTCACTGTGGCTGTGTTTTGCAGGGCAAGTAATAGGACTTTGAGGAGAGGTTCTTAAGTGAGGACATTGGTGCTCATTTGTTATGTCAGCTATGTTCAGCTACGTGAAATGTTTTCAGAAAGTGGTTGTCAGCACCTGAAGGGCTATGTACTTGGAATGATTTAGGTACACTTTTAACTTATTATTAGGCCAACATCACGTCATCTCGTCATGAGACAAACACAAGTTTGTCGCTTAGATGGATGAGAATCACCTCAAATAAATATTCAGAAGGTCTTGAAATACTTGTAAAATGTCTGTCGTTTTGAATCTGATTCATTTTAGAATCTGCCCAAATCCAGTCTTCAAGGGCCACATTGTCTCCTATAGTTTTCATTCTTGCTTGAACAGCATGACTGGAACTAGATTTAGCATCTTTGAGATAACACGGTGTCAAAGTGATAACAAAGAAGCAGATGGTTAACGATATGTCCTGTGCAATGCAAGGTTGGCCCTGTGATCTTATTTGTATTCAGTTCATTAGTGTCAAAGCATTTTTGAAATGGCTGCATATTCTTTCCCAAAAAGTATTTGCCTGCACTTAAATAGCTGTTTGTGTACCATATGTCTCGCACAGAACACATATTCCCCTGAAACACAGTCCTTGAACTATGAACCATGATTTAAATGGAACAACGTGTCCTATTAAAAGCCACATAAATTAACCATTCTCTCGAAAAGGAACCTTTAATACTTCTGCATTGAAAATAAATGTTTTGATTAATTATGCTTTAAAAGAGTCACTATACTAGTGTAAGTCCAAAGTCAAGTATAGTTCATTTCAGATCTGAGTGCTATTTGTATCTACAGGTAACTGCCAAAATAAATGAAACCCCAACATAAAGTATCTTAATAGCGTGTTGGGCCACCACAAGCCAGACCAGCTTCAATGCACCTTGGCATAGATTCTACAAGTGTCTGGAACTCTATTGGAGTGATGAGACACCATTCTTTCATGAGAAATTCCATAATTTGGTGTTTTGTTGATGGTGGTGGAAAACGCTGTCTCAAGCGCCGCTCCAGAATCTCCCGTAAGTCTGCAATTAGGTTGAGATCTGGTTACTGAGACGGCCATGGCATATGGTTTACATCGTTGTCATGCTCTAAAACGATTCAATTGACCACTTGTGCCCTGTGGATGGGGGCATTATCATCCTAAGGGGGCATAGCCCTGGTAGACAAAATAATGGCCAAAATAATGGCCTCGCCCAGCATTTTTATACATGACCCTAAGCATGATGGGATGTGTGAAAGCACCTGCTTTCAACATACTTTGTATCCTTCATTTACTCAAGTGTTTCCATTATTTTGGCAGTTCCCTGCATGTTCCTCAGTGCAGATTTATATTTACATTTGACATTTTAGTCATTTAGCAGACACTCTTATCCAGAGCGACTTACAGTTAGTGAGCGCATAAATGTTTTTCATACTGTAATAGATCACATCCAAGCTCATCCGACACCTATGGTGTACACTTTAAGGCAATTAAATATGACTTTTTCCACACTATCACTTAGTACATATTCATTGCTGTGATCACTTTTGACATTGTAAGGTTTTCAACCAGTTCTGAATGACAACAAGTAAGGTAGGATAAGGACTGATTCCTGTATGTATATGTACTCCTGTACAGGTATGTCAAATATTTGTCAAATACTTTCATTATAAATATGCATTCCTATAAAGTGGTGTAAATTACAATGGAAAAATATTTAGAAGAACAAAATACACTAAGACATTATGTTCAGCACCATTTTGGTCTCTTCTCTTTTGAGAATGTGTCTAAGCGTTAGGCTGTCATAAAGTTAACGCCTGAGAGATAGCATGGTTCAGTGCAGTTCAGCTAGAGTGCCATTCACTCCGCAGATGTTTCCATCCACTCAACGTAGGCCATGATACAAGAAAACAAGCCAGATGGTACCAGGACAACCTCCACATCCCCCATACAGTAGCTAGATTCATTCAGCCGATGAGGAAGTGAATGAGATGGAATAGGAAATGAAGCCTACTGTGGAAAGTCTCCAGCCAATGAAAAGCACATGCCAGTTTCCCCTAAACCTGATAGTAATCTCCCAATGATGGTTCTGAAGGATCACTGTGTAAAACTGTATTCATATCAGATGGCCTCACAATGAATACTTTTGTTTAGTCTCTATAATCATTCTTATTCCCCAGTATGGGCGGCTTTGTCTTTGGCCTGACCAAAAAAGAATATATGGAAAATAGTATATCTCTTGAGGATGATTAACACATATCAGCACACTGAACATATTAACTATGGTGTTTGATTGAGAGAGGTGAAACTAGGAGACAATGGTCTACATAATCCTCTGAGGTTTTTCCCTTCCTTAACCTCCAATCCCACAAACATGTTGGTGCCACGTGGGGAATGCATGGAAGTGTAGCACTGCATTAACAACCCATCTACCCTTGCTGCTCAAGATTATAAACTGTTTAACACTATGCCAACAGTGAGTATAGAGCATGCGAAACATGTCCAAACATTTGTCTTCAAATGCGTCTGAAGGTTAACCACAGCTAAAAGTATAAGGGCAATAAATCAGGCAAATTAAATATGACATTTACAATCAATAAATACTTAACATGGTACCATCTAGCC
Source organism: Coregonus lavaretus (assembly GCF_964263955.1). Lineage (NCBI taxonomy): Eukaryota > Metazoa > Chordata > Actinopteri > Salmoniformes > Salmonidae > Coregonus > Coregonus lavaretus. Next base: position 10,959,552 of record NC_140023.1, on the reverse strand, counting down.
GGGTTTAATGCATAATTAAAGTACTCTAGGTAAACTCATAATGCACATGTAAAAGCTACAGGGGTTAGTCATGATGGGTTCAACCAGCACTGTTGAGGCTCGAGGTAATTAATTACTAACAAGTCCTACTCCTACATGGTAACTGCTTGATTGATGTTGACACATCATTAGTTATTACATAGTAACTAGATGGTAATTTTCCATGAAGACAAATTGTGGGAATTGCATTAACTCTTTAAAAGTTTATTGTGGTAGTGGAAGAAGTTTCAAACTTTTTCTTAAACCAAGCAGTTAAATATAGTCAAAGTTTAACATAGCAAAATAATTGGTCTGATTACTTTGATAGACTACTATATCAACCTTATTACTATGGATTGTTGGACAGTTAGATTACATATTTCATCAGAAATAACTACACTGACTACTACACTTTTATACACTCCTACTAGAATACCACAGTATATTCAAATTGTTATAATAGAGTACAGAAGACAAGGCATTGTTTAAGTTTTAAATATATATATACATATTTAGATGACAGTGGGATGTTAATGAAGTCCTCTCTGGGCTGGAGAGGGGGATCACTGAGCACCTCTGCCCCCGGGGCGGGGGGTCGGACACACACAAGTTAACTGAACATAGCATACATAAGGCCCCTATGAAATTCATTTTATTTTTAGCCTGATTCTGTTTTCTTTGTTAGTTTTTCTAGGTTTCCGTATTTCCCACTTATTTCTAGTTTTCACTCTCAAAATCATATTTTTTTAAATATAATATTTTTATATTAAAAAACAAACTTACAGACACACACAAACAATGACTACATCTCCTCTGCCCAGACCTGCATGTTCACACCTCCATCCCTACTGGCCACATTATTGTTTGCCACTTGGCCTTAAATTGTACCAATTTGTTTTTCTCAGTCGTCCATGCTATTTCATTATTTCAATAATAAATCATTAGATATTTCCATTGTGTCAATGATGGCGGATTGATTGACTTCCAAAGCTTTTAGTATACGTTTATTCAAGATGAGTGATGAGAAAATAATCGTCCAGCCCACATTTTTAACAGAAAAACAACAAAATGGTATGTTCTAAGTCCACAACAATGCTTGAACCACATCAGGAGACCACTTTTGAGGTCTGGTAAAATATAATACATTTTTATTTTTGGGTGTAGTTACCCTTTAATGCAAGTGCACACCAGCAAGAGACCTTTGTTTGGTTAGTGATGTTTCTGTAGCGCTCATGTGATTGCAGAGTTTGCTAAACAAATGGCCACTGGATTGATGCAAATAATGATGATATCATTCCCTCCAAATATTTTCTATTGGGTTCAGGTCTGGAGACTGGCTAGGCCACTCCAGGACCTTGAGATGCTTCTTACGGAGCCACTCCTTAGTTGCCCTGGCTGTGTGTTTCGGGTCGTTGTCATGCTGGAAGACCCAGCTACGACCCATCTTCAATGATCTTACTGAGGGAAGGAGGTTGTTGGCCAAGATCTCGCGATACATGGCCCCATCCATCCTCCCCTCAATATGGTGGAGTCGTCCTGTCCCCTTTGTAGAAAAGCATCTCCAAAGAATGATGTTTCCACCTCCATGCTTCACAGTTGGGATGGTGTTCTTGGGGTTGTACTCATCCTTCTTCTTCCTCCAAACACGGCGAGTGGAGTTTAGACCAAAAAGCTATTTTTGTCTCATCAGACCACATTACCTTCTCCCATTCCTCCTCTGGATCATCCAGATGGTCAGTGGCAAACTTCAGACGGGCCTGGACATGCACTGGCTTGAGCAGGGGGACCTTGCGTGCGCTGCAGGATTTTAATCCATGAAGGCGTAGTGTGTTTCTAATGGTTTTCTTTGAGACTGTGGTCCCAGCTCTCTTCAGGTCATTGACCAGGTCCTGCCGTGTAGTTCTAGGCTGATCCCTCAACTTCCTCATGATCATTGATGCCCCACGAGGTGAGATATTCCATGGAGCCCCAGACCGAGGGTGATTGACCGTCATCTTGAACTTCTTCAATTTTCTAATAATTGCGCCAACAGTTGTTGCCTTCTCACCAAGCTGCTTGCCTATTGTCCAGTAGCCCATCCCAGCCTTGTGCAGGTCTACAATTTTATCCCTGATGTCCTTACACAGCTCTCTGGTCTTGGCCATTGTGGAGAGGTTGGAGTCTGTTGGATTAAGTGTGTGGACAGGTGTCTTTTATACAGGTAACGAGTTCAAACAGGTGGAGTTAATACAGGTAATGAGTGGAGAACAGGAGGGCTTCTTAAAGAAAAACTAACAGGTCTGTGAGAGCCGGAATTCTTACTGGTTGGTAGGTGATCAAATACTTATGTCATGCAATAAAATGCAAATTAATTACTTAAAAATCATACAATGTGATTTTCTGGATTTTTGTGTTAGATTCCATCTCTCACAGTTGAAGTGTACTTATGATAAAAATTACAGACCTCTACATGCTTTGTAAGTAGGAAAACCTGCAAAATCGGCAGTGTATCAAATACTTGTTCTCCCCACTGTATGTCCACAGTAAAATGAGTCCTATATCGACATAACCTGAAAGGCCGCTCAGCAAGGAAGAAGCCACTGCTCCAAAACCGCCATAAAAAAGCCAGACTACGGTTTGCAACTGCACATGGGGACAAAGTTCGTACTTTTTGGAGAAATGTCCTCTGGTCTGATGACACAAAAATAGAACTGTTTGGCCATAATGACCATCGTTATGCTTGGAGGAAAAAGGGGGACTCTTGCAAGCCGAAGAACACCATCCCAACCGTGAAGCACGGGGGTGGCAGCATCATGCTGTGGGGTTGCTTTGCTGCAGGAGGAACTGGTGCACTTCACAAAATAGATGGCATCATGAGGAAGGAAAATTATGTGGCTATATTGAAGCAACATCTCAAGACATCAGTCAGGAAGTTAAAGCTTGGTCGCGAATGGGTTTTCAAATGCACAATGATCCCAAGCATACTTCCAAAGTTGTGGCAAAATGGCTGAAGGACAACAAAGTCAAGGTATTGGAGTGGCCATCACAAGCCCTGACCTCAATCCTATAGAACATTTGTGGGCAGAACTGAAAAAGCGTGTGCCAGCAAGGAGGCCTACAAACCTGACTCAGTTACACCTGCTCTCTCAGGAGGAATGGGCCAAAATTCACCCAACTTATTGTGGGAAGCTTGTGGAAGGCTACCCCAAACCTTTGACCCAAGTTAAACAATTTAAAGGCAATGCTACCTAATACTAATTGAGTGTGATGAAAGAAATAAAAGCTGAAATAAATAATTATCTCTACTATTATTCTGACATTTCACATTCTTAAAATAAAGTGCTGATCATAACTGACCTAAGACAGGGAATGTTTACTAGGAGAAAATGAAATTTGTGAAAAACTGAGTTAAATGTATTTGGCTAAGGTGTACAGTGAGGGAAAAAAGTATTTGATCCCCCGCTGATTTTGTACGTTTGCCCACTGATAAAGAAATGATCAGTCTATAATTTTAATGGTAGGTTTATTTGAACAGTGAGAGACAGAATAACAACAAAAAAATCCAGAAAAACACATGTCAAAAATGTTATAAATTGATTTGCATTTTAATGAGGGAAATAAGTATTTGACCCCCTCTCAATCAGAAAGATTTCTGGCTCTCAGGTGTCTTTTTTACAGGTAACGAGCTGAGATTAGGAGCACACTCTTAAAGGGAGTGCTCCTAATCTCAGCTTGTTACCTGTATAAAAGACACCTGTCCACAGAAGCAATCAATCAATCAGATTCCAAACTCTCCACCATGGCCAAGACCAAAGAGCTCTCCAAGGATGTCAGGGACAAGATTGTAGACCTACACAAGGCTGGAATTGGCTACAAGACCATCGCCAAGCAGCTTGGTGAGAAGGTGCCAACAGTTGGTGCGTTATTCGCAAATAGAAGAAACACAAAATAACTGTCAATCTCCCACAGCCTGGGGCTCCATGCAAGATCTCACCTCGTGGAGTTGCAATGATCATGAGAACGGTGAGTAATCAGCCCAGAACTACATGGGAGGATATTTTTAATGATCTCAAGGCAGCTGGGACCATAGTCACCAAGAAAACAATTGGTAACAACCTACGCCGTGAAGGACTGAAATCCTGCAGCGTCCGCAAGGTCCCCCTGCTCAAGAAAGCACATATACGTGCCCGTCTGAAGTTTGCCAATGAACATCTGAATGATTCAGAGGAGAACTGGGTGAAAGTGTTGTGGTCAGATGAGACCAAAAGGGAGCTCTTTGGCATTAACTCAACTCGCCGTGTTTGGAGGAGGAGGAATGCTGCCTATGACCCCAAGAACACCATCCCCACCGTCAAACACGGAGCTGGAAACATTATGCATTGGGGGTGTTTTTCTGCTAAGGGAACAGGACAACTTCACCGCATCAAAGGGACGATGGACGGGCCATGTACCGTCAAATCTTGGGTGAGATCCTCCTTCCCTCAGCCAGGGCATTGAAGACGGGTCGTGGATGGGTATTCCAGCATGACAATGACCCAAAACACACGGCCAAGGCAACAAAGGAGTGGCTCAAGAAAAAGCACATTAAGGTCCTGGAGTGGCCTAGCCAGTCTCCAGACCTTAATCCCATAGAAAATCTGTGGAGGGAGCTGAAAGTTTGAGTTGCCAAACGTCAGCCTCAAAACCTTAATGACTTGGAGAAGATCTACAAAGAGGAGTGGGACAAAATCCCTCCTGAGATGTGTGCAAACCTGGTGGCCAACTACAAGAAACATCTGACCTCTGTGATTGCCAACAAGGTTTTTTGCCACCAAGTACTAAGTCATGTTTTGCAGAGGGGTCAAATACTTATTTCCCTCATTAAAATGCAAATACATTTATAACATGTTTGACATGCGTTTTTCTGGATTTTTTTGTTGTTATTCTGTCTCTCACTGTTCAAATAAACCTACCATTAAAATTATAGACTGATCATTTATTTGTCAGTGGGCAAACGTACAAAATCAGCAGGGGATCAAATACTTTTTTCCCTCAATGTATGTAAACTTCCGACTTCAACTGTAAATGTAATATTTATTTTTTATTTTTTAATAAATTAGTAAAAGATTCTAAAAAGCTGTTTATAATAATAATATGACATTTAGCAGACGCTTTTATAAAAAGCAACTTACAGTCACGCGTGCATACATTTTTGTTTATGGGTGGTCCCGGGGATCGAACCCACTACCTTGGCGTTACAAGCACCGTGCTCTACCAGCTGAGCTACAGAGGTTTATGCTTTGTCATTATGGGGTATTGTGTGTAGATTCTTTAAATCAATTTTAGAATAAGGCTGTAACCTAACAAAATGTGGAAAAAGTCAAGAGGTCTGAATACTTTCCCAAGGCTCTGTACGCTGCTGCTCTGTTTATTATCTATCCTGTTGCCTAGTCACTTTATTCCTAGTTATATGTACATATCTACTTCAACTACCTCGAACCCCTGCACATCGACTCAGTACTGGTGTATATAGCCAAGATATCATTACTTATAGTGTATTTGTTATTACTTATTTCTCTATTTTATTATTTCTCTGCATTGTTGGTAAGGGCCCGTAAGTAAGCATTTCACTGTTAGTTTACACCTGTTGTTTACGAAGCATATGACAAATAACATTTGATTTGAATGGAATGTTGGAAGTTTGGGAGTTGATGATGTAACAATCGGACCTTCAGAATGTTGAAGAAATCCCATGAGAGTGAATGAAGATTGACTAAAAAATGACAAAAAGTGTAATAGTTTAAAAAGTATAAAATATATCAAAAAGTTGTATGCAAGCCCATTGGTCATGACTGCTCTGCACGTTCTAAAGTTGGAATGACGTTTCTAGCAAGCTGCACTAATGAACTCAATGTATCAAATACTAAGTACTGTCACTTACTGCCTTTGGGCCATTGAGGAACAGGACGAGAGTAACTAGTTCAGAACGTGTTACTTGATGCTTCACAGAGCTTGGTTTATGCGTCACCAGGAATTAAGTCCTGGCAGTGTCAACAGTTGCTCTTGAGGTAATGTGATATTTTGACATTCTCTCCAATTTAGTACCCCAATACTACACAAAGTAAACTGAGGAATCCGAATAAAATATAGGCTTGTATTTGTGTGTGGTGTCTGTTATGATAACAATATCTGCCTGTCGTCCAGTCAGGTGCAATACTTCACATATTCCACATACCACTCCTACATGAGTATACATAGACTTCAGTGTAATTGTGTGTAAAGTCAGGAGGCAGACAGCCTAGAGTACTTATTGTAAACACAAGCATCATTGCTTTTTAAAGTGTAAGACATTAGTGTCTACTTTTAATGCCAGCGTGGATGTACGCAGTGGTATGCAAACTAAAAGTACAAAATAAACTGTTGTTGCACCAGTTAGGGCAACATACACCCAGACCATTTTGTCACTGGTGATTTCTTAGGGCACTGAATGCGGAAGTTGTTATGATTAGATCATTTTTAGTGTGTTTTATTTCAGACACATATGATTTAGTAGCTCCCTAAGGCTAGGTAGTTAGAGACCAGAACAAAGATGATTGAGCTTAATGAGCGCTATATAGAAAGGGCCATAGCAACTTAATAGTAACTGGTATGTTGTGATTTGTTTCTGGGTTTGGGTTCATGATCATACAGGCTAATATTAAACACATACTTAATTGTATAATCGGGGAACAGAAAAAAAGCTTAAAAACATTTCATGTAGAAAAAACGACCAGATACTGTGTATATATATATATATATATATATATATATATATATATATATATATATATATATATATATATATATATATATATATATAAATAAGGTCAAAGAATATCTGTGTGTCTTCTGTAGTTTGTAATACGCATCTTGGTGAACCAGTGGTGTATTTTCAAAGTCAGTGTACAGTGGGTATAGAAAGTCACCACCCCCTTTCAAAATGTTCACCTTTCGTTGCCTTACAGCCTGAAATGAAAATACATCAAATCAGACTTTTTTAAAAATTTACACACAGTAACCCACAATATCCAAGTGAAAAAAAAGAATCTAAAGAACACTGTGGCCTCCTGTAGCTCAATTGGTAGAGCATGGCGCTTGCAACACCAGGGTTGTGGGTTCGATTCCCACGGGGGGCCAGTATGAAAAATGTATGCACTCACTAACTGTAAGTCGCTCTGGAGGAGAGTGTCTGCTAAATGACTAAAATGTAAAATACCCTATTTGGATAAGTGGAACACCCCCCCTTAGAATTGCAATTGCAAACCTTCCAGATCAAAAATCAAGCTAATTGGCTTCCATCTGTGATCAGTTGTAGTGACTTTGATTAGTTCTGAATAAAAGCAGTTGTTCATAGAGGACTCCACTGCTTAGAATTGCAATTCAAAGTAAATAATCCACTATGGGTAGAAAGGTACTTTCAAAAGATCTATGAGATAAAGTTGTGGAAAGGCACAAGTCAGGGGATGGATATAAAATGATTTCAAATAGGTTGTCCATCCCTTGGACCACAGTTAAGACCATTATTAAGAAGTGAAAGGTGTATGGCACCACCCAGACCCTGCATAGATCAGGCTGTCCCTCCAAACTGGATGACCAGGCAAGGAGGAGACTGATCAGAGAGGCTGCCAATGGTGACTTTGAAGGAGCTTCAGGCCTTTATGGCAAAGACTGGTCAATATGTGCATGTGATCACAAGCGCTCCACAAATCTTGCCTCTATTGGAGGGTGGCAAGAAAAAAAACACTCCTCAAAAAAGGCAACATCAAGTCTTGTTTGAGCTTTGCCAAAAAGCACATTGTAGATTCTGAGGCCAAGTGGCAAAAGGTGGTCAGATGAGACCAAAATTGACATTTTTGGCCTGAACGCAAAACGATATGTCTGGCGAAAACCCAATACATCTTTCCACCCAAAGAACACCATGCCTACAGTAAAGCACGGCGGTGGCAGCTTCCTGTTGTGGGGGTGTTACTCTTGTCAAGATAGAAGGGTAAATGGACAATACTGACAGATTCTTGAGGAAAACCTGCAGCCCTCTGCCAGGAAGTTGAAAATGGGAAGATGCTTCACGTTTCAACATGACAATGACCCAAAGCACACTGCCAAAGCAACCTTACAGTGGCTGAAGGACAAGAAGGTGAATGTCCTTGAGTGGCCTAGTCAGAGCCCCGACCTAAATCCCATAGAGAATCTGTGGAATGACTTGAAGAGTGCAGTCCATGAGCGGTCACCATGCAATTTGATTGAGCTTGAACAATTCTGCAAGGAACAATGGGCAAATATTACACAGTCTAGGTGTGCAAAGTTAGTAGAGATGCATTCAAAGAGACTCATGGCTGTAATTCAAGCTAAAGGTGATTCCACCAAGTATTAACTCAGGGGGGTGTTCACTTATCCAAATAGGGTATTTTACTGTTTTAATTGTAATTAATTTTCAGAATGTTTAAAAAAATGTTTTTACTTGGATATTGTGGGTTTCTGTGTGTAAATAAAGCTGGAAAAAGTCTGATTTGATGTGTTTTCATTTCAGGCTGTACGGCAACAAAAGGTGAACATTTTGAAAGGGGGTGGTGACTTTCTATACCCACTGTATAACAAGATAAGGGACAATTTACTCCAAACTATTGAATTTCCTGACAGTAACGGATGTTCTGTCATTGGCTCTGACCCACAATCAAATAAAGCAGACGACGACGGGAAGGCCATGTTAAATCTGGTTGGCAGCTGTGCACTGCTAAATACAAATGAGTTTACACACACACACATGCACACACACACAGCAGTGAGGCTGGTGGTGTAACATTAGATAAGGCAACATGTCACCATGTCACCATGGTGATGAGGTGTCCTCCTACTGTAGATTGCTATTTGCTCCATGTGTCAGAGCTAGTTGTAACTCTACATACCCTATTCATAGCGAATCTGTAGCGATATGATGTAAATGTCCTGGTGTTATTGTTCTCAGTGATAGCCCAAAGGAGCATCGCTAGTACGTAATCAAAAAACATAATGTACAAATTCATTCTTAGCTATGTTCTTTGCTGCATTAAACTTTTCATGAAGCATTGTATTTTAATATATATGTGTCACTTTTTAGTTTGCACAGTGCACCATTCGATGCCTCGTTTTTCCAATAGTCACCAATTATGACATTCGGTATTCCAATTAATTGTCTCTGTTATGGATTCTGTTGCTCATCTTTAATCTACAGTAAGTGTGTACTGTAGTCTGTGTTAGGTAGCCTGTTAGTAACCATGTACTGTAGTCTGTTTGTGTTGAAAGCGTTCAACAGGGATGCTGGCCCATGTTGACTCCAATGATTCCCACGGTTGTGTCAAGTTGGTTGGATGTCCTTTGGGTGGTGGACCATTCTTGATACACATGGGAAACTGTTGAGCATGAAAAACCCAGCAGCGTTGCAGTTCCTGATACAAACCAGTGCACCTCGTCTGGCACCTACTACCATACTCCGTTCAAAGGCACCATAGCCGCGGGAAGAACTAAACAAATACTGTATATTAATAAAATAAAATAAATATTTTTTTTACAAAAGTAGTGCACTTGTCCTTTACCAGTCCTGTATTAGTGGACCGATATAGCCATCTGTACCGTGGAGATAATTTTTTTTGTTCAGCATGATAATGCACGGTCCCATGTCGCAGGGATCTGTACAGAATTCCTGGAAGCTGAAAATGTCCCAGTTCTTCCATGCATGGCCTGCATACTCATCAGACATATCACCCATTGAGCATGTTTGGGATGCTCTGGATCGACATGAATGACAGCGTGTTCAAGTTCCTGCCAATGTCCAGCAACTTCAAACAGCCATTGAAGAGGAGTGGGACAACATTCCACAGGCCACAATCAACAGCCTGATCAACTCTATGCGAGGGAGATGTGTCGCGCTGCATGAGGCAAGTGGTGGTCACACCAGATACTGACTGGTTTTCTGATCCACACCCCTACTTTTGTTTTTAAGGTATCTGTGACTGACAGATGCGTAACTGTATTCCTAGTCATGTGAAATCCATAGATTAGGGCCTAATGAATTTATTTCAATTGACTGATTTCCTTATATGAACTGTAACTCAGTAAAATCTTTGAAATTGTTGCATGTTGTGTTTTATATTTTTGTTCCATGTAAGTAAAAAAAATACACTGAGTGCACAAAACATTAAGAACACCTGCTCTTTCAATGACATAGACTGACCATTTGAATCCAGGTGAAAGCTATGATCCCTTATTGATGTCACTTGTTAAATTAACTTCAATCAGTGTAGATGAAGGGGAGGAGACAGGTTAAAGAAGGATTTTTTAGCCTTGAGACAATTGAGACATGGATAGTGTTTGGTATACTCAGTGTACCCAGAGTGGTGCTCGTAAGACCATGCTAGAGAGTTTGAAGTACGTTGTTAAATATTTTTTTTATTTAAATGGCTATACTTTCCAAGTGTATTTCCAAATACATTCCATTATTGAATTACTTGTATTTTCAAAGAAAATATATAAAAACACTTACTTTGAAATGTATGTGAAAGTAATTGATATCATTGAAATAGTATCTGAACCCAGGTCAGATCTATATTGGCATTTGTTAATTCAGCCTTTCTATGCCAAATGGTCATTTTGTTTTTTTTTCAAATGGATGAGTGGAAAGAGTGGCAGAGAAGAGTGGCATTTTGGGGTCACTATGGATGAGTGGAAAGAGTGGCATAAGCAGCACTGGGGTCAGGGTGTGGGGTTTGGTTCGGAAGTGGGACTCTAGATGTAGAGTTTACCGTGTCTCTGACTGGGTTGCAGCCCTGATACCGGCACTGGCTAGTATATTTTTTGCTGAGTGAAAGCAGTATATTTTAAGACCTCACATGAGGTCATTGTAAGGAGTTGTTAGCAGGAGACATACATGGGTTGATTGATTGATGCCACATTGATGCTAGTGGCAATGCTAGTATTGTCCCACTGGGCAAAGACGTCAGTTCAACGTCTAGTTTTGATTTACGTTTGGTTGATTTGTCAACTAACCTGAATTCAACGTGAAATCAGCAAAGAAATCACCATGTCATTGGATTTAGGTGAAAAAAAGAATTAATTATCTTACGTTGATGACGCATTTTTCCAAATTCTATCAGTTTTCCATGTTGATTCAACATCATCACATATTCTTATTTTTTAATGCAAATATGCGAAAACATTTTGGGGGTCGGAGGGCGTAGCTAAGTGAAAATATTAAAATATTGACATGGAACTATATTCAACTATACATTTTCACTACAGTCCTTTCAAATACTTGTATTAATTATACCACAGAAATGGATGACCCCTCCACAGTTTCCATAATCTTAGCCTATCTAGTAATCAGAATCACCCAAGTTTGTTAGCCTATGCTGTTGGATGCACTTTCTGGCCATGGGCATAGTTGTTCATGCGATGGTTACAATGCATACTGATCAAACGTTCTCAGAAAAGGTCAGCGATTGAGTTTGATACAGGAATAGACATCAAATCTGATTATTAATATCAGCCTCAATTTAACTGTTGCTTTTTTCTTTCTGAGGGCTATGCTAATCGGGGACAGCTCTAGCCGGGGACAGGACACCAAAATAAGGGACTGTCTCCGGAAATCTGGGACGTCTGGTCATCCTAGCATTGTGACCTCATTATGTAGCTATTATAAATAACTGGATTGTTGAAAATTCCCGACACACTGACTGATAGATGAAGAGCTATCATTTAATACAATTTATTCTGAAATTGAATGGATTAATAAAGTTAATTGTATGTGTATGTACCTGTTGCTGTGTGCGGTCTGTTGCTGTGTTTCATAGAGCAGGAAACCCTGAGAGAGAGACGGTGGAGAGAGACAACGTCTTCAGACAGACGCACCAACTCCCTATGGGTTTACATAACAATAAAACCACACAACCTGAGGGGTATCCTGAAAAGCACGCTAGATCTAGATCTACCCAGGGTTTTCTAAAGCTAGCCAACTTCAGTTAGTTTACATTCCAGCTCAGGCTTCATACGTAATACGATGGTGGATATTGCTCTGCCTGCCGCCAACTCTTGCAGGCTTGTAACTGCGCGTGCATGTTGCAAATGGCTAGTCGTACACCAAACTATTAATTGAGACAATGCTGAAACGTCAGTCCATGGGCAAGTCAGTGCCACATTTTAATTTGTGCTTAAATCAAAATGAAAGAAAAGTTATCTTGAAAATTCAGCAGGCTATATGCTTTTAGAAATGCCACTTTAGTGTATTACTTATTGTTAATGTAGTCTTTGGTGTACTTTGGTGTGCTTATCAATGCACAAGCACCTTTTTTTCCCACATTTATTAAGTCATCAGTGTTACATTGCCTGAAGTTTAAAATGCATTCTGTCATTACTAAATGTGTAATGTGATATATTTTAACATTACTGGGTTTTTTTCACCATTTTGGGGGGGGATTAATAAAATATTGAATCAGTCGTCTTCCTCAAATGAAGGGGATGATGAAGCAATCTTTGCAAGAGGGAGGGAACCTGATTTAATTGGTCCTCAACTTGCGGCTCAGTCATTTCATTCAGGGTAAGTGGAGTTAGCCTGCCCCGGACCAGGTTAGTTCTGAAGGATTTGTTGCCATAGAAATTTACCTGGCTTAAAGGTGAGCCACTTTTATATGAGCTCAGAGTTGACCAAAGTTACTTCGCTAACTCCTCAAACCTGTGATGTAGGATACCCCTCTGGACATCACATCTTGTGTTTTGTATGGTATGTATTAATGTGTGATGTCCATCATCCATTTTGTATGATATGTTACTCATTACAATTTGTATGATATGTTACGAATTACAAATTTATACAATATGTTTGGCGAACTGACTTTTTGGAAAGGTGCCATCCTATGACGGTTCCATGTTGAAAGTCATTGAGCTCTTCAGTTAGGCCATTCTACTGCCAATGTTTGTCTATGGAGATTGCATGGCGGTGTGCTTGATTTTATACACCTGTCAGCAACAGGTGTGGCTGAAATAGCCAAATCCATTAATTTGAAAGGATGTTCACATACTTTGTATATATAGTGTAGTTGCAAAGTTGCTAATTAGCTAAAATGCTAAAATTATCCCTGATGAGATTCTAACACGCAACATTTGGGTTGCTAGATGTTCGCGGTATATGCCTACTCATCCACCCCGACCAACCACCCGACTTTCGTTTTTGCCTTAAGTAACCTTCTGTCTTATGCAACCACACCAAACATAATATATCATACTAATTTGAGTGTCCCGGATTTACGTTTACTATGTTATGTCTAGTCTATGAGACCAGGCTGAACAACATCATAAAGCAATATAATATAACACACCACCCTACAACACCCTCAGACATCATGCTCTTTGTCAATACATACAGTGGGGAAAAAAAGTATTTAGTCAGCCACCAATTGTGCAAGTTCTCCCACTTAAAAAGATGAGAGAGGCCTGTAATTTTCATCATAGGTACACGTCAACTATGACAGACAAAATGAGAAAAAAAATTCCCGAAAATCACATTGTAGGATTTTTTATGAATTTATTTGCAAATTATGGTGGAAAATAAGTATTTGGTCAATAACAAAAGTTTCTCAATACTTTGTTATATACCCTTTGTTGGCAATGACACAGGTCAAACGTTTTCTGTATGTCTTCACAAGGTTTTCACACATTGTTGCTGGTATTTTGGCCCATTCCTCCATGCAGATCTCCTCTAGAGCAGTGATGTTTTGGGGCTGTCGCTGGGCAACACGGACTTTCAACTCCCTCCAAATATTTTCTATGGGGTTGAGATCTGGAGACTGGCTAGGCCACTCCAGGACCTTGAAATGCTTCTTACGAAGCCACTCCTTCGTTGCCCGGGCGGTGTGTTTGGGATCATTGTCATGCTGAAAGACCCAGCCACGTTTCATCTTCAATGCCCTTGCTGATGGAAGGAGGTTTTCACTCAAAATCTCACGATACATGGCCCCATTCATTATTTCCTTTACACGGATCAGTCGTCCTGGTCCCTTTGCAGAAAAACAGCCCCAAAGCATGATGTTTCCACCCCCATGCTTCACAGTAGGTATGGTGTTCTTTGGATGCAACTCAGCATTCTTTGTCCTCCAAACACGACGAGTTGAGGTTTTACCAAAAAGTTCTATTTTGGTTTCATCTGACCATATGACATTCTCCCAATCCTCTTCTGGATCATTCAAATGCACTCTAGCAAACTTCAGACGGGCCTGAACATGTACTGGCTTAAGCAGGGGGACACGTCTGGCACTGCAGGATTTGAGTCCCTGGCGGCGTAGTGTGTTACTGATGGTAGGCTTTGTTACTTTGGTCCCAGCTCTCTGCAGGTCATTCACTAGGTCCCCCCGTGTGGTTCTGGGATTTTTGCTCACCGTTCTTGTGATCATTTTGACCCCACGGGGTGAGATCTTGCATGGAGCCCCAGATCGAGGGAGGTTATCAGTGGTTTGTATGTCTTCCATTTCCTAATAATTGCTCCCACAGTTGATTTCTTCAAACCAAGCTGCTTACCTATTGCAGATTCAGTCTTCCCAGCCTGGTGCAGGTCTACAATTTTGGTTCTTGTGTCCTTTGACAGCTTTGGTCTTGGCCATAGTGGAGTTTGGAGTGTGACTGTTTGAGGTTGTGGACAGGTGTCTTTTATACTGATAACAAGTTCAAACAGGTGCCATTAATACAGGTAACGAGTGGAGGACAGAGGAGCCTCTTAAAGAAGAAGTTACAGGTCTGTGAGAGCCAGAAATCTTGCTTGTTTGTAGGTGACCAAATACTTATTTTCCACCATAATTTGCAAATAAATTCATTAAAAATCCTACAATGTGATTTTCAGGATTTTTTTTTCTCAATTTGTCTGTCATAGTTGATGTGTACCTATGATGAAAATTATAGGCCTCTCTCATCTTTTTAAGTGAGAGAACTTGCACAATTGGTGGCTGATTAAATATTTTTTTCCCCCACTGTACATATTCAAACACTTCAAGGTGTGAAAGCAACTGTGTATGAGCGGACTGAGGAGGCTTTCAGTGCTGCAGTACAGTACAGTCTTTTTCTCTGACCGTGTCCACATTCATGACAGACTCTGTCTTCAACACATCTGTCTCTACTCACACTGTAACTGTGACATCATCCTCACAGCAGAGCTATGGACCCTCCAGGCAGCACTTTTGCAAGGGGGCTTGAATAAATAAATAAAAATCAACAACGGCAACTGTTTGAAAAGCCTGACAGAAGCCAGGAAGCTGTCCTAAAGTGTTCATTTGAGGAAGGTCAAGATAGAAAATGGAAAACACAGCTGATTTCTCTTTTGCTTTTTGAATATGAGCAAATAACACTAATTTTCATCGTTGTGCTATGGGCATTTCCATGTAGAAGGACCCATGAGCACCAACATGTGAAGTTCATAGGAATATGTCAAACTGGGTGTCAAATAAAAACTAAGAGTCTATATATATATATACAGTACCAGTCAAAAGTTTGGACACACCTACTCATTCCAGGGTTTTCCTTTATTTTTTTCTATTTTCTACATTGTAGAATAATAGTGAAGACAACAAAACTATGAAATAACACATATGTAGTAACTAAAAAAAAGGTTGAACAAATCAAAATATATTTTATTTTTTAGATTCTTCAAATAGCCACCCTTTGCCTTGATGACAGCTTTGCACACTCTTGGCATTCTCTCAACCAGCTTCATGAGGTAGTCACCTGGAATGCATTTCAATTTAGAGGTGTGCCTTTTTAAAAGTTAATTTGTGGAATTTCTTTCATTCGTAATGTGTTTGAGCCAATCAGTTGTGTTGTGACAATGTAGTGGGGTATATGGAAGATAGCATTCCATCTGGTTTGGGCTTAGTGGGACTATTATTTGTTTTTCAACAGGACAATGACCCAACACATTTTAATGAAGGAAATAAGTATTTGACCCCTCTGCAAAACATGACTTAGTACTTGGTGGCAAAACCCTTATTGGCAATCACAGAGGTCAGACGTTTCTTGTAGCTGGCCACCAGGCTTGAACACATCTCAGGAGGGATTTTGTTCCACTCCTCTTTGCAGATCTTCTCCAAGTCATTTAGGTTTCGAGGCTGACGTTTGGCAACTCGAACCTTTAGCTCCCTCCACAGATTTTCTATGGGATTAAGGTCTGGAGACTGGCTAGGCCACTCCAGGACCTTAATGCGCTTCTTCTTGAGCCATTCCTTTGTTGCCTTGGCCGTGTGTTTTGGGTCATTGTCATGCTGGAATACCCATCCACGACCAATTTTCAATGCCCTGGCTGAGGGAAGGAGGTTCTCACCCAGGATTTGACGGTACATGGCCCCGTCCATCATCCCTTTGATGCGGTGAAGTTGTCCTGTCCCCTTAGCAGAAAAACACCCCCAAAGCATAATGTTTCCACCTCCATGTTTGACGGTGGGGATGGCGTTCTTGGGGTCATAGGCAGCATTCCTCCTCCTCCAAACACGGCGAGTTGAGTTGATGGCAAAGAGCTCGATTTTGGTCTCATCTGACCACAACACTTTCACCCAGTTCTCCTCTGAATCATTCAGATGTTCATTGGCAAACTTCAGACGGGCCTGTATATGTGCTTTCTTGAGCAGGGGGACCTTGCGGGCGCTGCAGGATTTCAGTCCTTCACGGCGTAATGTGTTACCAATTGTTTTCTTGGTGACTATGGTCCCAGCTGCCTTGAGATCATTGACAAGATTCTCCCGTGTAGTTCTGGGCTGATTCCTCACCGTTCTCATGATCATTGCAACTCCACGAGGTGAGATCTTGCATGGAGCCCCAGGTCAAGGGAGATTGACAGGTCTTTTGTGTTTCTTCCATTTGCGAATAATGGCACCAACTGTTGTCACCTTCTCACCAAGCTGCTTGGCGATGGTCTTCTAGCCCATTCCAGCCTTGTGTAGGTCTACAATCTTGTCCCTGACATCTTTGGAGAGCTCTTTGGTCTTGGCCATGGTGGAAAGTTTGGATTCTGATTGATTGATTGCTTCTGTGGACAGGTGTCTTTTATACAGGTAACAAGCTGAGATTAGGAGCACTCCCTTTAAGAGTGTGCTCCTAATCTCAGCTCGTTACCTGTATAAAAGACACCTGGGAGCCAGACATCTTGTCTGATTGAGAGGGGGTCAAATACTTATTTCCCTCATTAAAATGCAAATCAATTTATAAAATTTTTATACATGCGTTTTTCTGGATTTTTTTGTTGTTATTCTGTCTCTCACTGTTCAAATAAACCTACCATTGAAATTATAAACTGATCATTTCTTTGTCAGTGGGCAAACGTACAAAATCAGCAGGGGATCAAATACTTTTTTCCCTCACTGTAATACCGTAATTTTGTAACCGGATGTAAATCCACTTCACTTACTGTAGTTCAATAACCAAAATTAATTTCATCAAAGTCTGTTACCAAGCTTTGCATCTGTACAGTTTTCCAGTAAATGTGTTTTTGTAAAATGTTCTGTTTATATTGTTAAAAATAGTCCTTGTGCAAAAAACTATGTTTTTTTTGTGCGTGTTTGTTTTGTTTGGCAAGCGTAATTCCAACTCCATGGAATTGCACCTTTCCGTTATTATCCTTAAATGTAGGCTACTAATAGCTGAGAGAGGTAATGACCAAGGAGATAGGAACGGTTGACGAGACCATTGATGTGTCATCCTTGGTTGTCAAGGAAACTCAGCTGAATGGGGTCTGGTGGCCTTGGATATAATGTGCACTGTGTACTTCTGACCATACGCCATCTGTTGCATTCAATTCCCAAAACAAAAATCAAACATCTGCTGCCTGCAAAGTTGCTATATTACAGTATTCAATTCGGAATGTGTGGATATTGGTTTCCATTGGTTGGCCTCTTGAATTGTGTCCTTGATGAGTTATGTGTGTGAATTGGGGTTGCCATGGCCGTAGCCAGGGTCAGAGTTTTAGTGAGGTCCACTAAAACAGCAAATTTGGAGAAGAGCAAAACAAGCAAACATTACCCCAGCCATTATCACATTGGTTGCTGTATCTTCATTCACCTCAGTCGATCTTCAAAAATATAGACTATTAGCTTTACAATAAGGCTCTACACATTAAATAACATTAACTCAGCAAAATAATTAAAAACTATCATTTAATATGTACAGAGGTATCTGTTAGCAGAAGCAGTATTTGATTAACAAAAGGTAAACAAATACGTTTGCTTCACAGAACTGTTTTGTGTGCAGTTTTACAGCTAATTTCCTGTAATTCTACACATTTTGCCATGACTTATGCCATGTTAATATGATATCTGAGTGAGAGTGACTAACAAAATCAATGGGGGCACCGTGTAGGTCAGGGCCCCTTCATCAAAAAGAAAGGAGGACCAAGGAATTGAACAATATAGGTACAGCTTCATTTTTTGTCACCATGGATGTGGAGTCTCTATACTGCACCATTGAACATGAACAAGGATTGGCAGCTATGCACCATTTTTTGAGTACCTGGCCTGAGACTGAGATGCCTCCTACAGAATTCATTGTATCGCTGACTGAATGGACTCTTAATAATAACATCTTTGTCTTTCAGGACCGTATTTTTCAACAAG
This sequence comes from Coregonus lavaretus, assembly GCF_964263955.1. Lineage (NCBI taxonomy): Eukaryota > Metazoa > Chordata > Actinopteri > Salmoniformes > Salmonidae > Coregonus > Coregonus lavaretus. The sequence continues at coordinate 10,940,929 of NC_140023.1, read as the reverse complement.
TCAAAGGATGTGCCATGGGAGCTTGCTACAGCCCTTCCTACGCTGGTTTGTACTTAGGTAAATGGGAAAATGACTTCATTTTGGATCCTTCTAAAAACCAGTTATTCGACCTGATTATATGGTGGGGACGCTATATTGATGATGTTTGGCTGTTCTGGTCTGGGTCAGAATATGAACTTATTTCCTTCCAACAATACTTTAACAGCATTAACCCTAACATCAAACTAACAATGGAGTACAGCAAGGACAACATTCATTTTTTGGACCTTGACATCAGTAAAAATGACAAAGGTTGTTTGCACACATCAATCTTTAGGAAGCCTACAGATGGGAATACCATTCTGAGGGCAGACAGCTTCCACCCCAAAAGGCTAAAAGAGAACATTCTATATGGCCAATTCCGAAGAGTCTGTGGAATATGCAATCATGAAACAGACTACAGTGTCAAATCTGCTGAATTGGAGAATCGCTTCTTGAATCGGGGTTATTGGCCCAGCGTCGTCCGGGTTTGGCCGGTGTAGGCCGTCATTGTAAATAAGAATGTGTTCTTAACTGACTTGCCTAGTTAAAAAAGGTTTAAAAAAATAATAAAAAATAAACAGCGCCCATGTCCTGAAAGATGCAGTTATAAGGGCCGGACAACTTGATAGAGAGAACTTATTGCAAAGGGGAGCACCTCGTGATGCACCAGAGAGAGTGTACTTTGTTACAAAATACAGCACTGAAGCAGAGAACATTAAAATAATCATTAAAAATAATTGGTCATAAGCTTTAAGAGATGTCCAACCCTAAATGACAAATTAGTCCACAGCTATCTTCCTGGTGACTCTCAAAAAACGTGTCTAGACCACAAACCCAGGGGCTCTTTTAAATGCTACCAGTGCAACCATTGCAGAAATATTGGACAGAAAAAGTATTTTGTTGACACAGCTTCTAAAATGGAGTATCAAGTCAAGCATTTAATTAACTGCAAAACCACTCATGTCATCTATAGATTGGAATGTCCACAGTGCAAGTTGTTCTACATTGGACGGACAAAGAGACGCCTTCAAGACCGCTTAGCGGAACACAGGTACACCATACGGGTAGGCAATGAACACTACCCCATGGCAAGGCACTACAAGTCCTTACATGATGGCAACTCTGCCTCCCTACAAGCTATGGGTATTGATCATGTTCCGGCCTCAATTAGAAAAGGGGACCATCTTAAATAGCTAAACCAAAGGAAATGTTTTTGGATGTACAAACTGCAGGCCACTAAGTATCCTGGTTTAAATGAAGATATGGATTTCTCACCTTTCCTGTAGGGTCGTGAGATGTCCCTTTGCTGTCATCTAGTGGACATATTGCTCTGTTGCCCTCAGCTATGTTTAGACTGTTGTGGTGCATATTTGCTGTGTTCTAGTGTACTATAATATAGATGGCTATCCTATTCTTAACACTTTGCCCAGTCTTATTCAAGGTTATAACTACCTTTCTAGGGGTTCTGATGCCTCTAGCCTTAATATACATTTTTGATAACATATCTACAGTATTTCACTTTTTAATGTGTATAGTGTTGCTTACTAGGTGTTGTCAAATGAATTCTGTAACCACTCCCTCTTCAAATTAGGGTTGACTGGAAAAAGCTGTTCAAAAGAGGACATTGTATTATCATATCTTTGTACTCCCTGACGAAGGCCATGCAGCCGAAAACGCGTCAGAGTTTTAAAACTTTGTTTCCATTGAACATGCCATGCAAATAAAGGCATTTTAATTAATTATTTGAAGAGTGCCTTGGTCCTCCTTTCTTTTTGATGACCAATTTACCCCTTTTACCAAAGAGCACCTTCTGTCTACCAAAATCGACTATTTTGTACCTTAGCAGCACTTCTCTTCCTTATTTTTTTCTATAAGATATTAATGTTCTAGACAGGTTTCATGTGAAGGTTGCAAGAACATTAATATATCCAGTTTTCTGAGGGTTAGGAGAATATTCCATCAATGTCCCACCAAACATACAAAGAACATGGTTGCCATGTTCTCAGAATATAAGATATTAATGTTCTAGACACATTAAATGACAATGTTCAAAGAACATTAATGTGTCCAGTGTTCTGAGGGTTATGAGAATATTCCATCAACCTCCCATCAAACATACACAGAACATGGTTGCCATGTTCTCAGAACATGGGATATTAATGTTCTAGACACATATCATGGGAACGTTGCAAGAACATTTACAGTGAGGGAAAAAAGTATTTGATCCCCTGCTGATTTTGTACGTTTGCCCACTGACAAAGACATGATCAGTCTATAATTTTAATGGTAGGTTTATTTGAACAGTGAGAGACAGAATAACAACAACAAAATCCAGAAAAACGCATGTCAAATTTTTTAAAATTTGATTTTCATTTTAATGAAGGAAATAAGTATTTGACCCGTCTGCAAAACATGACTTAGTACTTGGTGGCAAAACCCTTGTTGGCAATCACAGAGGTCAGACGTTTCTTGTAGTTGGCCACCAGGTTTGCACACATCTCAGGAGGGATTTTGTTCCACTCCTCTTTGCAGATCTTCTTTAACTCATTAAGGTTTTGAGACTGACGTTTGGCAACTCGAACCTTCAGCTCCCTCTACAGATTGTCTATGGGATTAAGGTCTGGAGACTGGCTAGGCCACTCCAGGACCTTAATGTGCTTCTTCTTGAGCCACTCCTTTGTTGCCTTGGCCGTGTGTTTTGGGTCATTGTCATGCTGGAATAACCATCCACGACCCATTTTCAATGCCCTGGCTGAGGGAAGGAGGTTCTCACCCAAGATTTGACGGTACATGGCCCCGTCCATCGTCCCTTTGATGCGGTAAAGTTGTCCTGTCCCCTTAGCAGAAAAACACCCCCAAAGCATAATTTTTCCACCTCCATATTTGACGGTGGGGATGGTGTTCTTGGGGTCATAGGCAGCATTCCTCCTCCTCCAAACACGGCGAGTTGAGTTGATGGCAAAGAGCTCGATTTTGGTCTCATCTGACCACAACACTTTCACCCAGTTCTCCTCTGAATCATTCAGATGTTCATTGGCAAACTTCAGACGGGCCTGTATATGTGCTTTCTTGAGCAGGGGGACCTTGCGGGCGCTGCAGGATTTCAGTCCTTCACGGCGTAATGTGTTACCAATTGTTTTCTTGGTGACTATGGTCCCAGCTGCCTTGAGATCATTGACAATATCCTCCCGTGTAGTTCTGGGCTGATTCCTCACCGTTCTCATGATCATTGCTACTCCACGAGGTGAGATCTTGCATGGAGTCCCAGGCCTAGGGAAATGGACAGTTATTTTGTGTTTCTTCCATTTGCGAATAATGGCACCAACTGTTGTCACCTTCTCACCAAGCTGCTTGACGATAGTCTTGTAGCCCATTCCAGCCTTGTGTAGGTCTACAATCTTGTCCCTGACATCCTTGGAGAGCTCTTTGGTCTTGGCCATGGTGGAAAGTTTGGAATCTGATTGATTGATTGCTTCTGTGGACAGGTGTCTTTTATACAGGTAACAAGCTGAGATTAGGAGCACTCCCTTTAAAAGTGTGCTCCTAATCTCAGCTCGTTACCTGTAATCTTTCTGATTGAGAGGGGGTCAAATACTTATTTCCCTCATTAAAATGCAAATACATTTATAACATTTTTGACATGTGTTTTTCTGGATTTTTTTGTTGTTATTCTGTCTCTCACTGTTCAAATAAACCTACCATTAAAATTATAGACTGATCATTTCTTTGTCAGTGGGCAAACGTACAAAATCAGCAGGGGATCAAATACTTTTCTCCCTCACTGTATGTGTCCCCCAAAAATGTAATTACACATCAGGCCTTGTTACTGTTCCAGAGCCAATCAAGGCCCTGATTGGTAAACCATTGATCCATTCATAACTCTTTGTCTGTTGGCAAGGTTGTTATATTTGACACATTTGAGTGTTCATTTACAGTGCATTCGGAAAGTTTTCAGACCCCTTCCCTTTTTCCACAATTTGTTATGTAGCAGCCTCATTCTAAAATGAATTGAACAAAAACATTTCCTCATCAATCTACAAACCATACCCCATAATGAAAAAGCAAAAACATACCTTATTTGCATATGTATTCAGACCCTTTGCTAAGAGACTCGAAATTGAGCTCAGGTGCATCCTGTTTCCATTGATCATCCTTGAGATGTTTCTACATCTTGATTGGAGTCCACCTGTGGTAAATTCAATTGATTGGACATGATTTGGAAGGGCACACACCTGTCTATATAAGATCCCACAGTTGACAGTGCATGTCAGAGCAAAAACCAAGCCATGAGGTCGAAGGAATTGTCTGTAGAGCTCTGAGACAGGATTGTGTCGAGGCACAGATCTGGGGAAGGGTACCAAAACATTTCTGCAGCATTGAAGGTCCCCACAGTGGCCTCCATCATTCTTAAATGGAAGAAGTTTGGAAGCACCAAGACTCTTCCTCAAGCTGGCTGCCCTGCCAAACTGAGCAATTGGGGGAGAAGGGCTTTGGTCAGGGAGGTGACCAAAACTCGATGGTCACTCTGAAAGAGCTCCAGAGTTCCTCTGTGGAGATGGGAGAACCTTCCAGAAGGACAACCATCTCTGCAGCACTCCACCAATCAGGCCTTTATGGTAGAGTGGCCAGATGAAAGCCACTCCTCAGTAAAAGGCACATGACAGACCGCTTGGAGTTTGCCAAAAGCCACATAAAGGACTCTCAGACCATGAGAAACAAGATTCTCTGGTCTGATGAAACCAAGATTGAACTCTTTGGCCTGAATACCAAGTGTCACGTCTGAAGGAAACCTGGCACCATCCCTACGGTGAAGCATGGTTGTGGCAGCATCATGCTATGGGGATGTTTTTCAGCGGCAGGGACTGGGAGACTAGTCAGGATCGAGGGAAAGATGAATGGAGCAAAGTACAGAGAGATATTTGATGAAAACTTGCTCAAGAGCACTCAGGACCTCAGACTGGGGCGAAGTTTCACCTTCCAACAGGACAACGACCTTAAGCACACAGCCAAGACAATGCAGGAGTGGCTTCGCTACAAGTCTCTGAATGTCCTTGAGTGGCTGAGGCAGAGCCCGGACATTAACTCGATCTCTGGAGAGACCTGAAAATAGCTGTGCAGTGACGCTCCCCATCCAACCTAACAGAGCTTGAGAGGATCTGCAAAGAAGAATGGGAAAAACTACCCAAATACAGGTGTGCCAAGCTTGTAGCGTCATACCCAAGAAGACTAGACACTGTAATCTCTGCCAGAGGTGCTTCTACAAAGTACTGAGTAAAGAGTCTGAATACTTAAGTAAATGTAATATTTCATATTTTAATTTTTTATAAATTTGCAAGAACAATTTAATCAATTTTAGAATAAGGTTGTAACTAAACAAAATCTGGAAAAAGTCAAGGGGTCTGAATACTTTCCAAATGCACTGTATACAGCAATTATTATTCATCACGTCTTCACCTGGGATTTGAACTGACAACCTCTTCTGTATCACGGTGCTCTGAACTTCCTGCTACGCCACCAAATCTGTGTCAGTTATCAGTTCATCGGACTATTCTAGCATCATTGATTTTATTAGTTTTTTTCAGCATTTGAAAGGCTTTCTGTATAGTTGTCTAATGTTGGTGAAGCATATTAACCTGTTTTAATGATAATCCTGAATCACTATGATCCCAAAAATATTTTTTGGAGTGTACTTTTAACAGAGCTGAGATTTACTTCAAAGTGCATTCACCCTATTGCTTACACCTACAAAAGTGCCTAGGAAGGTGGGATAGGGTTTCTTCTGGACAGGGACTAATACTTGCCCATAAGCACATGCCTTAGAGATACAGTGGCTTGCGAAAGTATTCACCCCCCTTGGCATTTTTCCTATTTTGTTGCCTTACAACCTGGAATTAAATGATTTTGGGGGGGTTTGTATCATTTGATTTACACAAAATGCCTACCACTTTCAAGATGCAAAATATTTTTTATTGTGAAACAAGAAAGAAATAAGACAGAAAAACAGAAAACTTGAGCGTGCGTAACTACTCACCCCCCCAAAGTCAATACTTTGTAGGGCCACCTTTTGCAGCAATTACAGCTGCAAGTCTCTTCGGGTATGTCTCTTTAAGCTTGGCACATCTAGCCACTGGGATTTTTGCCCATTCTTCAAGGCAAAACTTCTCCAGCTCCTTCAAGTTGGATGGGTTCCACTGTTGTACAGCAATCTTTAAGTCATACCACATTGGATTGAGGTCTTGGCTTTGACTAGGCCATTCCAATACATTTAAATGTTTCCCCTTAAACCACTCGAGTGTTGCTTTAGCAGTATGCTTAGGGTCATTGTCCTGCTGTAAGGTCAACCTCAAATCTCTGGAAGACTAAAACGGGTTTCCCTCCAGAATTTCCCTGTATTTAGCGCCATCCATCATACCTTCAATTCTGACCAGCTTCCCAGTCACTGCCGATGAAAAACATCCCCACAGCATGATGCTGCCACCACCATGCTTCACTGTGGGGATGGTGTTCTCGGGGTGATGAGAGGTGTTGCGTTTGTGCCAGACATTTTCCTTGATGGCCAAAAAGCTCAACTTTAGTCTCATCTGACCAGAGTACCTTCTTCCATATGTTTGGGGAGTCTCCCACATGGCGTTTGGCAAACACCAAACGTGTTTGCTTATTTTTTTCTTTAAGCAATGTTTTTTTTTTCTGGCCACTCTTCCGTAAAGCCCAGCTCTGTGGAGTGTACGGCTTAAAGTGGTCCTATGGACAGATACTTCAATCTCCGCTGTGGAGCTTTGCAGCTCCTTCAGGGTTATCTTTGGTCTCTTTGTTGCCTCTCTGATTAATGCCCTCCTTGCCTGGTCCGTGGGTTTCGGTGGGCGGCCCTCTCTTGGCCTTTGATTAGTGGTGTTGCAGACTCTGGGGACTTTCAGAACAGGTGTATATATACTGAGATCATGTGACAGATCATGTGACACACAGGTGAACTTTATTTTACTAATTATGTGACTTTTGAAGGTAATTGGTTGCAACAGATCTTATTTAGGGGCTTCATAGCAAAGGGGGTGAATACACATGCACGCACCAATTTTCCGTTATTAATTTTTTTGAATTCTTTGAAACAAGTTATTTTTTTCGTTTCACTTCACCAATTTGGACTATTTTGTGTATGTCCATTACATGAAATCCATATAAAAATCAATTTAAATTACAGGTTGTAATGCAACAAAAATAGGAAAAACGCCAAGGGGGATGAATACTTTTGCAAAGTACTGTATCCATTATTTTAGTGGTTAGTGCGTTTGTTGTTGGTGCTGGTGGCCTGAATTCGAGACCTGCTAGGGGAGTCACCCTACTCACATTCTTAGCAATACATGTTAATTTAATTATTGTCGTTTTGATTTGCATTTATCAGACATTTCAATTGTTTATATGGACATTTCGCTAGAACACTTCGACATATTATTTATGCATCTTTATTTATTGTCATAATGTGTATAGATTTCTCCTCTTTCATGCATTTCTGGAACTTTGGCTGCCAGCTTAGTGCCTTTGTGCACGACCTCCAGAGGCTTTTTCAGGTTTGATGTGGTGTTTCTGGACGAAGAGAACAATGCTGCCTTTGCAGAGTTTGTATTTGACTAAAATGTTGTTCTCTTTCTCCTTGATTAACAAAAAACAATAGGAGCATTTCCACAAGGAAAAGGTTAACATGGGTAACAACACAGCTGCCATCTTTCTTTGATTTTCGGCTTTATGATAGTCTATTAGAAACGAGTTAGCCTAGAGCTTGCATCCCATTAGCATGAGACAAGGCTTAATATATATATATATATATATATATATATATATATATATATATATATATATATAGTGAGGGAAAAAAGTATTTGATCCCCTGCTGATTTTGTACATTTGCCCACTGACAAAGAAATGATCAGTCTGTAATTTTAATGGTAGGTTTATTTGAACAGTGAGAGACAGAATAACAACAAAAAAATCCAGAAAAACGCATGTCAAAAATGTTATAAATTGATTTGCATTTTAATGAGGGAAATAAGTATTTGACCCCCTCTCAATCAGAAAGATTTCTGGCACCCAGGTGTCTTTTATACAGGTAACGAGCTGAGATTACGAGCACACTCTTAAAGGGAGTGCTCCTAATCTCAGTTTGTTACCTGTATAAAAGACACCTGTCCACAGAAGCAATCAATCAATCAGATTCCAAACTCTCCACCATGGCCAAGACCAAAGAGCTCTCCAAGGATGTCAGGGACAAGATTGTAGACCTACACAAGGCTGGAATGGGCTACAAGACCATCGCCAAGCAGCTTGGTGAGAAGGTGACAACAGTTGGTGCCATTATTCGCAAATGGAAGAAACACAAAATAACTGTCAATCTCCCTCGGCCTGGGGCTCCATTCAAGATCTTACCTCGTGGAGTTGCAATGATCATGAGAACGGTGAGTAATCAGCCCAGAACTACATGGGAGGATCTTTTTTAATGATCTCAAGGCAGCTGGGACCATAGTCACCAAGAAAACAATTGGTAACACACTACGCCGTGAAGGACTGAAATCCTGCAGCGCCGCAAGGTCCCCCTGCTCAAGAAAGCACATATACAGGCCCGTCTGAAGTTTGCCAATGAACATCTGAATGATTCAGAGGAGAACTGGGTGAAAGTGTTGTGGTCAGATGAGACCAAAATCGAGCTCTTTGCCATCAACTCAACTCGCCGTGTTTGGAGGAGGAGGAATGCTGCCTATGACCCCAAGAACACCATCCCCACCGTCAAATATGGAGGTGGAAAAATTATGCTTTGTGGGTGTTTTTCTGCTAAGGGGACAGGACAACTTCACCGCATCAAAGGGACGATGGACGGGGCCATGCACCGTCAAATCTTGGGTGAGAACCTCCTTCCCTCAGCCAGGGCATTGAAAATGGGTCGTGGATGGGTATTCCAGCATGACAATGACCCAAAACACACAGCCAAGGCAACAAAGGAGTGGCTCAAGAAGAAGCACATTAAGGTCCTGGAGTGGCCTAGCCAGTCTCCAGACCTTAATCCCATAGAAAATCTGTGGAGGGAGTTGAAGGTTTGAGTTGCCAAACGTCAGGCTTGAAACCTTAATGACTTGGAGAAGATCTACAAAGAAGAGTGGGACAAAATCCCTCCTGAGATGTGTGCAAACCTGGTGGCTAACTACAAGAAATATCTGACCTCTGTGATTGCCATCAAGGGTTTTGCCACCAAGTACTAAGTCATGTTTTGCAGAGGGTTCAAATACTTATTTCCCTCATTAAAATGCAAATCAATTTATACATTTCTTTGACATGCGTTTTTCTGGATTATTTTGTTGTTATTCTGTCTCTCACTGTTCAAATAAACCTACCATTAAAATTATAGACTGATCATGTCTTTGTCAGTGGGAAAACGTACAAAATCAGCAGGGGATCAAATACTTTTTTTCCCTCACTGTACATACACTACCAGTCAAAAGTTTGGACACACCTACTCATTCAAGGGTTTTTCTTTCTTTTTACTACTTTTACATGGTAGAATCCAGTGCCTTGCAAAATTATTCATCCCCCTTGTCGTTTTTCCTATTTTGTTGCATTACAACCTGTAATTTAAATGGATTTTTATTTGGATCCACAAAATAGTCCAAATTGGTGAAGTGAAATGAAAAAAATAACTTGTTTCAAGAAATTCTAAAATATAAATAACGGAAAAGTAGTGCGTGCATATGTATTCACCCCCTTTACTATGAAGCCCCTAAATAAGATATGGTGCAACAAATTACCTTCAGAAGTCTCATAATTAGTTAAATAAAGTCCACCTATGTGCAATCTAAGTGTCACATGATCTGTCACATGATCTCAGTATATATACACCTGTTCTGATAGGCCCCAGAGTCTGCAACACCACAATGCAAGGGGCACCAGGTCAGGGACAAAGTTATGGAGAAGTACAGATCAGGGTTGGGTTATAAAAAAATATCACAAACTTTGAACATCCCACGAAGCACCATTAATCAGAGAGGCAACAAAGAGACCAAAGATAACCCTGAAGGAGCTGCAAAGCTCCACAGCAGAGATTGGAGTATCTGTCCATAGGACCACTTTAAGCCGTACACTCCACAGTGCAGGGCTTTACGGAAGAGTGGCCAGAAAAAAAGCCATTGCTTAAAGAAAAAAATAAAAAAAACACGTTTGGTGTTCGCCAAAAGCCATGTGGGAGACTCCCCAAACATATGGATGAAGGTACTCTGGTCAGATGAGACTAAAATTGAGCTTTTTGGCCATCAAGGAAAATGCTATGTCTGGCGCAAACCCAACACCTCTCATCACCCCGAGAACAGCATGTTTTTCATCGGCAGGGACTGAGAATCTGGTCAGAATTGAAGGAATGATGGATGGCGCTAAATACAGGGAAATTCTTGAGGGAAACCTGTTCCAGTCTTCCAGAGATTTGAGACTGGGACGGAGGTTCACCTTCCAGCAGGACAATGACCCTAAGCATACTGCTAAAGCAACACTTGAGTAGTTTAAGGGGAAACATTTAAATGTCTTGGAATGGCCTAGTCAAACCCAAACCTCAATCCAATTGAGAATCTGTGGTATGACTTAAAGATTGCTGTATACCAGCGGAACCCATCCAACTTGAAGGAGCTGGAGCCGTTTTGCCTTGAAGAATGGGCAAAAATCCCAGTGGCTAGATGTGCCAAGCTTATAGACACATACCCCAAGAGACTTGCAGCTGTAATTGCTGCAAAAAGTGGCTCTACAAAGTATTGACTTTGGGGGGTGAATAGTTATGCACGCTCAAATTTTCTGTTTTTTTTTGTCCTATTTCTTGTTTGTTTCACCCAAAAAAGTATTTTGCATCTTCAAAGTGGTAGGCATGTTGTGTCAATCAAATTATACAAATTTAATTCCAGGTTGTAAGGCAACAAAATAGGAAAAATGCCAAGGGGGGTGAATACTTTTGCAAGCCACTATAATAGTGAGGATATCAAAACTATGAAATAACACATATGGAAACATGTAGTAACCAAAAAACTGTTAAACAAATAAAAATAGATTTTATATTTGAGATTCTTCAAATAGCCACCCTTTGCCTTGATCACAGCTTTGCACACTCTTGGCATTCTCTCAAACAGCTTCATGAGGTAGTCACCTGGAATGCATTTCAATTAACAGGTGTGCCTTCTTAAAAGTTAATTTGTGGAATTTCTTTCCTTCTTAATGTGTTTGAGCCAATCAGTTGTGTTGTGACAAGGTAGGGGGGTATACAGAAGATAGCCCTATTTGGTAAAAGAGCAAGTCCATATTATGGCAAGAACAGCTCAAATTAGCAAAGAGCAATGACAGTCAATCATTATCTTAAGACATGACGGTCAGTCAATACGGAAAATGTCAAGAACTTTGAAAGTTTCTTCAAGTGCAGTCGCAAAAACCATCAAGCACTATGATGAAACTGGCTCTCATGAGGACCGCCAAAGGAAAGGAAGACCCAGAGTTACCTCTGCTGCAGAGGAGAAGTTCATTAGAGTTACCAGCCTCAGAAATTGCATCCCAAATAAATGATTCACAGAGTTCAAGTAACAGACACATCTCAACATCAACTATTCAGAGGGGACTGTGTGAATCAGGCCTTCATGGTCGAATTGCTTCAAAGAAACCACTACTAAAGGACACCAATAAGAAGTAGAGACCTGCTTGGGCCAAGAAACACGAGCAATGGACATTAGACCGGTGGAAATGTGTCCTTTGGTCTGGAGTCCAAATTGGAGATGTTTGGTTAGTGGGACTATACTTTGTTTTTCAACAGGACAATGACCCAACACACCTTCAGGCTGTGTAAGGGCTATTATACCAAGAAGGAGAGTGATGGAGTACTGCGTCAGACGACCTGGCCTCCACAATCGCCCGACCTCAACCCAACTAAGATGATTTGGGATGAGTCGGACGGCAGAGTGAAGGAAAAGCAGCCAACAAGTGCTCACCATATGTGGGAACTCTTTCAAGACTGTTGGAAAAGCATTCCAGGCGAAGCTCGTTGAGAGAATGCCAAGAGTGTGCAAAGCTGTCATCAAGGCAAAGGGTGGCTACTTTGAAGAATCTCAAATATAAAATATATTTTGATTTATTTAACACTTTTCTGGTTACTACATGATTCCATATGTGTTATTTCATAGTTTTGATGTCTTCACTATTATTATACAATGTAGAAAATAGTAAAAATAAAGAAAAACCCTTGAATGAGTAGGTGTGTCCAAACTTTTGACTGGTACTGTATATACAGTTGAAGTCGGAAGTTTAAAAGCACTTAGGTTGGAGTCATTAAAACTCGTTTTTCAACCACTCCACAAATTTCTTGTTAACAAACTATAGTTTTGGCAAGTCGGTTAGGACATCTACTTTGTGCATGATACAAGTAATATTTCCAACAATTGTTTACAGACAGATTAGTTCACTTATAATTCACTGTATCACAATTCCAGAGGGTCAGAAGTTTACATACACTAAGTTGACTGTGCTTTAAACAGCTTGGAAAATTCCAGAAAATGATGTCATGGCTTTAGAAGCTTCTGATAGGCTAATTGACATTATTTCAGTCAAATGGAGGTGTACCTTTGGATGTATTTCAAGGCCTACCTTCAAACTCAGTGCCTCTTTGCTTGACATCATGGGAAAATCAAAATAAATCAGCCAAGACCTCAGAAAAAGAATTGTAGACCTCCACAAGTATTGTTCATCCTTGGAAGCTATTTTTAAACGCCTGAAGGTACCACGTTCATCTGTACAAACAATAGTATGCAAGTATAAACACCATGGGACCACACAGTCATACAGATCAGGAAGGAGACGCGTTCTGTCTCCTAGAGATTAATGTACTTTGGTGTGAAAAGTGCAAATAAATCCTAAAACAACAGCAAAGGACCTTGTGAAGATGCTGGAAGAAACGGGTACAAAAGTATCTATATCCACAGTAAAACGAGTCCTATATCGACATAACCTGAAAGGCCGCTCAGCAAGGAAGAAGCCACTGCTCCAAAACCACCATAAAAAAGCCAGACTACGGTTTGCAACTGCACATGGGGACAAAGATCATACTTTTTGGAGAAATGTCCTCTGGTCTGATGAAACAAAAATAGAACTGTTTGGCCATAATGAGCGTCTGCTAAATGACGTAAATGTAATGTAAACGTAAATAATGACCATTGTTATGTTTGGGGGAAAAAGGGGGTTTCTTGCAAGCCGAAGAACACCATCCCAACCGTGAAGCACGGGGGTGGCAGCATCATGCTGTGGGGGTGCTCTGCTGCATGAGGGACTGGTGCACTTCACAAAATAGATGGCATCATGAGGAAGGAAAATTATGTGGATATATTGAAGCAACATCTCAAGACATCAGTCATGAAGTTAAAGCTTGGTCACAAATGGGTGTAGACTTTACCGTGAAATGCTTGCTTACGAGCCCTTCCCAACGATGAATACGAGCCCTTCCCAACAATGCAGAGTAAAAATGAAATATAATAATAAAGTAGACTGAATTTCTACCCTCAAGGTTTCAGAGCAAGAGAAAACAATCTGACAATTAAGACATAAATAATTCACAGTCATACCATCAGGGGGCACTGTAAAGCCACACAGTCACAGGCAATAGGCATTGTAGGTCTATGTAATTTTAACAGCTGTCATTTTCACAACAATCTTTGTATCTTGTATCCATCTTCTTCTTTTCAGAAAAGAAAAATAATCCAAATGAAATTAATGATAAAAAAAGGTCTGGTTGGTAGGTTGGTTGGAATCAAAGGTTATATTGCCTAGAATATGCAAATCTGTCACGCACTGTCAAGTCCCTGGGTGGGGATCACTTATTAAAAGAATAGTTGGGAGGGTTTATGCAAATGAAGCCAAATCAAAGCAAGCATTCCCTTGGCTGGTTCCATTGCACAAATTTGTGACTGATACAGTGCCTGATATTACTGTGTGGTGTAGCTACTACACTACTACTGTAGATAATCAGAGATCACCTGTGCTAGTATTAAATTAGGAATTCATGTTTTTCTGCTTCCTCTTTTTGCCAGGGTGTTCCAGACAAAAGCTTCTCGGCAAGTTTAATTTCCTGTTGGGTGGATTGACAGATTTGTTGGAGAGAAAGATGGATAATATCCGTTGTGGCCAAAGGCTGCTGTGAAGTAGTCTAACACAGACCCTGATTAAGCCTCTTGAGATCTAAAGAGATTGTGGGTCTTAGCAGAGAGAAAAAAACAAAGAGAATAGAACTGGCAGCAAGAATGTGGCTAGGCTACAAATTGGATTGCATGAGATGCCTGTGGCCTCTGGGTGTACTATATTGTATGTCGAGGTTCCAAAGTGCTGATCTAGAGTCTGTTTTGCTTTCCTATCCTTCTATCATTTACAGTTAGTATTTGGGAGGGGGATACTGATCTTAAATCAGTTGTAGGGTCAACTTCTGCATTGAGTTATTGTCAGCTATGTATTATAATTCTGGGTGATTTATCCTAAATAGGGAGTGTCCATGAGTTACTGTATAGCTTTGTGTTTAAAGTGTGAAATGGAGGTCTAAATTGGACCTCTTGACTTGGGTTTGTGTTTAGTCAAGGGTCCTGATGCTAATGTGAACACGACTGACATATGAAATCAACCCTGCCATCCACATCACATATTCCACTGCCAATTTGGAGAGCAAAGGTGAGGCCTTGGTGTTCAATATTTATATTTTGACAGCAAATGAAGTGAAAAGAGCAGAGGTCAATGTATTTCTTACAGACAAATATGCTAAATATGCAGTTTTCTAGGCTAAATGTCACCAGCCAGTCAAGGCAAATTGGAAACTTTTAGGTTTTTGAACAGCAGTGAAAATAGTAACAACATTTTTCCAGTATCAGTTGTTGATGATTAAATATTGTTGGTATGTAAATAGGAAAAGTAGGGTCGTATTCCAGAGAGTGTGTCTGTGATGTGGGCAGTTTACATTAAGTACAATTGCCGACATTAACAGATCATGCAATAAATGAAATGAGCATAAAATGTATTTCCATCATTGCCTCTCAAAGCATTTTCAATCAAGAGATATGTTGACATTGCATTTCTACAATCTCAATGCCTCTCTCTGTCTGTATTATGGCAGCAAGGTTAAAGCTTTAAGGAAATCACTCACTCATTTCAGCATTTAACCCAAGCAGAAACCCCATTAGAACAATTGAGACAAACACAGCAGAGTCTGTAATCCAAATGGACACTTAGACTGTCATAAAGATAGACTAACTTCACTTCCTACTTCAATACTTTCTAATGTGAAAGCAAAGGCGCTATTACTGCCTAAAGTGAAACTAAGGGGCTTCTAAATTACAAAGTCTGATTGAATTGTTAATCAATTACAGGAATGACAAGTCCATTTTTATGAATGCACAAAATAAAATGTCTAGGGGCTGCAAGTTTCCTGATTCAATAGTATGCAGTTAGCAAGCTCATTGTTTAGCTATTAACAATATAATGCCTGTTCCCTGCCTTCCCTTGTTATTCTGCCAAGTAGACTACTTTATGTGTTATTGTTTATTGAGGTAGCATATTGTATAAATCTACAAAACTGTTTATGTAAGATTTATTATGTAAGTATACTGTCCTTTTTAAAAAGAGAAGATTCAATTCGGAGAAAAAAAAACTGTCCTGAGACTTGGTATAAGGTTCTCCTTTTCTTCTAGAGTTCCCTGATTGGAAAAGCAAGCCCCACAATTAATTTTTCTACATTTTTCATTTAGTAAGTGGTGGCCATTATCCCCTTTGTTTTTTTGCTAGATTGTTAAATAATTTATAATAATTTATGTTTTGATGTCTTTTATGATAGTAAATTGCATTTATAAAGGTTGGCTTTTAGACCAGTTCTCAGACCATGCATAGACCATAATACCATCATCAATGAAGTTAAAGTTATTGAGTACAGCTCAATAATGGCCTGGTCTTGATGAAAGAAGGCCCTCATAAAAAGCTTCAGAGGAGGGCAATCAATGTGCTTTCATCCCAAGGCCGGATATTGCACTCACACTGCTCAGATGATATGAAGGTCCCCCCTAGAAAGACAAATCATTAACATCAAACTTGTAGAAAGAAATCTAAATGTCAGAATGCCATGGACAGTGTAGTACTGGAGCCTTGCACTATTTAATTCTATACACATCTACTCAATGTACCGTAGGACTATTTTCAATACCTGATTGAACTGCATTGACATTTTACCATAAATCGAAACAGAATCATTGAATGTTTTGGATTATGACATTTGAAATGTTTTTAAATGGCATTTGGATCATTCTTGAATTGCGGAGGCATTTGCGTCCCTTTGCTTTGCAATCATTAAAAAACACTTTAGAATGACAGTTACACATCATATACACCGCAAATTCTCCATTGTAAAAAAAATAATATATATATCACTGAGAGTGTTGAATCAACACTGAAAGTGTGGAATCTGTGGACCCATATGCACACTGGAACAGTGTTAAATTAACACACTGCTTAGTGTAAAGCCTTATTCAAATATTTCCCAGAGTGCCTTTCCTTTCGAGTAGATTGTAGAGTTACCACCCATTACTGTATTTGTTAGTGACAGAGACGTGGTTGTTGCATTCATCCACTTTTGGTCCAATGGACTTCACCAAGTCAGATCCTAAGCGAACATGTTTTCATAAAACATTTTATTTTTATTTTTTAACACTGGATAATTTGCTGTACATGTTTTAGTTTATATTGAACTGTTTATGATTAATAAAATATAACGCAAGTCCTTCATACAGCAAAACTTTACCTCAATGCATTGTATAAAGTACGAAGGGCAAGCCATTTGGCTTGTTCCAATAGTGCTTAGTAGAGTTTTAGTGACATGTTGTGGGGATTTAAAGATATCTATCTATTACTTTGAATGCTAGAAAGTAAACAAAAGTATTAAATATATTGTATAGATCCAAAAACAAATAACACTATTACATTATTTAATTTTTTTACAAATGTAATACTGTATGTGTCCCTTAGTATTATGTCGTTGGTGTTACCGCCTTGAGAATCACTCATTACAAAGATATACGCAGACCTTGAACATTCCCTCCAGTGGCAAACTATAATCGGAGAGGGGTCTATATTAAAGAAATGTATTAGCTAATCACACCCTTTTAGTGTGTCATAAATCTGAGGATTCCATGATAATTTGGTGTCTAAATTAAAAACTGTCATTGGTGTTACTCAGGAAAATTACATTGTGAGCAAAATGATTAACCATATCCCTAAAGTATTTTTATAAAGGGTTAATGACCTTAGATTTGAGTATCTGTGGTCTCCATTTAAGAAAATCCTCAATTACCTAAAATGTGTCATTGGTGTTACTGTCATTGGTGTTGCTACTCCTACTGGTGGCACAATGTTATCATAATTTCTTAAAATACTTTTTAATCATTAAGCTGCCATATACGCTGAACAAAAATATAAATGCAACATATAAAGTGTTGGTCCCATGTTTCATGAGCTGAAATAAAAGATCCCAGAAATTTTCTAAACGCACAAAAAGCTTTTTTCTCTCAAATGTTGTGCACAAATTTGTTTACATCCCTAGTAGTGAGCATTTCTCCTTTGCCAAGATAATCCATCCACCTGACAGGTGTGGCATATCAAGAAGCTGATTAAACAGCATGATCATTACACAGGTGCACCTTGTGCTGGGGACAATAAAGGCCACTCTAAAATGTGCAGTTTTGTCACACAACACAATGCCACAGATGTCTCAAGTTTTGAGGGAGTGTGAAATTGACATGCTGACTGCAGGAATGTCCACCAGAGCTGTTGCCAGAGAACTTAATGTTCATTTCTCTACCGTAAGCCGCCTCCAACGTTGTTTTGAGAATTTGGCAGTACGTTCAACCGGCCTCACAACCGCAGACCACGTGTAACCACCCCAGCCCAGGACCTCCACATCCGGCTTCTTCACCTGCAGGATCGTCTGAGTCCAGCCACCTGGACAGCTGGTGAAACTGAGGAGTATTTCTCTATAATAAAGCCCTTTTGTGGGGGAAAAATACTTATGTTTGGCTGGGCCTGGCTCCCCAGTGGGTGGGCGGGCCTGGCTTCCAAGTGGGTGGGCGGGCCTGGCTTCCAAGTGCGCCCCTGCCCAGTCATGTGAAATCCATAGATTAGGGCCTAATTTATTTATTTCAATTGATTGATTTACTGTAACTCAGTAAAATCATTGAAATTGTTGCATGTTGCGTTTATATTCTTGTTCAGTGTACATTCATTTAGAATGGGAAGATGTACCCAAATACATTTTAAATTAAATAAAACTACAGCCAAACTGTAACTACAGCCACTGTAATTAATCGTAAGCCAAGTCTAATTTTGTATCCAATCTGAAAGACATATTCCATTAAGCATAATCTACATTATATCATATTGACAAGATGTTTGTCAATTAATCAGTCTGTTCTTCTCCTTGATATTATACCCTTGACCGAGGATTGAAAACAAAAAAGGCCAAGACCTGTTTCTGATTGTTTAATTTTCATGTTTGAAGAGAGACATCTACATTGATCTAGTAATCTGACTGAGATATTTTATATTATCCTTTTCAAACACTCTGTTGTCTAACTTACAATAAGCTTACAATAATCTTCATTCAGCCAGCTTGCTGGGGCATCAAATCCTTAGATTTGCAGCATTGACTGCATGACTGCCACCAATTGAATTTTCTCAGCGGGAATGTGCCAATTCAGTTGATGTGACAGATGTGAAAGTTTTGTGACTTTCAGAGTACAGTTGCCGGAAAAGTATGCGTCTCTCTGTTTAACAACTGTGTCATGCACATTGTCAAAGGTTTATATAGATCTGATGTTATTTGTGAAGAGCAAGTCACTTGGTTTCTTTGAGATAATCCCAAAAGTGTTAAAATAAGATGACAGTTGTGGACTCACTGTACTGAAGATGGAAGTCTAAATGCTCTGATTGTGAATTGCATTAAAGCTGGCTTGAAGTTGATGAAAGCTGCAATGAGGGAAGTGCTGGCCCCACTACTTCTAAATACTATAAATAGTATTTGTTTTTTGTAAATAGTATTTTTGTTGTCTCTTGGTGTCTTTCCTACATATACTGTTCCCTCAGAATGTATTCACACCCCTACACACAATACCTCATATTGTCAAAGTGTCACGCCCTGGCTCTGGGGACTCTTATATGTATCGTTTGTTGTTTTGTTATTTGTATAAAGTACTCATTAAAAGATGTACGCATATCACGCTGCGCCTTGGTCTGCTTCTTATGATGATCGTGACACAAAGTGGAATTATGTTTTTAGAAATGTTTACAAATGAATACAAAAGGAAAAGCTCAAATGTCTTGAGTCAATAAGTATTCAACCGCTTTCGTATGGTAAGCCTAAATACACTAGATGATCAAAAGTATGTGGACATCTCATTCCAAAATCATGGGCATAAATATGGAGTTGGTCCCCCCTTTCCTGCTATAACAGCCTCCACTCTACTGGGAAGGTTTTCCACTAGATGTTGGAACATTGCTGCGGGGACTTGCTTCCATTCAACCACAAGAGCATTAGTGAGGTCGGGCACTGATGTTGGGCGATTAGGCCTGGCTCGCAGTCGGCGTTCCAATTCATCCTAAAGGTGTTTGATGGGGTTGAGGTCAGGGCTCTGTGCAGGCCAGTCAAGTTCTTCCACACTGATCTCAACAAACCATTTCTGTATGGACCTCACTTTGTCCACGAGGGCATTGTCATACTGAAACAGGAAAGGGCCTTCCCCAAACTGTTGCCTCAAAGTTGGAAGCACAGAAACGTCTAGAATTTCATTGTATGCTGGAGTGTAGAAATGTCCCTTCACTGGAACTAAGAGGCCTAGCCCGAACCATGAAAAAAAGCCCCAGAGCATTATTCTTCCTCCACCAAACTTTACGGTTGGCACTATTGTAGCGTTCTCCTGGCATCTGCCAAACCCAGATTAGTTCATCGGACTACCAGATGGTGAAGCGTGATTCATCACTCCACAGAACGCATTTCCACTGCTCCAGAGTCCAATGGCGGTGAACTTTACACCACTCCAGCCGACGCTTGGCATTACACATGGTGATCTTAGTCTTGTGTGCGGCTGCTCGGCCATGGAAACCCATTTCCTGAAGCTCCCGACGAACAGTTTTTGTGCTGACGTTGCTTCCAGAGGCAGTTTGTAACTCGGTAGTGAGTGTTGCAACCAAGGACAGAAGTTTTTTACGCGCTTCAGCACTCGGCGGTCCCGTTCTGTGAGCTTGTGTGGCCTACCACTTCGCGGCTGAGTCGTTGTTGCTCCTAGAGGTTTCTACTTCACAATAACAGAACTTACAGATGACCGAGGCTGCTCTAGCAGGGCAGAAATTTGACAAACTGACTTGTTGGAAAGGTGGCATCCTATTATGGTGCCACGTTGAAAGTCACTCTTCAGTAAGGCCATTCTACTGCCAATGTTTGTCTATGGAGATTGCATGGCTGTGTGCTGAAAAAAAAAGGCAGACATTGAATATCCCTTTGAGCATGGTGAAGTTATTAATTACACTTTGTATCAATACACCCAGTCACTACAAAGATACAGGCGTCCTTCCTAACTCAATTGCCGGAGAGGAAGGAAACCGCTCAGGGATGTGGCCAATGGTGACTTTAAAACAGTTACAGAGTTTAATGGCTGCGATAGGACAAAACTGAGGATGGATCAACAACATTGCAGTTACTCCACAATACTAACCTAATTGACAGAGTAAATGAAGGAAGCCTGTACAGAATAAAAATATTCGAAAACATGCATCCTGTTTGCAACAAGACACTAAAGTAATATTTAAAAAATTGTGGCAAAGCATTTAACAATTTGTCCTGATTACAAAGTGTTATGTTTGGGGAAAATCCAATACAACACATTACTGAGTACCACTCTCCAAATTTTCAAGCATAGTGGTGGCTGCATCATGTTATGGGTCTGCTTATAATCGTTAAGGACTGGGGTGTTTTTAGGATAAAAAAGAAATGGAATGGAGCTAAGCACAGGCAAAATCCTTGTCACGACTTCCTCCGAAGCTGCCTCCCGTCCTTGTTTGGGCAGGCTTCGGCGTTCGTCGTCACCGGCCTACAAGCCACTGCCGCTCCATATATCATCATTCCATCTTGTCTTGTCAATTACACACACCTGGTTCATATCACCTCATTAGTACATGTATAAGTGTTCCCTCTGGCCCCCTTGTCCTTGTGGGTGATTGTTATTTGTGAGTTGAGTGTAGCTCGGTTGAGCTACCCGTACCTTGTATTTCCGGGGATATTGTTCCCCGTGTGCCTGTATTTTGTTGACGCTATCCAGCGTAACTGTGTCCTACGGAATAAACTATGTATTCAGTGATTTACCCTTGTCACGTTCGTTTAAGGACGGGCCAGACCAAGGCGCAGCGTGATATGCATACATGTTTAATTAAATGATAAACACACAACAAAACAACAAACCAAACCAAACGTGAAGTCCAAAGGCTGAACACAAACTAACCTAAACACGGAACAAGATCCCACAACTAACTAGTGCCAATAGGCTGCCTAAGTATGATCCCCAATCAGAGACAACAAGTGACAGCTGCCTCTGATTGGGAACCACACCGGCCAACATAAATCTACACACACTAGAACAAACACATAGATATACACAACATAGAAAACCACACCCTGACTCAACATATAAAAGTCCCCTGAGTCAGGGCGTGACAGTACCCCCCCCCCCCAAAGGTGCGGACTCCGACCGCACAACCTTTACCTAACAGGGTAGGGACCGGGTGGGCATTCCGCCTCCCTGTTGCGTGATGACCACATACTCTCCGCCACCCTGTTGCGCCCCTGGTCTGGTCTGGACCTCGGCGCGCTGCTTCCCCTCTCCTTCCTCCCACGAAGTACCAAGCCCTGTCTGGACCCTGGTGTGGGAGACCCCGAACCTGGAGAGGGGCTAATGTCTGGGTCTGGACTGGATCTGCTGACCGGAGCTGGATTGGGCACCGGTGGAGCGGACTGCTCTAGCTCCGGAGTGGAGCAGCTGACCGGAGCTGGACTGGACCCCGGTGGAGCGGACTGCTCTGGCTCCGGAGTGGAGCAGCTGACCGGAGCTGGACTGGACCCCGGTGGAGTGGACTGCTCTAGCTCCGGAGTGGAGCAGCTGACCGGTGCCGGACCAGGCACTGGTGGAACAGGCACGGGCCGTGCCGGACTGGACACACGCACCACTGGTCTGGTGCGAGGAGCAGGCACGGGCCGAGCCGGACTGGACACACGCACCACTGGTCTGGTGCGAGGAGCAGGAACGGGCCGGGCCGGACTGGCGACATGCACCACTGGCTTGGTGCGAGGAGCAGGAACGGGCCGGGCCGGACTGGGAACATGCACCACTGGCTTGGTGCGAGGAGCAGGAACAGGCCGGGCCGGACTGGGAAAATGCATCACTGGCTTGGTGCGAGGAGCAGGAACGGGCCGGGCCGGACTGGAGACACGCACCACAGGTCTGGTGCGAGGAGCAGGAACGGACCGGGCCGGACTGGGAACACGCACCACTGGCTTGGTGCGAGGAACAGGAACGGGCCGGACTGGACTGTGGAGGCGGACTGGAGGTCTGGAGCGGAGAGCTGGCACAACCCATCCTGGCTGTCTGCCCACTTTCGCACAACACGTGTGGGGCGCTGGCACAGAACGCACTGGGCTGTGCATGCGCACTGGCGATACAGTGCGTTTCTCCGCATACCTGGGTTCCTCTATTAACCCCCGCTCCTTATGCTGCCTAACCAGCTCCTCTCTCCGTGCCTCTACTTCCTCCTTTTCCCTACGAGCCTCCTGCAGTGCCTCCTCTTGACTGGATCTCTCCCGCTCTACTCTATCTATCAGCCCCCATAATATGGTGGCCTCCTCTCTTACCCTGCCGATCTGATCCTTCTCTTTCTCTCGGCACTCCTCCTCCAATGAGCCCCCACGAGATAGGGAACAGAAACTCATCGTCGTCGTCATCCTCCGACTCCTCAGTATAGAACTGTTCCCACTCTTCTTCCCATGGTCGTAGGGACTCAATCTGGAAACCCACCGGGTGCAGTGGTCGGGGCTCTTCTCTCTCGCTCCCCGACCACCCCTTTAGCCCCCCCCAAAATGTTTCTTGCCGCTGCTTCTCGGGCTTCCTCCTTGGCCGGTTTCTGTGTTGCCGTTGCTCCTCTCCTGCCTGGGCTTCCTTCTTCGCCCAGGGTCCTTTTCCCGCAAATATCTCCTCCCACGACCACATCTTCCCCACCTGTGTCCAGGATGTACGGTCCTCCTGGGCACGCTGCTTGGTCCGTGTTTGGTGGAATCTTCTGTCACGTTCGTTTAAGGACGGGTCAGACCAAGGCGCAGCGTGATATGCGTACATGTTTAATTAAATGATAAACACACGACAAAACAACAAACCAAACGAAACGTGAAGTCCAAAGGCTGAACACAAACTAGCCTAAACACGGAACAAGATCCCACAACTAACTAGTGCCAATAGGCTGCCTAAGAATGATCCCCAATCAGAGACAACGAGCGACAGCTGCCTCTGATTGGGAACCGCACCGGCCAACATAGATCTACACATACTAGAACAAACACATAGATATACACAACATAGAAAACCACACCCTGACTCAACATATAAAAGTCCCCTGAGTCAGGGCGTGACAACCCTCCTGCGCCTGACTCCTTCAAATCACACTCTCACAATCCTAAAGGAAAACCTGGTTCAGTCTGCTTTCCACCAGACACTGGGAGATTAATTCACATTTCAGCAGGACAATAACCTAAAATACAAGGCCAAATCTACACTGGAGTTGCTTACCAAGAAGACATTGAATGTTTTTGAGTGGCCGAGTTACAGTTTTGACTTAAATCTACTTGAAAATCTATGGCAAGACCTGAAAAAGGTTGTCTAGCAATGATCAATAACCAATTTGACAGAGCTTGAATAATTCTTTAAGAATAATGGGCAAATGTTGCACAATCCAGGTGTGAAAAGCTCTTAGACACATACCGAGAAAGACTCATAGCTGTAATCGCTGCCAAAGGTGCTTCTACAAAGTATTGCCTCATGGATGTGAACACTTATGTAAATGAGATATTTATGTATTTCATTTTCAATAAATTTGCAAACATTTCTAAAAACATGTTTTCACTTTGTCGTTATGGGGTATTGTGTGTAGATGGGTGAGATGTATTTATTTATTCAATCCATTTTGAATTTAGGCTGTAACAAAACAAAATGTGTAATATGTCAAGGGTACAAATACTTTCTGAAGGCACTGTATTTCTTATTTTATTTTTAATTTTTAATTTAATGTAATAACTTATGTTGTTCTTGTCTATAACTGTTCTGTACTTTGTCATGTATTTTTGTATGTTTTATGTGGACCCCAGGAAGAGTAGCTGCTGCATGTGCAGTGGCTAATGGGCATCCTAATCACCTAAACTAAATGACTGATAGCTGTCAATGCACTGGCTCTATCAGCTCCTAATGTTGGATGTTTAGAGAGACGATTAGCTCCAGGTTCTCTGTGTTTATTGACTCTGGTGGCAGAGAGCCTGTGATTCAATACACCGGAGGTGCTGAACTGGAGAGGAGTGCAGGAGAGCCCTGTCACCAATCAAGCTGGGCTCTATTCACTTATAGCCATTTTGCAATCCATCCTACTACTCTGCAATACAGGGAGCTAGCTCTAGGTACCCAAGTTAATTAATGTTGTCATTGTCTTATTTCCCATGCATTAGCTTCTACCATCTCAGGAATGGAAGCAAATGCAGATAGTAAATGAGCTCTAAGGCCAGGCTGATTTCAGCCTGAATCAGCTGACTGAGTCAATAGGACTGAGGTGCCCTGAGACAGGAGAGTAACAGGAGAGAAACATAGAGGAGCAGGAAGGGGGGCAGACATCTCCAGATCAAACGGCTTGATGTGTAAAAGGACCTGACATCAGACATAGATTGACTCAGGTACAGAGATGAGGGCCCCAGTCAGATAACTCACAGCTCATAGTGGGCGAGAAGGACAGATATTGGGCCGATGCCAAAGCCATTAAATCCAGGTACTTTTGTATTCTGCCGGCAGTCTGGTAGAGATTATGGGCGCCGTACTGATAACGTAGGAGGACTCACCTTTGCCCTGTTGAACTTGTGGATGGGGAGAGTGATGCTATTATGGACCACAGGATAGCTGTCCGTTCTCCTTATCCTCCCGGCCAATGATTAAATACCCCAACACTATCTATTTCAGAATGTGCCACTGCTACATCTATTGTTCATGCAGTAGATTATTTGCTTTCCACCTAGAAGGCTGTACTTTACATGAAATGACTGTAAAAAGCAGCCTGGGACCTGTCTCATGAACAATTCTTCTCCCCTTTGAGGACTGGGAGAGGTTTCACGCCTGATTAAATTCCCAAAGCAACAATTTCATAATCAATGACCTTTATTGAGTGGTTGAACACCTATGATGTGAAATATTTGATCATGTGTTGCCAAAGATTAGAATCAATTTGTTTACACGTGTAGCCCTAAATTGGCAATCTCATCTTTTGAAATGAAAAGTGAACCTAGCCGCAGCCCAGAATCTTAAACACACATCAAAGTAAGATAGATCTGTACTCTGACCACAAAGTGCATCTAATGCTGTGATAGATGGTGAATAAAGGCCCTAATGTGTTGTGGTACACACTGTCTGAATAGGACTCGTCAAAAGGGAACATAATCTCCTTTCCCCATGACGGCCAATATATGGTAATGTCTTGGCATGTTTGTGTTGTGTTTGGAGAGACTGCTTTGAAAGGGAAATTATACTGATATTTTCATGTCAGGCGTGGTGACTTCCCATTAAGCCATCTCCAAAGTCTTTAATAGAGAGCCACTGTGCATGTACATTAGCATCTGAGCCGGACAAAACATACCCATTACTTATACTGTACTTGAAACGCAGATGTTTCTTGTAATGACTTAGTAATGACACCTGGCCAGCTTTATGTCAATTTTTTTGTTTACGTTTGTATGTGTCAGAGATTTTGAAATAAATGTTTATACTGTCAAACATTAAGACACATGCTTGAAACATATGAGCCCACATAGACTGTGATTTCAATTAAAAATAAAATACTGAACCAATATCCAACCATAGATTTCACTAACCACCTGTTACAAATAGCTTTGGAAGAAGAAGTTTAAGTTGAACTAAACACACACTATTTTCAATCAAGAGATGTCAATCATGGCACATAGCCTTTTGTAATTTCCTACAGTGCCTTGCAAAAGTATTCATCCCCCTTGGCGTTTTTCCTATTTTGTTGCATTACAACCTGTAATTTAAATGGATTTTTATTTGGATTTCATGTAATGGACATACACAAAATAGTCCAAATTGGTGAAGTGAAATGAAAAAAATATCAGAAACTTTGAACATCCCACAGAGCACCATTAGATCCATTATACATTTTTTAAAAGAATATGGCACCACAACAAACCTGCCAAGAGAGGGCTGCCCACCAAAACTCACGGACCAGGCAAGGAGGGCATTAATCAGAGAGGCAACAAAGAGACCAAAGATAACCCTGAAGGAGCTGCAAAGCTCCACAGCGGAGATTGGAGTATCTGTCCATAGGACCACTTTAAGCCGTACACTCCACAGAGCTGGGCTTTATGGAAGAGTGGCCAGAAAAAGCCATTGCTCAATGAAAAAAATAAGCAAACGTTTGGTGTTCGCCAAAAGGCATGTGGGAGACTCCCCAAACATATGGGAGAAGGTACTCTGATCAGATGAGACTAAAATTGAGCTTTTTGTCCATCAAGGAAAATGCTATGTCTGGAGCAAACCCAACACCTCTCATCACCCCTAGAACACCATCCCCACTGTGAAGCATGGTGGTGGCAGCATCATGCTGTGGGGATGTTTTTCATCGACAGGGACTGGGAAACTGGTCAGAATTGAAGGAATAATGGATGGCACTAAATACAGGGAAATTCTTGAGGGAAACCTGTTTCAGTCTTCCAGAGATTTGAGACTGGGACGGAGGTTCACCTTCCAGATGGACAATGACCCTAAGCATACTGGTAAAGCAACACTTGAGTGGTTTAAGGGGAAACATTTAAATGTATTGGAATGGCCTAGTCAAAGCCCAGACCTCAATCCAATTGAGAATCTGTGGTATGACTTAAAGATTGCTGTACACCAGCGGAACCCAACCAACTTGAAGGAGCTGGAGCTGTTTTGCCTTGAAGAATGGGCAAAAATCCCAGTGGCTAGATGTGCCAAGCTTATAGAGACATACCCCAAGAGACTTGCAGCTGTAATTGCTGCAAAAGGTGGCCCTACAAAGTATTGACTTTGGGGGGGGTGAGTAGTTACGCACGCTCAAGTTTTCTGTTTTTTTGTCTTATTTCTTGTTTGTTTCACAAGAAAAAATATTTTGCATCTTGAAAGTGGTAGGTATTTTGTGTAAATCAAATGATACAAACCCCCCCAAAATCATTTAATTCCAGGTTGTAAGGCAACAAAATAGGAAAAATGCCAAGGGGGGTGAATAATTTCGCAAGCCACTATCTCTAGGGCATGTGCTTATGGGCAAATATTAAGCCCTGTCCAGAAGAAACCCTATCCCTCCTTCCTAGGCACTTTTGTAGATCTGAAACAACTTGATAGGTGTAAGCAATAGGGTGAATGCACTTTCGCAAGCCACTGTATATCCAATTGTGTAAACTTTTTTATTTTGATAATTTCCTGAACACAAAAGATCTGGTCCACTGATACATTTCACTTCTTGCTTTCTATAACATTTTATACTTAGAAGTCAACTATTTGTCTCCCACAATGTTGAGACAATGAATTAAGTCTTTGTTCTATCCATTACTTTTTTTTCTGTGAGTGGGACATCAGTGAAAAATCACTAAGCATCTCACTGTTACACTAAGCACCTCAAATCTTTGGATTCATGAAAAATATCAATTTCTCCTTGTTTGCACAGCCATACTGTACTGTAGATGGGAATGAGATGACACGGTGTAGTGAATTTACTTTGGGTTAAAGCAATGAAATAATTGCAGGTTAACGTTTCTTGAGATGGGTCTTCTCCTGGAGGCAGAACTGAGAGATTTACACTAGAAGGGCCAGCTGCAAAGTCAAAATTGGCTATATTGTTAAAATTCATGAAAAACAAACAATATATTTTTTATCTTAATTTAAGGTTAGGGTTAGACATTACGGTTAGCAGTGTGGTTAAGGTTAGGGTTAACGGTTAACGGTTAGGGTTAGGTTTGAAATCTGATTTTATGACTTTGTGGCTGTGCCAGCTGGTGACCACTCTTGCAGTGCTGCCTCCAGAACAAGATTCATGACGAAAAATGCTAACCTGTGAAATAATTGTGAAAAGCCATTATAAAATGGATATGTGGTTCAACTGACATCAAAGTGATAAACATCTACTATTGTTCCGACTACTAGTTTCAGCCGTGACATTTTTGCCTAATTGTTGAGTCTCCTTATTCTAAAAAACAAAAGTACTGGCAGCAAAGAGTGTTTCACACACACACACACACACACACACACACACACACACACACACACACACACACACACACACACACACACACACACACACACACACACACACACACACACACACACACACACACACTCACACACACACACCCACACTATGCAGAGTCATTGAAATTGAATAGTCTGACAACAGAGCTGGCCTTGTGTAGGGGCTCAGTGACAAAGTTGATTAAACTTTAAGGCAGAAATAGAACACCATTTCACCAATGACTCTTTGAGCTTCTGTTTCATCTTTGCTACTGAATTTAAATACTTTGCTGCGTGACAGGATAGAAGGAACATAGGAAAGGAATGATAATGAAATATGCACACATGAGAACATGCCTTGACTTCATTTTTATTCGTTTTTAACTTTGGAAAGTTGATAATTCGAGTACCCCCAAAGTGATATTTTTCATGAGCTCAAACAGTAGTAAAGTGGTTGTAACTTTCCACTCAGCCAGAAAATGGAAGATTACATTTTGAACCTGGGTTACAACAATAAAGCACATAGAGACTGTTGAATATGTGCTGGCCAAACAAAATATTAAAGCAAAGCATTGTGAGTGGTTCAGCGAAAGCAACAAAAGGACCAATTTGCCTGTTCTTTGTCTGTGGGCATTATATTCACTCTCAGAGTTGTACTTCGATGACTTTGCCATCAGAGAGGCCCTGTGCCTTACAAGAGGCCCTAGTGCAGCGTAAAACAGCTTGCATTGTCTGGCAAGTCTCTCTGTAGCATATACAGTGGGGAGAACAAGTATTTGATACACTGCAGATTTTGCAGGTTTTCCTACTTACAAAGCATGTAGAGGTCTGTAATTTTTATCATAGGTACATTTCAACTGTGAGAGACGAATCACATTGTATGATTTTTAAGTAATTAATTTGCATGTTATTGCATGACATAAGTATTTGATCACCTCCCAACCAGTAAGAATTCCGGCTCTCACAGACCTGTTAGTTTTTCTTTAAGAAGCCCTCCTGTTCTCCACTCATTACCTGTATTAACTGCACCTGTTTGAACTCGTTACCTGTATAAAAGACACCTGTCCACACACTCAATCAAACAGACTCCAACCTCTCCACAATGGCCAAGACCAGAGAGCTGTGTAAGGACATCAGGGATACAATTGTAGACCTACACAAGGCTGGGATGGGCTACAGGACAATAGGCAAGCAGCTTGGTGAGAAGGCAACAACTGTTGGCGCAATTATTAGAAAATGGAAGAAGTTCAAGATGACGGTCAATCACCCTCGGTCTGGGGCTCCATGCAAGATCTCACCTCGTGGGGCATCAATGATCATGAGGAAGGTGAGGGATCAGCCCAGAACTACATTGCAGGACCTGGTCAATGACCTGAAGAGAGCTGGGACCACAGTCTCAAAGAAAACCATTAGTAACACACTAAGCCGTCATGGATTAAAATCCTGCAGCACACGCAAGGTCCCCCTGCTCAAGGCAGCGCATGTCCAGGCCCGTCTGAAGTTTGCCAATGACCATCTGGATGATCCAGAGGAGGAATGGGAGAAGGTCATGTGGTCTGATGAGACAAAAATAGAGCTTTTTGGTCTAAACTCCACTCGCCGTGTTTGGAGGAAGAAGAAGGATGAGTACAACCCCAAGAACACCATCCCAACTGTGAAGCATGGAGGTGGAAACATCATTCTTTGGGGATGCTTTTCTGCAAAGGGGACAGGACGACTGCAGCGTATTGAGGGGAGGATGGATGGGGCCATGTTTCGCAAGATCTTGGCCAACAACCTCCTTCCCTCAGTAAGAGCATTGAAGATGGGTCGTGGCTGGGTCTTCCAGCATGACAACGACCCGAAACACACAGCCAGGGCAACTAAGGAGTGGCACCGTAAGAAGCATCTCAAGGTCCTGGAGTGGCCTAGCCAGTCTCCAGACCTGAACCCAATAGAACATCTTTGGAGGGAGCTGAAAGTCCGTATTGCCCAGCGACAGCCCTGAAACCTGAAGGATCTGGAGAAGGTCTGTATGGAGGAGTGGGCCAAAATCTCTGCTGCAGTGTGTGCAAACCTGGTCAAGACCTACAGGAAACGTATGATCTCTGTAATTGCAAACAAAGGTTTCTGTAACAAATATTAAGTTCTGCTTTTCTGATGTATCAAATACTTATGTCATGCAATAAAATGCAAATTAATTACTTAAAAATCATACAATGTGATTTTCTGGATTTTTGTTCTAGATTCTGTCTCTCACAGTTGAAGTGTATCTATTATAAAAATTACAGACCTCTACATGCTTTGTAAGTAGGAAAACCTGCAAAATCGGCATTCCAAGATGGCGAAGTAGTGCAGTCCTGTTTCTGTCGTGTGTCTGTAAATAGCCTGTAAATACCCTGTTTTTTTGTATTTTTCGTACATATTTCCCTATCAGACTTTTCATCCTTCTACAAAATATACTTTCCTGCCACCCGCCTCACTCAATGTGGAACGGATTCTATTTTTGACTTACCTTTATCTAGAATCTAGAATCTCCAGTTGAAACTAGCTAGCCAGCTAACTAGCTACTTGCTATTAGCCACAGCTAGCGGTGTTTCACCCAGAACATTGGATTTTTTCCGCGGGATTAATCTTAATCACTGGACATTGATCACCGGATATTCGGCCAGTCTGCACAGCGCGTTATCGACCCAGAACATATCAGTTTTTCCGCCGGAATCACTGAATCACTGGACCTTTAACTCCGGATTCATCGCTACCAGCTGGCTACAACAAAACGGACGCTGTGGTCTGGCTAATCATCCTGAGCTAGGCCCATCTCCCGGCTATCTACCTCTCTGTCAACCGGACGGGACCACCTAGTGTTGACACGGAGCCCCGCCGATCCTACACGACTGGTCTGCCGACGAAATCGTCTGATGTGGTTACGACGTTAACCACGAAGATTCCATCCATCAGCTAGCCCTGGCCCGCTAGCACACGCTATCCGTGGCCTCTTACTCACTAAACTGAACTAGCTACTGAACTAGCTACTTGCTATTAGCCACAGCTAGCGGTGTTTCACCCAAAACATTGGATTTTTTTCCGCTGGATTAATTTTAATCATTGGACATTGATCACCGGATATTCGGCCAGTCTGCACAGCGCGTTATCGACCCAGATCATATCAGTTTTTCCGCCGGAATCACTGAATCACTGGACCTTTAACTCCGGATTCATCGCTACCAGCTGGCTACAACAAAACGGACGCTGTGGTCTGGCTAATCATCCTGAGCTAGGCCCATCTCCCGGCTATCTACCTCTCTGTCAACCGGACGGGACCACCTAGTGTTGACACGAAGCCCCGCCGATCCTACACGACTGGTCTGCCGACGAAATCGTCTGATGTGGTTACGACGTTAACCACGAAGATTCCATCCATCTGCTAGCCCTGGCCCGCTAGCACACGCTATCCGTGGCCTCTTACTCACAAGTGCTTCACCACCGGACCTTATGATAACTCAGCTATACAGCTGATATCTGCTGGACTGTTCCTTTTTACGGTACTACATCCTGTTTATGTTTAGCCTCAGCCCAAACATGGTTAGTTTATTGTTGTTTCGGTTATTTCTAATTGTACTATATCACTGTAGACCCCCCAGCCTAGCTAAACCTGCCTTAGATAGCTCCTTTGTCCCTCCCCCCATACACTCAGAGACCGACTAAATTGATGCCTCTAGAGATACTATCTCTTTCATTGTTACCCAACGCTTAGGTTTACCTCCACTTTACTCATATCCTTCCATATCCTTGTCTGTACATAATGCCCTGAATCTTTTCTATAACACCCGGAAATCTGCCCCCTTTATTCTATGTACCCAACGCACTAGAAGACCAGTTCTTAAAGCCTTTAGCCGTATCCTTATTCTAGTCCTCCTCTGTTCCTCTGGTGATGTAGAGGCTAACCCAGGCCCTGCAGCCCTCAGTATCACTCCTACTCCCCAGGCGCTATCATTTGATGACTTCTGTAATCGCAAAAGTCTTGGCTTCTTGCACATAAATATCAGAAGTCTACTTCCTAAGTTTGAGTTATTCACTGCGTTAGCACACTCTGCCAACCCTGATGTTCTAGCAGTGTCTGAATCCTGGCTCAGGAAGGCCACCAAAAATTCTGAAATTTCCATCCCCAACTATAACATTTTCCGTCTAGATAGAACTGCCAAAGGGGGTGGAGTTGCAATCTACTGTAGAGATAGCCTGCAGAGCTCCATCATACTATCCAGGTCTGTGCCCAAACAGTTTGAGCTTCTACTTCTAAAAATCCACCTTTCCAGAAATAAGTCTCTCACTGTTGCCGCTTGCTACAGACCCCCCTCAGCCCCCAGCTGTGCCCTGGACACCATATGTGAATTGATTGCCCCCCATTTATCCTCAGAGTTTGTACTGCTTGGTGACCTAAATTGGGATATGCTTAATACCCCAGCCATCCTACAATCCAAGCTAGATGCCCTCAACCTCACGCAAATTATCAACGAACCTACCAGGTACAACCCTAAATCCGTAAACATGGGTACCCTCATAGATATCATCCTGACTAACATACCCTCTAAATACACCTCAGCTGTCTTCAACCAGGATCTCAGCGATCACTGCCTTATTGCCTGCGTCCGTAACGGGTCCGCGGTCAAACGACCACCCCTCATCACTGTCAAACGCTCCCTAAAACACTTTAGCGAGGAGGCCTTCCTAATTGACCTGGCCCAGGTATCCTGGATGGATATAGATCTCATTCCGTCAGTAGAGGATGCCTGGTTGTTCCTTAAAAGTAATTTCCTCTCAATCTTAAATAAACATGCCCCATTAAAAAAATACAGAACTAAGAACCGATATAGCCCCTGGTTCTCCTCAGACTTGACTGCCCTTGACCAGCACAAAAACATCCTGTGGCGTACAGCATTAGCATCAAATAGCCCCCGCGATATGCAACTTTTCAGGGAAGTTAGGAACCAATATACACAAGCAGTCAGGAAAGCAAAGGCTAACTTTTTCAAACAGAAATTTGCATCCTGTAGCACTAACTCCAAAAAGTTTTGGGACACTGTAAAGTCCATGGAGAATAAGAGCACTTCCTCCCAGCTGCCCACTGCACTGAGGCTAGGAAACACTATCACCACCGATAAATCTACAATAATCGAGAATTTCAACAAGCATTTTGCTACAGCTGGCCATGCTTTCCATCTGGCTACCACTAACCCGGCCACCAACTCTGCACCCTCTGCTGCAACTTGCCCATGCCCCCCCCGCTTTTCCTTCACACAAATTCAGACAGCTGATGTTTTGAAAGCGCTGCAAAATCTGGACCCCTACAAATCAGCTGGGCTAGACAATCTGGACCCTTTCTTTCTAAAACTAGCCGCCGAAATTGTCGCAACCCCTATTACTAGTCTGTTCAACCTCTCTTTCATAACGTCTGAGATCCCCAGAGATTGGAAAGCTGCCGCGGTCATCCCCCTCTTCAAAGGGGGTGACACTCTAGATCCAAACTGCTACAGACCTATATCCATCCTGCCCTGCCTTTCGAAAGTATTCGAAAGCCAAGTTAACAAACAGATCATCGACCATTTCGAATACCACCGTACCTTCTCCGCTATGCAATCCGGTTTCCGAGCTGGTCACGGGTGCACTTCAGCCACGCTCAAGGTCCTAAACGATATTATAACCGCGATTGATAATAGACAGTACTGTGCAGCCGTCTTCATCGACCTGGCCAAGGCTTTCGACTCTGTCAACCACCGCATTCTTATTGGCAGACTAAATAGCCTTGGTTTCTCAAATGACTGCCTCGCCTGGTTCACCAACTACTTCTCAGATAGAGTTCAGTGTGTCAAATCGGAGGGCCTGTTGTCTGGACCTATGGCAGTCTCTATGGGGGTGCCACAGGGTTCAATTCTTGGGCCGACACTTTTCTCTGTGTACATCAATGATGTCGCTCTTGCTGCTGGTGACTCTCAGATCCACCTCTACGCAGACGACACCATTTTGTATACATCTGGCCCTTCATTGGACACTGTGTTAACAAACCTCCAAACGAGCTTCAATGCCATACAACAATCCTTCAGTAGCCTTCAACTGCTCTTAAACACTAGTAAAACTAAATGCATGCTTTTCAATCGAACGCTGCTAGCACCCGCCCACCCGACTAGAATCACCACTCTCGACGGGTCTGACCTAGAGTATGTGGACAACTACAAATATCTAGGTGTCTGGTTAGACTGTAAACTCAACTTCCAGACTCACATAAAGAATCTCCAATCCAAAGTTAAATCTAGAATCGGCTTCCTATTTCGCAACAAAGCCTCCTTCACTCATGCTGCCAAACATGCCCTCGTAAAACTGACTATCCTACCGATCCTTGACTTCGGCGATGTCATTTACAAAATAGCCTCCAACACTCTACTCAGCAAATTGGATGTAGTCTATCACAGTGCCATCCATTTTGTCTCCAAAGCCCCATACACTACCCACCACTGTGACCTGTACGCTCTTGTTGGCTGGTCCTCACTACATGTTCGTCGTCAAACCCACTGGCTCCAGGCCATCTATAAATCACTGCTAGGCAAATCCCCGCCTTATCTTAGCTCATTGGTCACCATAGCAGCACCCACCCGTAGTCTGCGCTCCAGCAGGTATATCTCTCTGGTCATTCCCAAAGCCAACACCTCCTTTGGCCGCCATTCCTTCCAGTTCTCTGCTGCCAATGACTGGAACGAATTGCAAAAATCTCTGAAGCTGGAGACTCTTATCTCCCTCAATAACTTTAAGCATCAGTTGTCAGAGCACCTTACCGATCACTGCACCTGTACACAGCCCATCTGAAATTAGCCCACCCAACTACCTCATCCCTATATTGTTATTTATTTTGCTCTTTTGCACCCCAGTATCTCTATTTGCACATAATCTCTTGCACATCTAGCATTCCAGTGTTAATACTATTGTAATTATTCTGCACTATAGCCTATTTATTGCCTTACCTCCATAACTTGCTACATTTGCACACACTGTATATATATTTTCTGTTGTATTTCTGACTTTATGTTTTTTTTTTACCCCATATGTAACTCTGTGTTGTTTTTATTGCACTACTTTGCTTTATCTTGGCCAGGTCGCAGTTGTAAATGAGAACCTGTTCTCAACTGGCTTACCTGGTTAAATAAAGGTGAAATAAAAAAAATTAAAAAAGTATCAAATACTTGTTCTCCCCACTGTATATACAGTCATTACCCCATACATAAGAGTCCCATAGACGGTGAGGATTGACATGCTGGTCAGACACAGCAGTGTAGTGAGTCTCTGATTGCTGTTGTTTTTTAAAGGTCTTTTGGATCATTGCATTCAAATCCTGTTAGGTAAATCAAGTCTGCTGCTGACTTGCATTCAAAGATGTTCATATCAATAATGCATAGAGACTATAGTTGAGCTCTACCTGGACAATTGTGAAATTGCAACCTAACATGCTGATATATTCATAGCTTTATTTCCACATATGTTACAGAGATATCACTTTCATTTTCACCATGAAATTTCTGTTTAGTGACATGCAATTTTCTCCATAGGACTTTCTATTATGTCATCCTGAGGTCCTTCAGCAGTATGAACCTTGAGGCAAGTGGGAAGGATCTACTGTCACCTACACTCATATTAATTCTACTGATTTCTGAAGGACATACGATCAAACCTCCATCAAGCAGATTAAATGGGCTTCCCAGGGTTTATTTTAGTCTTTGATGGTATAAGTCACATTTTCACTCAATTTAGAGACAAATTCAAGTACACTCTTAGAAAAAAAGGTGCTATCTTGAGCCTAAAAGGATTATTTGGCTGTCCCCATAGGACAACCCTTTGAAGAACCCTTTTTGGTTACAGGTAGAACTTTTTTGGTTCCAGGTAGAACCCTTTTGGGTTACATGTAGAACCTTTTCTACAGAGGGTTCTACATGGAACCCAAAATGGTTCTACCTGGAACAAAAAAGGGTTATTCTATGGGGACAGCCAAAGAACCCTTTTGGAACCCTTTTTTTCTAAGATTGTAGCATATGGCATTTCCACATTTACTATTAATAAAAGGTTTGGCGGATCATAAAGTTGTGATTACTTTGCTTTATTTTAGGCATACTCTAGATATGTTGTTGCTATTAGATAGAAAGTTAGATGCATCATGCATGCAATAATGGTACTTGTCCCACTTGCAATCAGGATCAAACCTTATATGATGGCCACAAACAAACTGACTTCTAGTGTTCAGGCTAGTTCAGGCTTCTTCACTGCTTGTCATGTGCATACCCCAGGCATAGCTAGACCAGGTTTACCTTCAAAAACTCCCAAATGAGACAAAGAAGAACATTAAATATGCATCGTTAGTGCACACATAGTTTCTGTGAGAAACTAAAATGCAGAGTAGGTTGAGAAACAGAGTGGGTTGAAAATTAGAAAGAGAGAAAAGACATGATTCATTTTAAGGGCAAAAAATGTGTAATCTGTGTATACCTTCTATTCATCTGGACTTATCCTGTTGCAGTATACGGTGATGATGGTTTGTACACTTAGAAAAAAGGTTTCCCAAAGTGTTCTTCGGCTGTCCCCTTAGGATAACCTTTTTGGGTTCCACGTAGAACCTTCTGTGGAAAGGGTTTTACATGGGACCCAAAATGGTTCTACCTGGAAACAAAAGGGTTCTACCTGGAACTAAAAAGGGTTCTTCAAAGGCAGGGGTTCTTAAACCTTTTCAGCTCGAGACCCAAATGAGAAATTGACCGTCCTCCCGTGACCCAAATCATCATCCAACGACTATTATAGATGTATTCTCATAACTCACGACCCACCTCTCACATGCCCAGGGCCCCCTTTGGGTCCCGTCCAATGTTTAAGGAACCCTGTTATGTGGGGACAGCCGAATAACCTTTTAGGTTATAGATAGCCCCTTTCTTTTCTAAGAGTGTAGGCTTTATATGACCATTACCACCCTGAATGCCTTGTGGGTTTCTGTAGGCGTTCTATGACGATCACCACCCTGAATGCCCTGTGGGTTTCTGTAGGCTTTCTATGACGATTACCACCCTGAATGCCCTGTGGGTTTCTGTAGGCTTTCTATGACGATTATCACCCTTAATGCACTGTGGGTTTCTGTATGCTTTCTATGACGATTACTACCCTGAATGCCCTGTGGGTTTCTGTAGGCTTTCTATGACGATTACCACCCTGAATGCCCTGTGGGTTTCTGTAGGCTTTCTATGACGATTACCACCCTGAATGCCCTGTGGGTTTCTGTAGGCTTTCTATGACGATTACCACCCTGAATGCCTTGTGGGTTTCTGACATCAATAAAACCAGAATTAAATAGTTAGAAAACATTTAATAAAAAAGTAAACAGTTTGCCCCTTTGTAACCTTGGTGTAATTATTCATATAAGAATAAAACTGCAGTGCATGACAACTCTGCATGCACAGTTAGTTTAATTTAGTGTTGCAAAGGGAGGTTCTCCTCAGCATGCCTCTGTTTGATTAAGGTGCTATCACCCTCAATAAGAGGAATGATTATCACACAAACACATTCATAAGCCTTCTATTAGATTAAGGCCCATTTTAATAGACTCCAAGCAAGTGGAGGAGTGGTAGCTTTATGTAATTGGTTATAGGGCAACATGCAGGGAGGCATCAAGAAAAATGAACCAAATTTATAGTGCTTTGTTTTGCTTGCTTTATTTTCCAATGCAGCAAGAAGCTTTATTTGACCATTTTAATCTCTCTGTCTTGTGATCCTGTAGTGTTTCATATAAATGGTTTGTGCATTCCGTTTATTTTTCCCATTCATAATACATGGGGTATCTAAATCCTGCTGGTGCGTGCAGGGGAGAGAAAGGCGGGCTCGCTAGTGCTGTGAGGCATGGAGGCACAAAACAAAGTGGTGGAAATCTAGACGAGAGTAAAGACTGAGAAAAAGCCACTCAGGGCCGACTGTTATTTTGATGGTTGACTGTTTTGTTTTTTAGTTTCTCATTCATCTGCACTCATATATGTATGCAACAGCATATGAATATTTCAACTGTGTTACCCAGAGCTAGACAGTATCAGTGCAACATGAAAGTAATCTGTTTCAAAGAGATTTTTTTAAAAGCATGCCGCTCGTCTTTAATATGTCTAACAGGAAACACAGAGGGGATCCTTTGCAATTGTTTTTTAATTTGTGGCAAAAAAAATAAATAATCTGTTTCTAGCAGAATTTGTTAAATGCTGTTATATGAAGATTGTCTCTGAATATAGCCCACCTTGGGGGCTGGAAAACAGCTGTCCATTTAAAGAATGAGTCAACCATGATACTCTGAGTGGAAATTACCCTGATTCTTCCAGAGTTCAGGTAAAGTACTAAAGCTATTCTTCCCCCTTGCCTTTTAAATTAACTAGAGTACTCTGACTAAAGAAAACAGGAAATCATAAGGCAATTACACTGTCTGCAGCAGTCCTACGTGCAGTACATTTTGCTTTTATATATCTCTATCTGATCCCAGCTGTGTCCAAAGGCACTACCTTGAAAAGAAAGTGCTGTCAAAGTTACATGAAAAGACAGATAGGGTTTATGACAGATCAAAGAGCATTTCTCACATATCTAGGCGAAGCTAGTAAGAATGTTCAGGGGCCATGCTTCATGATACAAGTTCTTGGAAAATAGATTTTTTTTTGGCATATGCTGTTAAAAAAACACATCCTCCATCCTTCACAGCATCACAAATGTGATCTAGACTGCCAACTGACAACCAAGTGAAAAGCTTTAAAAAAGAAGAAGACGAATGTTGACAAAAAATGAGATGGAAGTTGCTGTGGTAAGAAGATTCCTCGTCCTCTCTGTGGAGAGCTGTCACGACAGTCCTCATCATCTGCTCTGGGAACAGCTAGGAGTCTCTGTGAAATGTGTCACACCTCCTTCACTCTGCTTAGGGCACAGTCAGGAGTCTGTGCAAGTCTGTCACACTGCCGTGGCGCTGTTGTAAGCCACCCTGCATCGAGGAAGAGGAGCCGAGTAAATCCAGGCGCAGAGAGGAGCAGACTTTAATTTAGTCTACCAGGAATTGCCTCAGCCTCCATCTTAGCAAGGAAGAATAGCATCATGAACCAGAAACCCCATCTCCACTCCGTCGCCTGAAAGTGTTCACTCAAATCACATCCATGTTATCCTATGATGGGGACTGACTGTTCATGGCTGTGATTTATTTATTTTTTGCTGTTGATATTGTTACGCTAGCTGTATTGTGCCGCTGGTTTGTTTCCCTCCCTATCTGACATAGAGGAGTATCCTCACTGCATGAGAGTAACAGTGAGTAGTTCAGGGATTCAGGGAGTGTACTGTAACTCATGTCATTCTGGATTAGACTCAGCCTCGCATTCTACATGAGGCAGTTTAAGTTTTGGTAATTATAAATGGCCAGACTCTTAAGGCCATGTTTGACTCCACTTCATAAAAGCCCTTCGCTATAAATTATTCCATGATCTGTTATCTACTACAGTTATGCTTGTACTTTGGGGGTACTGTTTGTGGTTGAATACAGACTTAAAAGTGTTTCTTCCTCATTTATTTATAGTATTTGCTGAACTTTAAATTTTTTTGATGCTATTAATACTACGTGTTGATGGTATAGACGTGCCTTTTCAATCAGGTGCCTTTTCAGTCACTGTTGTTACCATCACTAACTTTACCACACCTGGTGCTAATGTGAAATTACATATAGGCTGAGCTGTTGAAAACACTATCTGCCATAGAGTAAAAACATTATGAACATGTCACTTGTTAAATCCACTTTAGTCAGTGTAGATGAAGGGGAGGAGACAGGTTAAAGAAGGATGTTTAAGCCTTGAGACAATTGAGACATGGATTTTGTATGTGTGCCATTCAGAGGGTGAATGGGCAAGACAAAATATTTAAGTGCCTTTGAACAGGGTATGGTAGTAGGTGCCAGGAGCACCGGTTTGAGTGTGTCAAGAACTGCAATGCTGCTGGGTTTTTCACGCTCAACAGTTTCCCGTGTGTATCAAGAATGGTCCACCACCCAAAGGACATCCAGCCAAATTGACACAACTGTGGGAAGCAGTGGAGTCAACATGGGCCAGCATCCCTGTGGAACGCTTTCGACACCTTGTAGTCTATGCCCTGACGAATTGAGGCTGTTCTGAGGGCAAAAGGGGGTGCAACTCAATATTAGGAAGGTGTTCCTAATGTTTTGTACACTCAGTGTAGTAGGCCTACATACATCTGCCACACAATTATCCTTTGTTCCATTTTAATAATCAATTACCCTCACCAACCGGGAATATATGACTCTGTACTGTCACACCCTGATCTGTTTCACCTGTCTTTGTGATTGTCTCCAACCCCCTCCAGGTGTCGCCCATCTTCCCCATTATCCCCAGTGTATTTATACCTGTGTTCTCTGTTTGTCTGCTGCCAGTTTGTTTTGTTTCGTCAAGCCTACCAGCGGTTTTCCCCTTGCGCCTGTCTTTCTCAAGTTCCTGTTTTCTAGTTTTCACGGTTTTCACCATTCTGCCTGCCCTGACCCTGAGCTTGCCTTCCGTTCTGTACCTTGTCACACCACCCTGCATTATTGACCTCTGCCTGCCCTGACCCTGAGACTGCCTGCCGTTCTGTACCTTTTGGACTCTGATCTGGATTACTGACCTCTGCCTGCCCTTGACCTATCGTTTGCCTGCCCCCTGTTTTTGTAATAACCTTTTGTTACTTCGACACTGTCTGTAACTGGGTCTTCTCCTGAAACATGATATGTACAGCGTTTACATTTCTAATCTAAGTATGGAAACCCAACATAAAAGGTAAACTTCCAGCCTCGTGCTGGAACTCTGCATGTTTCTGCATATCCAATTTTGATCTGTCTATCTCCTACTCTCTATCTCAAATGTATTCATCCATCCAGTCTCTCAAACCCTCCTCCACTTTCTCTTGCCACTACCCGGCCCTGCGTTGACCCCTGTTACAGAGCTAGCTGTCTGGAGCAAGGTCCATCCGTGGGAAATGCTGTGTCTATTTCGGGAGAGCCGCATTCCAGTCATCAGGGTACCACTAGGCACTATAGGATGATGAGAGCCATGGCCAGCCCATATTTCTGAGACTGTCTGTAGCAAGGCATTAAACTTCCATGCATGCTTTTCCCCTCAGAGAATTACAGGACAGTGCCCTTTCTTACCCTGAACAAGGTGTGAACAAGACCTTTGAACAATCTTTTTCTCAGAGGAATTGGGTCCGTTGCTACAAATAAATTATTCTGCACATATGTCCATACAAGTGTCTCTGATTCCATGATCAAGGAGTTCTGATTCCATGACCAACAGTTGATTCGTATAAACATAAAATTGTGCCTAAATGCATTTATCAGTTCTGCATAATGCTACTGTTTTACATAACGTAAGTAATATGACTAGATATTTACCCAGAAGAAGACATCCATTTCTATTGTGGCTTCGGTTTTAGGTCAACTAATGCAACGCTAGTGTTTCCATGAGCTGGGTTACATTAAGGTTTGTTATGCATTCTGCATGTCCTTTGGTGTTTGTTTCCAATTGGCCATACTACATATTATTCATAGAGAAATGTGAACAGTATATCTTCATATAGAAGCATGCATATATAAGACAGCATTGACAGACTTAACGCCAAGTAATTTTTTACAACATGTCACGCTACGTAGCTTTAGCACAATATATTTGATTAACAACTACAACTGAAATTTGTGCCATTTTCCAATTTGGGCACCCATGGTTGATCAAAAGATGTGATTCTGTTTTCATGTTATGTACAACTGCAGAGAGAAGGGGAGAGAGAAAGAAAAGGCAGAGCATTTGGCAATTGCTTGCGTTCTGTTAGACCAGAGAACCAAAAGAGCAGAAAGAACACATCACCTCTTGACCAGTACTAAAGTACCCATTTAAAAAAATCTGAAACAGTTGCCAGAGGTTTAAAAAGTATAGATTTTTCCTTTCAGTTTGTGTTGAAAGGAAAGACCCAGGAAAAGGCACTGTAGAACTGAGCTTTTGTACAGTCAAATGGGTAGGTATTCTGAACCGTTAAAGGGAATTTATTTAGTCTGTTTTTGGTAATTCCAATATCCAGTTTATAGTTGTTTTGCTTTGCACAGTAAACATAGATTTACTATGTTTTTAGTCTCATCTTGGAAACTCCCAGCCACAACCTTTTGGTTGAATAAAGCCTAGTAGTGTTTGGTTTTGTTTTTGAATCAATAGGTAGGCCTACAGACATACTTAATCTAACCCATTAAAGAAGGATAAAGCTGAAGTTCTGTCTTGAAGTGTATTTTTCTAAGTGGGTCAAAGAGATTTCCTTTGATAACAGATGGTGTTTGCTTTCCAGTGGCAATAAACAAATGTGTTCAGTAGAGACACACTCCTGCTCTACAGTAATGTTATTATGCATGGGTGGTCCCCTGCTAATCATGATAATCCTCCCTGATTAGAATTGATAAAACTAATAGAGAAATATCTTGACTTTATTCCAGGGAAATACATACTGTAGGTTCACTCTGGAAAATAGATAATAATGAATGAGTAATCTCATGTACAGGTATTTTGATCAATCACATGAAGGTTTTTGTTAAATGCTGGAACACATGGTCCTCCTCTTCTAAAATTGTATGATGTATGGTGGAAAGAAAAACGACAAACAATTTTCTAGGAATAAGAAGAAGCTACTTGAGTACTCGACATGGATAGAGGAGTAACAGTACATTATACCCTAGTGCCCGCCCATATAAACTGAGAGGATGACAGTAATGATAAACAAAGATAGACTTCAATGATCTTACAGAGGAA
This sequence comes from Coregonus lavaretus, assembly GCF_964263955.1. Classification (NCBI taxonomy): domain Eukaryota; kingdom Metazoa; phylum Chordata; class Actinopteri; order Salmoniformes; family Salmonidae; genus Coregonus; species Coregonus lavaretus. The sequence goes on along the minus strand of NC_140023.1, from coordinate 10,897,449 downwards.
TTTCTCATCAATACAGCCAGGTACAAGTCACAGAAACAAAGATTTACAGTACTGTTCATACAGACATACAAAAATGATGCGGAAACATGATACTCTACAAATCAGAGTGCACAGTCAACAAGGAAACCCTCTTAAACCAGGTCATGACTAATTTGGAAGTTCTCTTCAACTGTTTCTCCCACCATGTTTTTTTGCCATCTGCAGTAGGTAGTTTTTTTGTCTTTAATCCTTAAGAGTCGATTGACTCACATGCGTCCATCTAATTAACATAATAACAAAATCCCCATCAAAATCTGTCTGTTTAAGCTAGAGATATCCGTTTTTTTATATGGGCTCAATCTACCGCATCAGCCTATGTCCCCCTTCCACATCTGCGGTGGAAAGTGGCAGAGCTACAGCGCTGTTTGTCAGACCAGGAGACATCCCGAATATCGGTCTTCTTACGAAAACATCTGTAGCGTCCGAATGGTTTGGACTACAAACTAATATGAACACAAACATGATGGTGTTCTCCGTTTTGCTCTACATCCCCCACAAGTGTCATGGGACTCGTCTGAAGGTAACCCGGAACCGGGGTTAAATATATGTCCAAAAATGTATATATATACAGTGGGGAAAAAAAGTATTTAGTCAGCCACCAATTGTGCAAGTTCTCCCACTTAAAAAGATGAGAGAGGCCTGTAATTTTCATCATAGGTACACGTCAACTATGACAGACAAATTGAGGAAAAAAATTCCAGAAAATCACATTGTAGGATTTTTAATGAATTTATTTGCAAATTATGGTGGAAAATAAGTATTTGGTCACCTACAAACAAGCAAGATTTCTGGCTCTCACAGACCTGTAACTTCTTCTTTAAGAGGCTCCTCTGTCCTCCACTCGTTACCTATATTAATGGCACCTGTTTGAACTTGTTATCAGTATAAAATACACCTGTCCACAACCTCAAACAGTCACACTCCAAACTCCACTATGGCCAAGACCAAAGAGCTGTCAAAGGACACAAGAAACAAAATTGGAGACCTGCACCAGGCTGGGAAGACTGAATCTGCAATAGGTAAGCAGCTTCGTTTGAAGAAATCAACTGTGGGAGCAATTATTAGGAAATGGAAGACATACAAGACCACTGATAATCTCCCTCGATATGGGGCTCCACGCAAGATCTCACCCCTTGGGGTCAAAATGATCACAAGAACGGTGAGCAAAAATCCCAGAACCACACGGGGGGACCTAGTGAATGACCTGCAGAGAGCTGGGACCAAAGTAACAAAGCCTACCATCAGTAACACACTACGCCGCCAGGGACTCAAATCCTGCAGTGACAGACGTGTCCCCCTGCTTAAGCCAGTACATGTCCAGGCCCGTCTGAAGTTTGCTAGAGTGCATTTGGATGATCCAGAAGAGGATTGGGAGAATGTCATATGGTCAGATGAAACCAAAATATAACTTTTTGGTAAAAACTCAACTCGTCGTGTTTGGAGGACAAAGAATGCTGAGTTGCATCCAAAGAACACCATACCTACTGTGAAGCATGGGGGTGGAAACATCATGCTTTGGGGCTGTTTTTCAGCAAAGGGACCAGGACGACTGATCCGTGTAAAGGAAAGAATGAATGGGGCCATGTATCGTGAGATTTTGAGTGAAAACCTCCTTCCATCAGCAATGGCATTGAAGATTAAACGTGGCTGGGTCTTTCAGCATGACAATGATCCCAAACACACCGCCCGGGCAACGAAGGAGTGGCTTCGTAAGAAGCATTTCAAGGTCCTGGAGTGGCCTAGCCAGTCTCCAGATCTCAACCCCATAGAAAATCTTTGGAGGGAGTTGAAAGTCCGTGTTGCCCAGCGACAGCCCCAAAACATCACTGCTCTAGAGGAGATCTGCATGGAGGAATGGGCCAAAATACCAGCAACAGTGTGTGAAAACCTTGTGAAGACTTACAGAAAACGTTTGACCTGTGTCATTGCCAACAAAGGGTATATAACAAAGTATTGAGAAACTTTTTTTATTGACCAAATACTTATTTTCCACCATGTGCAAAGCTGTAATCAAGGCAAAAGGGTGGCTACTTCGGAGAATCTCAAATATAACATATATTTTGATTTGTTGAACACTTTTTTGGTTACTACATGATTCCATATGTGTTATTTCATAGTTTTGATGTCTTCACTATTATTATACAATGTAGAAAAAAGTACAAAATAAAGAAAAACCCTTGAATGAGTAGATGTGTCCAAACTTTTGACTGGTACTGTATATATATATATTTGTATTTCTTGAGCTTTTTTATATCTCCTAGATATAAAGTTGAAGTCGGAAGTTTACATACACCTTAGCCAAAAACGTTTAAACTCAGTTTTTTTGAATTCCTGAGATTTAATCCCAATAAAAATTCCCTGTCTTAGGTCAGTTAGGATCACCACTTTATTTTAAGAATGTGAAATGTCAGAATAATAGCAGAGAGAATTCTTTATTTCAGCTTTTATTTCTTTCATCACATTCCCAGTGGGTCAGAAGTTTACATGCACTCAATTAGTATTTGGTAGCATTGCCTTTAAATTGTTTAACTTGGGTCAAACGTTTTGGGTAGCCTTCCACAAGCTTCCCACAATAAATTGGGTGAAATTTAGCCCATTCCTCCTGACAGAGCTGGTATAACTGAGTCAGATTTGTAGGCCTCCTTGCTCGCACACGCTTTTTCAATTCTGCCCACAAATGTTCTATAGGACTGAGGTCAGGGATTTGTGATGGCCACTCCAATACCTTGACTTTGTTGTCCTTAAGCCATTTTGCCACAACTTTGGAAGTATGCTTGGGGTCATTGTCCATTTGGAAGACCCATTTGCAACCAAGCTTCAACTTCCTGACTGATGTCTTGAGATGTTGTTTCAATATATCCACATAATTTTCCTTACACATGATGCCATCTATTTTGTGAAGTGCACCAGTCCCTTTTGCAGCAAAGCACCCACACAGCATGATGCTGCCACCCCTGTGTTTCACGGTTGCGATGGTGTTCTTCGGCTTGCAAGCGTCCCCCTTTTTTCTCCAAACATAACGATGGTCATTATGGCCAAACAGTTCTATTTTTGTTTCATCAGACCAGAGGACATTTCTCCAAAAAGTACGATCTTTGTCCCCATGTGCAGTTGCAAACTGTAGTCTGGCTTTTTTATGGCAGTTTTGGAGCAGTGGCTTCTTCCTTGCTGAGAGGCCTTTCAGGTTATGTTGATATAGGACTTGTTTTACTGTGGATATTGATACTTTGGTATCTGTTTCCTCAAGCATCTTCACAAGGTCCTTTGCTGTTGTTCTGGGATTGAGTTGCACTTTTCGCAACAAAGTACGTTCATCTCTAGGAGACAGAACGTGTCTCCTTCCTGAGTGGGATGACGGCTGCAGGGTCCCATGGCGTGAATACTTGCGTACTATTGTTTGTAAAGATGAACGTGGTACCATCAGGCATTTGGAAATTGCTCCCAAGGATGAACCAGACTTGTGGTAGTCTACAATTTTTTTCTGAGGTCTTGGCTGATTTATTTTGATTTTCCCATGATGTCAAGCAAAGAGGCACTGAGTTTGAAGGTAAGCCTTGAAATACATCCACAGGTACACCTCCAATTGACTCAAATTATGTTAATTAGCCTATCAGAAGCTTCTAAAGCCATTACATCATTTTCAGGAATGTTCCAAGCTGTTTAAAGGCACAGTCAACTTAGTGTATGTAAACTTCCGACTTCAACTGTAGGACAGACACTTCAAAAGCTTATTCCTTATTATTATTATTATTATTATTATTATTATTATTATTGGACTGTCGGTTTTGGCATTTATTAATGTGTTATTCAATGTATTTCTATGGGCTATAGTAGTAAAGGACAAATTCAATATTTTATCAAAGCATTTTTGTGTATACTTTTTTGATACCTACAATTTTTTTTTTTTTTTTTTTTTTTTTTTTAGGGGGTAGATCAACTTTAATATTGCAGATTGATTGTAACTTCCATCAACGTAATTGTCTGCATCACTTCCAATCCACCATATGATTTTCTTTCTGTAAATATATATATATATATATGTACATTCACATACATATATATACTTATCCTTTAAAAAAGAATACATTTTCCTTTATTACTTTCCAACCCCGCCACCCCTCCCATAATTGGAGTAAACTAGTGAACAACAACACTTAGGCCTCTACTTCCAGCTTATACATTCTATTACATTTTATGGACACAGTCAATTTTACAATATTTCTATTTAGGAAGTGTACACTGGCTACGGCGACTCAAGATGGACAAACAGTACTATTGCCGCTTTTTCTCATTTTTGAAGCGAATGTCTTTTGAGGGAGTGTGCAAGCACACTTGTTTGTGTCACGTACGTTAAGGAACGGGACGGACCAAGGTGCAGCGTGAACGGCGAACATGTTTATTAACTAATAAACACACAAAACAGTAACCAAAACAACAAACTTAACCGTGACGGTCCAAAGGCTAACACACAAGCCTAAACACGAACATAACAAAATCCCACAACGCAGGCAGGAAAACTGGCTGCCTAAGTATGATCCCCAATCAGAGACAACGAGCGACAGCTGCCTCTGATTGGGAACCACACCCGGCCAAACATAGAAATACAAAACCTAGAATATATTCACACCCTGACCAAACTAGCTAGAGTTCAATAGGCCAGGGCGTGACAGTTTGGTTCGCCGAACATGCATGTGGAAGCCTTTAGATTTTTAGGGGTTAATGGCATGTGCACCTTGTTGTTCCTCTCCAGTGCAGGACTGTGAGTTGTCTGTATGATGGCCATTAGTGTTACTGTTACTTCCAGTGCGTCTGCTCTGTCGGGATCAAGGAAGTGTTGAAGCTAACAAGCTTGGAATGCAGACAGTGGATGCACAAATGTGATTTTGTCCTGAGAGCTTCTGGGCTGCTCCTCCTCCTAGGCTAGGTTGGATGGAGGCTGGGAGGCTGGAGGCTGGGAGGCTGGAGGCTGGGAGGCTGGAGGCTGGGAGGCTGGAGGCTGGGGAGGAGCTGCTGTTTTCAGGGCTCGACTCGGCAAACCTACTTAAAGCTCTGCCCCCCGTTAGAATGAGAGGATTCGATCTGCTAATCTAATGAATCATCTAATCAAGGGAGGAGAGTGAAAAGCGTGTGACTGGGAGACTCTCTTTTTCTCCATCTCTCTGTTTGTCACGCACGCAGACACATGCACACTTCTGCTCGCTCTCATTCTCTCTCTCTCTCTCTCTCTCTCTCTCTCTCTCTCTCTCTCTCTCTCTCTCTCTCTCTCTCTCTCTCTCTCTCTGTCTCTCAACCCCCCCCCCCCCCCCCCCCCCCCACACACACACACACAGAACCACACACATGCTTGGAATGGCTCAAGGTTAGAATAGATTAAAATATATGTCATTGATGGAGGTGGTTTCCCTTACTGGTCTGCCATGGTCAGTTTGGGAACTGGCCACTTCATTTCAGGTGCATAATAGGTAAACAGAGTCTCATCAGTCCAATTAGCCTTCCATGTCAGAGGGGTTGTGGTGGCAGGATTGGCCCAAATAGTGTCTGTGTGGTTGTGTGTGTGTGTGTGTGTGTGTGTGTGTGTGTGTGTGTGTGTGTGTGTGTGTGTGTGTGTCGTCTGCATGGGGCTGAGTTTGAGAGTCACAACAGTAGCACCTGCTGCCCAAGCTTCCAGATGCATGAATCTCAATTTGTTTGTACAGCCGTGCAGAAAGGAGTGGCCAAATGCAAAACTCCTGAGACATGGTGATTCTCTTTTGTTTTTATTGTACATTACACTCTGTAGGGATCTACTGCGGCACTGTCGTAGGTTGTATCAGCCACGAATTGATTTGCTGTCACTCTTATCCATTATGTCAACAACCCATGTGTGTGTCGTGAATTTAAATTAAACTTTCAAGGACACTGAGTGACTGTTACATGTGATTTAAAACATGCCTTGGGCTGCTTATACAGAGGGTATTTCATAGAAAGTTGGTCATATACAGTAACTAGAGAACGATCGTGATATACACTGAGTGGACAAAACATTAGGAATACCTTCCTAATATTGCGTTGCACTCACTTTTTCCCTCAGACAAGCCTCAGTTCATCGGGGCATGGACTCTACAAGGTGTCGAAAGCGTTCCACAGGGATGCTGGCCCATGTTGACTCCAATACTTCCCTGTTGTGACAAGTTGGCTGGATGTCCTTTGGGTAGAGGACCATTCTTGATACACACGGGAACTGTTGAGCGTGAAAAGCCCAGCAGCGTTGCAGTTCTTGACACAAATCTTTGCGCCTGGCACCTGTTACATACCGCGTTCAAAGGCACTTAAATCTTTGTCTTGCCCATTCACTCTCTGAATGGCACACATCCACAATTCATGTCTTGATTGTCTCAAGGCTTATAAATCCTTCTTTAATCGGTCACATCTCCTTCATCTATGCTGATTGAAGTGGATTTAACAAGTGACATCAATAAGGGATCATAGCTTTCACCTGGATTCACCAGGTCAGTCTATGTCATGGAAAGAGCAGGTGTTCATAATGTTTTGTACACTCAATGTATATGTAAGTGGCAAGAATTGTTTCTTACATGAGTTAACTAGTATATTACAGTTTATATTGCAGGTTATTGTCATTCAATAGCAAGAATAGGATAGAAACGTCATTATAAAAAGAAGTCATAAGAGATCCAAGTTTGATAAAGTGGGAGTAATTGCATAGCCTAATTATTCTATGTATGTGATGAGGTGTGAATGACGGAGTCAGGCGCAGGAGGTAAAACACAGAAATCAAGAGTTTATTCAGTATACAATAATGTAGCGCATATAGCGACAGAACGAAACTAGCACAAGGGAAAATCTAACTTGGCTGCATACAAGTAAAGAGTAGCTCAACCGAGCTACTCACTCTCACAACGAACAATCACTCACAAAGGACAAGGGGGCAAAGGGAACACTAATACACAGACTAATGAGAGAATGAGTACCAGGTGTGTGTGATTGACAAGACAAGACAAGACAAATGGAGTGATGATAAATGGAGTGGTAGTGGCTAGTAAGCCGGTGACGACGAATGCCGAAACCTGCCCGAGCAAGGAGGAGGGGCAGCCTCGGCTGAATTCGTGACAGTACCCCCCCCTTGACGCGCAGCTCCAGCAGCGCGTCGACACCGGCCTCGGGGACGGCCAGGAGGACGCGGAGCAGGGCGAGTCGGATGGCGACGATGGAAGTCCCTCAGCAGAGAGGGATCGAGGATATCCCTCACCGGGACCCAGCACCGTTCCTCCTGGAGCAGACCAGCCACCACCGGCCTGAGGTGAGACACATGAAACAAGGGGTTAATACGGTAATCAGGGGGGAGTAATAACCTATATGTGACCTCATTGATTCTCCTCAGGACTTTGAACGGCCCTACAAACCGTGGGGTCAGCTTCCGGCAGGGCAGGCGGAGGGGCAGATTCCGGGTCGAGAGCCAGACCCGATCCCCCGGTACAAAGACGGGGGCCTCACTGCGGTGACGGTCAGCGTTGGCCTTCTGACGACGCATGGCGCGTTGGAGGTTAACATGGGCAGCGTTCCACGTCTCCTCCGTGCACCGAAACCAGTCAACTACCGCAGGAGCTTCGGTCTGGCTCTGGTGCCACGGTGCCAGAACTGGTTGATAACCTAAAACACACTGAAATGGCGTCAGGTTCGTAGAGGAGTGGCGGAGAGAGTTCTGGCCATATTCTGCCCATGCCAGGAACACCGACCACTCCCCCGGCCGGTCCTGGCAATAGGACCTCAGGAACCTACCCACATCCTGATTAACCCGTTCCACCTGCCCATTACTCTCAGGGTGGAACCCAGAGGTCAGGCTGACCGAGACTCCCAGACGTTCCATGAACGCCTTCCAGACTTTTGACGTGAACTGGGGACCTCGGTCAGACACTATATCCTCTGGTACCTCGAAGTGCCGGAAGACGTGTGTAAACAGGGCCTCCGCAGTTTGCAGAGCCGTGGGGAGACCGGGCAGAGGAAGGAGGCGGCAGGCCTTCGAAAAGCGGTCCACAACGACCAGGATGTTGCTGTTCCCTTGAGAGAGAGGTAGATCAGTTAAAAAATCAACACTCAAATGAGACCATGGTCGTTGTGGAACTGGTAAAGGTTTTAACTTACCCGCTGGGAGGTGCCTAGGTGCCTTACTCTGGTCGCACACTGAGCAGGAGGAAACATGCACCCTCACGTCCTTAGCCAAGGTAGGCCACCAGTACTTTTCGGTCAGGCAGCGCGCTGTACGACCGATACCTGGGTGACCAGAGGAGGGTGACGTGTGTGCCCAGTAGATCACACAATCACGGATAAGCGCAGGCACGTACTGCAGCCCAGCTGGACACTGCGGTGGAGATGGATCTGTGCGTAATGCCTGCGCTATATCCGCGTCCATCGCCCATACTACCGGCGCCACAATGCAGGAGTCTGGCATTATGGGGGTATTGTCTCTGGGCCTCTCCTCTGTATTATACAGCCAGGACAGTGCGTCTGCCTTCACGTTCTTCGTACCCGGAATGTATGACAGTGTGAAATCAAACCGGGTGAAGAATAGGGCCCACCTGGCCTGGCGAGGGTTCAGCCTCCTCGCTGCCCGGATGTACTCCAGGTTACGGTGGTCCGTCCAGACGAGGAATGGGTGTTTCACCCCCTCGAGCCAATGTCTCCACACTGTCAGAGCTCGGACAACAGCCAACAGCTCCCGATCACCAACGCCGTAGTTCTGCTCCGCCGGGCTGAGCTTCTTTGAGAAGAACGCACAAGGGCAGAGCTTGGGTGGCGTGCCCAAGCGTTGAGACAGGAATGCTCCCATCCTAACCTCGGACGCATCCACCTCCACTACAAACGGTAGTGATGGATCGGGGTGGGCCAGTACCGGAGCCGAGGTGAACAGTTCCCTCAGGTTACTGAAGGCCCTGTCAGCCTCAGCAGACCAGCGGAGCCGGGACGGCCCACCCTTCAACAGAGATGTAATGGGAGCTGCGACCTTGCCAAAGCCTCCAATAATAGTTGGCGAAGCCAAGGAAGCGCTGCACCTCCTTTACCGTGGTTGGAGTCGGCCAATTACGCACGGCTGCAATGCGGTCATCCTCCATCTCCACCCCTGTGGTAGAAATGCGGTATCTGAGGAAGGAGACGGACTGCTGGAAAATCTTACACTTTTCTGCCTTAGCATAAAGGTCATTTTCCAACAGTCGGGCCAGTACTTTGCGAACCAGGGACACATGCTATGTGCACGTAGCGGAATACACCAAGATGTCGTCGATGTAGACCACTACACCGCGACCAAGCATGTTCCGAAACACCTCATTCACAAAGGACTGGAAGACTGAGGGAGCATTCATCAAACCATAGGGCATCACCAGGTATTCATAATGCCCCGTGGTTGTGCTGAATGCTGTCTTCCACTCATCTCCCTCTCAGAAATGCACCAGGTTGTACGCACTCCTGAGATCTAATTTAGTGAAGAAGCGCACTCCTTGCAATGACTCAACCACTGACGGAATGAGGGGGAGAGGATAACTCAATCTAATCGTCTCCTTGTTCAGTGGTCGATAGTCAATGCACGGGTGCAGACCGCCATCTTTCTTCTTCACAAAAAAGAAACTTGAGGAGGCGGGTGAAGTGGAGGGACGTATGTACCCCTGGCGCAGGGACTCGGTGACGTATGTCTCCATAGCCTCTGTCTCCGCCTGCGACAGGGGATACACGTGACTCCTGGGAGGTACAGCGTCTACCCGAAGGTTTATTGCGCAATCCCCTGCCCGATGAGGTGGTAATTTAGTCACTTTATTTTTAGAGAAGACTTGTGCCAGATCATGGTATTCGGGGGGAATGTGCACGGTGGAGGCACCGTCTGGACTTTCCACCGTGGTTGCACCAACGGAAACACCTAGACACCTACCCTGACACTCTCGCATCCACCCCGTGAGAACCCTCTGTGGCCATGAGAAAGTGGGGTTGTGGAGTGCTAGCCATGGAATACCTAACACCACAGGGAAAGCAGGAGACTCAATGATGGAAAAAGTGATCTGCTCACTATGCGTCTCCTGTGTAATCATGGTGACTGGTACCATGACTTCCTTTATCAACCCGGACCCTAATGGTCGACTATCAAGTGCTCTGATGGGGCGTGGAATGGATAGGGGAACTAATGAAATGCCCTGGCGGGGTGCGAAAGTTTTGTCCATAAAGTTCCCAGCTGCGCCTGAATCGACTAGCGCCTTACACTGGGGAACTCTCATGTGATCAGGGAAGTACAGTGGGGAGAACAAGTATTTGATACACTGCCGATTTTGCAGGTTTTCCTACTTACAAAGCATGTAGAGGTCTGTCATTTTTATCATAGGTACACTTGAACCGTGAGAGACGGAATCTAAAACAAAAATCCAGAAAATCACATTGTATGATTTTTAAGTAATTAATTTGCATTTTATTGCATGACTTAAGTATTTGATCACCTACCAACCAGTAAGAATTCCGGCTCTCACAGACCTGTTAGTTTTTCTTTAAGAAGCCCTCCTGTTCTCCACTCATTACCTGTATTAACTGCACCTGTTTGAACTTGTTGCCTGTATAAAAACACATGTCCACACACTCAATCAAACAGACTCCAGCCTCTCCAAAATGGCCAAGACCAGAGAGCTGTGTAAGGACATCAGGGATAAAATTGTACACCTGCACAAGGCTGGGATGGGCTACAGGACAATAGGCAAGCAGCTTGGTGAGAACGCAACAACTGTTGGCGCAATTATTAGAAAATGGAAGAAGTTCAAGATGACGGTCAATCACCCTCGGTCTGGGGCTCCATGCAAGATCTCACCTCGTGGGGCATCAATGATCATGAGGAAGGTGAGGGATCAGCCCAGAACTACACGGCAGGACCTGGTCAATGACCTGAAGAGAGCTGGGACCACAGTCTCAAAGAAAACCATTAGTAAAACACTACGCCGTCATGGATTAAAATCCGGCAGCGCACGCAAGGTCCCCCTGCTCAAGCCAGTGCATGTCCAGGCCCGTCTGAAGTTTGCCAATGACCATCTGGACGATCCAGAGGAGGAATGGGAGAAGGTAATGTGGTCTGATGAGACAAAAATAGAGCTTTTTGGTCTAAACTCCACTCGCCGTGTTTGGAGGAAGAAGGATGAGTACAACCCCAAGAACACCATCCCAACCATGAAGCATGGAGGTGGAAACATCATTCTTTGGGGAAGCTTTTCTGCAAAGGGGCCAGGACGACTGCACCATATTGAGGGGAGGATGGATGGGGCCATGTATCGCGAGATCTTGGCCAACAACCTCCTTCCCTCAGTAAGAGCAATGAAGATGGGTCGTGGCTGGGTCTTCCAGCATGACAACGACCCGAAACACACAGCCAGGGCAACTAAGGAGTGGCTCCGTAAGAAGCATATCAAGGTCCTGGAGTGGCCTAGCCAGTCTCCAGACCTGAACCCAATAGAAAATCTTTGGAGGGAGCTGAAAGTCCGTATTGCCCAGCGACAGCCCCGAAACCTGAAGGATCTGGAGAAGGTCTGTATGGAGGAGTGGGCCAAAATCCCTGCTGCAGTGTGTGCAAACCTGGTCAAGACCTACAGGAAACGTATGATCTCTGTAATTGCAAACAAAGGTTTCTGTACCAAATATTAAGTTCTGCTTTTCTGATGTATCAAATACTTATGTCATGCAATAAAATACAAATTAATTACTTAAAAATCATACAATGTGATTTTCTGGATTTTTGTTTTAGATTCCGTCTCTCACAGTTGAAGTGTACCTATGATAACAATTACAGACCTCTACATGCTTTGTAAGTAGGAAAACCTGCAAAATCGGCAGTGTATCAAATACTTGTTCTCCCCACTGTATATGGGTATAGTACAGTGCTCAGCAGAGGGCTCTGAACAAGAGTGGGTGCTCAATACCTGGGGTGATGCGAGAGTGCCATGCCGGCCGTCTCCTGAACCAAAAGAGCGCTGACGACAACGTGTGGTGGAATGTCCCTTCATGCCATCCGAGTGGCAGTGGCACTGGCGCTGCATTCCACCGTCCCATCGAACGCCCGAGGTCGATCCCGATCCATCGCTTCCCCCAAGCTGGCCAGCATCGTGGAATGCTCCTGGACCCTTGCCACGATTCCAGGTGTGCGCTCTTCTCCCGCTGACTCCATAGCAGGTGAGTGATTCTGTGATGAGGTGTGAATGACGGAGTCAGGCGCAGGAGGTAAAACACCGAAATCAAGAGTTTATTCAGTGTACAATAATGTAGCGCATATAGCTACAGAACGAAACTAGCACAAGGGAAATATACTGCATACAAGTAAAGAGTAGCTCAGCCCAGCTACTCACTCTCTCAACGAACAATCACTCACAAAGGACAAGGGGGCAGAAGGAACACTTATACACAGACTAATGATGGAATGAGTACCAGGTGTGTGTGATTGACAAGACAAGACAAGACAAATGGAGTGATGATAAATGGAGCTATAGTGGCTAGTAAGCCGGTGATGACGAACGCCGAAACCTGCCCTAGGAAGGCGGAGGGGCAGCCTCGGCTGAATTCGTGACAATGTAACGATTGCCCTCTCTTTTGATGCAGCAAAATGCTTTGTCTCCTTCCTTTGATGCAAAGACACTATGGCCTTGAAGGAAATGGAAATCTTTGTTCAAATTCTTTCTATCAGAGCGCAATTGACAGGTTACGTAAATACCACATACATTTTGCTCACTGTCTCCTGCATAATTATGTTCTTTATAGACCTCCTACCCACTTTGTTCTCCTGTTTCTCAAATCAACTCTGCCATATCCACAAAGATTGAGATACAATTATAGGGAGCGCTGACTGACACTGACAAAAGGAAATGACTGTTGCCTCTGGATTTGCTGTGCACCTCTAATTGAACTTAATACTTTTCAATTAGCATATCATTATAAAGAATGCTACTTCTCCTCAAACGTATGTAAGTAGGCATAAATACATTGTTTACTTGATAAGAAAAGTATATGCACATTACCATACCTTTCAAAAATAGGCTATGTGGCTGGACTTACAAATGGAACATTTAGAACATCAGAATAGGATATAGTATTGCTAGAGGACATAGAAAGTCTTGAAAAATACAGCAACCAGACAGACTCAATATGATTTCAAAGCACATTGTTTGTTTGGCCTATTCAAATAAAATAAAAAATGTACATCCAAATATGCACAGCTTTGTTGGATAAAGATAAACTGCTGTTTTTCTTTCCTTCAGTTAGACGTTTTCTGAAGCACAGTGACATACACAGCAATGAGAGTTTTCTGTGACCTCTGAAAAAGAGCTAGACTGCCATGTTCTGAGCTGGTTCGAGCCAATGACAACATTGTCATTCTTAAATACATCTTAACACAAGTCGTTCCTATTGTTTTTCTGGGATAGTACACCCAAAATAAACATTTACATGATTTTCTACTTATCTTGTCTGTTGTCAGTTTATGTTGCAGAGGTTTGGAAGGAACTTCCATGCTAGGATATACCCTGTTGATTGCCATTCATTAGAGGTCCGAGGAAGCTAATGCCAGCCAGAGGCTGCTGAAATGAATGAAATAACCTAAATATGCACAACATATAAACTATCTGAGTCAAGGTTAGTAGAAAAATCATGTGCATTTGTATTTTGGGTGAACTCTTCCAAATGTTGGTTTAAATATACATACATGTCAGAAAATTGGCAACATAAACTTACTCTAGATGTTTCTTCTTTAAAATCTCCATATATATATATCCAAAATGTGCCTGTATTATTATGTGCATATATATCTACATGGCTTATTGGTTGTCTATTAAAGCTGTATACTCACCTGTTCTGCAGAAGGAAATGCAATGGTAAAGATGGCCTATACTGAGATTCATGTTTTCTCGGATGAACCAATGACGCACTGGAGGAGGCTATTTTGAAACTCTCCAGTTGGCTGGGTAACTATTCCATATGGATTTGGCAAATAATGATTCTGCCACTAATTTATGTCGATTAAAATTAAATAAACAAGTTTAGATATTACATGCGTTTTTAACGTAATTCCTGTCCTACACACCCCTCCAATTCCCACAATCACTTTCTGTCGGGCGCATTTGTCTGCTGTGCAGCGCCTCCCCAACTGGTTGTTGGTCACTTTGACAAATTCCTGGACGTGAACAGATCAGCTTAAGCGACTCTTGATTGTAACGGTAACGCAGTGAATATTTCACAAGTTGATCAATCTACTACCACCGTCGAAACGTATTTATAGTTTTCACATATTTAGCAAAAGCGAGTTGAAAACCATGGTCGTCTCGGGTTCTGTTTGGTGTTGGGCTCTTTTGACTTGTGTTTTAATCTCTTTTCACAATATGTTGACGGCATACGCTGAAATAAGTTGGCCAGCGAGTTCCACGACGACGAACGTTTGGCTTAAACGTATGGATAAATTGCCTTTGGAGCTGCGCGCAAACGTAAAATCCGCATGGGTCAAAGTCCCAAAGTATATCGACAAGGAATCCACCTTTTCCAGAGCTTTTAAAATGGAAACAATTGATGGAAAAGCCGCAGTTCCAAAAGGTGGGGAGAAATTGTCAAAGTACTTCGACGGAGTTATTGGGAAAGTGCCACCAGACGCTGTATCTACTGTCAGAGATAAAAAGGCGCCAAAGCTTTCCAAGCATTTTACTGCTGACAGCAAAAAGTCTGACAGTTCCTTTGAAGTTAAAGATGGCACACTTGCTTTAAGTAACCGTGCGAGGACAAAGCGAAGCACAGCATTTGGCGAATATTCGGACAGGAGTCAAATTGGAGGTCCTGGTGACGCATTTTCAGCCGAGAAGCTTGTGGAGCCTTTACAAGGCGTTTACAGTCCGAGGACAGAATACCGACGAACTGGGGAGGACACAAGAACTAGCCCGAGGCAAAGTGAGCCGCTTCTGGTTACCTCCACTTTCCCTCTATCCGGAGACTCTGCGCACAACCAGGCAATGGGGCACTGGGTTGGAGAAAACAGCAGCGTGAGTTCAAATTAAAGTTCATAATGTACATAATCACTGTATATCAAATAGTGTGCATTTCTAAAGAACATTTTTAACACAACCTTTTAGTCTTTTACTCAATGTATCTCCTGCAGTATATTTCCAAAGCCTAGCATTCAGTTGCGCATCATTACGCACAGCTTTCTCACCCCGCGAGAAATAATGCATGGTTTTCTTGTAAATTAAACTCAGAGGGAGCATTTATCTGAATTATTTACAGACATGAGATTATTCATGTATAACATGTCTGTCACATGATTGAGGTTACTTTGCTTTATGGCTATTTAATTATTAGTGCGCAGGGGCAGACTGGGACAAAAACTCTCTGTCTGTCTGTGCTTCTCCTTGTTCTCCTCTGTTGTCACTCTGTCTGTCTTTGCTTCACCTTGTACTCTGTCTGTCACTCCTAAGTGTTAATGGCTATTACATTTAGAGCCAACATATTAAGGAACTGGCAGTACATCTGTGTATCTATGTTTTCTTCCTACCTCCACTGCACTCACCTCTGAGCTGTCTCTGATAAGACTAGCATCCTTTCCCACATTACTGGTACCAGAAGACCAGGGGACCACACTGCCTGTGCTGGGCCCAGCAACATCCTAGTTGTGAATGAATTAACACATTTATTAGATAAAGAAGAACAATTACTGAATAAATGCCTAATAGATTACCATTGGCCCATAATACCTTAAAAAATCCCCCCCATCCTTAATTGCTATTACATATATAATATTGAGCCAAACTATCAATAAACTGGCAGTAAATCTGTGTCAGTGTGTGTGTTTCTCTCTCTGTTCTCTCTACCTCCACTACACATGACTGCTGCATCAGCAGCTGAGCTGTCTGTGCTGCTAAGCCTAGCATCACTGGGACCAGAATACCAGGGGACCACACTGCCTGTGCTGGGCCCAGCAACATCCTCGGATAACACTTTATTTTAAGGTCCATATTAAACAATTTATAAGGCATTTGCAAACTGTTTGCTCACCATTTATTAATCATTACTCCCACATTTGTAGATGTTAGTAAGCTAGTTATTCACACGTATATATATTTCCTTAAACATCCTGTGTTTTGTGCTTATTATTTTACCAGGTACAGCAGGAATGTCTACCAATGGCATGCACAGCTTTTTTTTGGAGAAATTACACTGGTAGTAATGATTAATTAATGATGAACACACAATTTATAAATTCCTTATAAATGGTTTATTATGGACCCTTAAAATAAAGTGTTACTCATCCTAGATGTGAATGAATAAACACATATTTAACCAATTATGTTCTTTAATGCAGGGCCGACAGACAAGTTCCTTACTTTTCCTCCTTCCACTTTCCTCTTCCATTTTTGCAGTAATGCTGCAATTATTTGGTTGTAATTTTGGGTAGAGCAGACATTTCCATATGTTTTTGTTAGCTGCATGTGCATCATAACTCCACCAGTCCTACCTATGATATCATTTACGAAGATTATAGCTTTTTAAAACATTTTTTCAAAAAAGACTGGCTTTTTATCAATTAGTGTATTTGAGTTTAACCACAATATTTGTTGCATTATTTGTTCTGTCGTTTCTGGAGGATTAAATTGAAATTGCAACCAACTTTCTATGGCTTGTTTTAGAAATAGTGATATTTGGGAGATGATTTCCTTTTCAAATAACTGAAAGTGAGAGGTTGTAATCTGAATAAAGGGAAAAAGGCCATTCTTGAACATGGGGTGAGACAATCTTACTAATTTGCTAGAGAACCAGTTCGGATTTAAGTATAACTTTTGTATGACTAAAGCTTTTAGTGATAGGCCTAATGCTTTAATATTTAATAATTTCTGTCCTCCGAATTCATATTCATTATATAAATAGGCCCATTTAATTTTGTCTGGCTTGCCGTTCCAAATAAAATGGAATATTTTTTTCTCATATAATTTAAAAAACGGTTCACTAGGTGTAGGCAAGACCATAAGCAAATAGGTAAACTGGGACAATACTAAAGAGTTAATCAGGGTGATTCTTCCACAAATAGACAGGTATGGTCCTCTGTAGCTCAGCTGGTAGAGCACGGCGCTTGTAAAGCCAAGGTAGTGGGTTCGATCCCCGGGACCACCCATACACAAAAAAATGTATGCACGCATGACTGTAAGTCGCTTTGGATGAAAGCTTCTGCTAATTGGCATATTATTATTATATATTATTTACCTTTCCATGGTAGCAAGATCTTATCTATTTTTGCTAACTTTCTATTAAAATGTATTGGAGTGAGATCATTTATTTCATTTGGGATATGTATTCCAAGTATATCCACATCACTATCAGACCATTGTATTGGTAAACTACATGGTAATGTAAAATTTGTATTTTTTAGTGATCCAATACGTAATATAGTACATTTATCATAATTTGGTTGTAATCCAGAGAGGTTAGAAAATGTATCTAGATCCCCTATGAGGATAAACACATATATATTAGACAAAGAACAAAATCACTGAATAAATGCCTTATAGATGACCATTGGCTTATTTAATACCTTATAACAGCCTAACTACATATTTAATATTAGTGCCTGGCGTGTTCCCCCCTGCCCACTTAACTAAGTGTTGAAATATTAGGCTACATATAATTAAATAGAAGAAAACAGAACAAGAGAGAGTAGGAGAGAGAGAGACTGCCAGTTCCTTAATGTTTTGGCTGTATAATACAGCCAATGGCTACATTAAGGACCTGGCAGTCTCTCTCTCTCGCTCCCTCTTTTTCTAGTTCATTCTATTGAATTCAATATAGAACGATGCTGGGACTCGTTTATGTGGATGCGGATAGATTTCCCACGTATGCGTATCTTTCTGCCAAGAAGTGACAGGCCTTTCAGCGAATGAAATAGGTGGGAAAAAGGCAGGACTTTCCAGCCTCCAGTGGCTATGTTCTGTAATTCAACAACAGAGTCACTTGTTACTGCAGCTCCTAAACTAAGACCACTCGCTGGCTGAAGAGACTAAGATTCAGAAGCGAATAAACTTTGATAAAACAATTAAAATACACAGATAGTCCCCGAATTGACCTTTAACAGAGGATTATTTAGCAATTATTGTGAATTAATTCAGTGTTTCATTGTAATACATGATGACTTGTATTTAATAAAAAGCAGTAGCACTGTATTTAATGTCTTATACAGTAGATGGCTATTGGGTTATGTGTTATAAATGCCAATCTAATGACTTTTTAGGATATTGATCAGGCAAATGCTCAAATATATTATTATGACAACAGAAAAAAATAAAAAAATAAAAAAATATTGACAGGGCCATGGGCTGTATCCCTTTTTTTTTGTAAATCAATTTCAACCAGCCCACCCAACAAAACGATGATCCATCTGGCATTGGCCAGAATTGCCAGATGGCCAATCCGACCATGTTAGTGCATAATTATAGGAGAGGGATTAGAATCAACAAATGTGAGCGCACCTGTTGGAGTGGACTAAATGGGTAGGCTTTTTGTAGGTGTTGTCTGTGAAATATTGGTATTTCCATGAAAAAGGAATAAAGAAAATATGTTGCAAGCATACAGTGAAATATTACTCCACCAGCGTTTTACTCATCACATAACTAAAGCTCAGAATGAGCACTGTGCCTCCATACAAAAGACAAAGAAATCCATTTTTTGGCACTGATATGACTATTCTATCTCATTCCATTATAGAGAAAAACATATTCATAATAGATTAAATAATTACATTCTTATTCACAATAATCTGCACAGACAAGAAACAAATCAGGGGCAGACTGGGACCAGAAATTGGCCCCGGCAAATTGGCCCCGGCATCCTTGAGGCCCCCATTATTAGCCAGATAATTATCATCCAAGTTACACAGGCCCACTGGGCTAAAGATGGAGCAGCCCATCTGGCATTTGCCCGAAATGCCAGATGGCCAGTCCGCCCCTCCCTGGGCTGTAGGCTACCCAGGGTATACTCTGAGGAGCATTTTCACAATTTTACAATTCATTTAAGACCTCCTTTGTCAATGGCATTTGGCTCACTGTTGTAAGTTCAAAATTAGTCCAACCACCAACATCAGTAAGGTATGGTGTGGCGCAGTGGTCTAAGGCACTGCATCGCAGTGCTAGCTGTGCCACTAGAGATCCTGGTTCGAATCCAGGCTCTGTCGTAGCCGGCCACGACCGGGAGACCCATAGGGCGGTGCACAATTGGCCCAGGGTAGGGGAGGGAATGTCCAGCAGGGATATAGCTCAGTTGGTAGAGCATGGCGTTTGCAACGCCAGGGTTGTGGGTTCGATTCCCACGGGGGGCCAGTATGAAAAAAAATAATGTATGCACTCACTAACTGTAAGTCGCTCTGGATAAGAGCGTCTGCTAAATGATGTAAATTTAATGGCAATAGTAGCAGTAATAGGTGTGGTCTAATCTACACTGAGTGTAGAAAACATTAAGAACACCTGCTCTTACTCCCATGTTAGCAAACTTTGATCTCTTATGACTTCTTTTTACAATGACGTTGCTATCCTATTCTTGCTATTGAATGATAATAACCTGCAATATAAACTGTAATATACTAGTTATGAAACTCATGTAAGAAACAATTCTTGCCACTTACATATACACTGAGTGGACAAAACATTATGAACACCTGCTCTTTCCATGACATAGACTGACCTGGTGAATCCAGGTGAAAGCTATGATCCCTTATTGATGTCACTTGTTAAATCCACTTCAATAAGTGTAGATGAAGGGGAGGAGACAGTTTAAAGAAGGATTTATAAGCCTTGTGACAATTGAGACATGAATTGTGTATGTGTGCCATTCAGAGAGTGAATGTGAATGAGCAAGACAAAAGGTTTAAGTGCCTTTGAACGGGATATGGTAGTAGGTGCCTGGCGCACCGGTTTGTGTCAAGAACTGCAACGCTGCTGGGTTTTTCATGCTCAATAGTTTCCCGTGTGTATCAAGAATGGTCCACCACCCAAAGGACATCGAGCCAACTTGACACAGCTGTGGAAAGCATTGGAGTCAACATGGGCCAGCATCCCTGTGGAACACTTTTGACACCTTGTAGAGTCCATGGTCCGACGAATTGAGGCTGTTTTGAGGGCAAAAGGGGGTGCAACTCAATATTAGGAAGGTGTTCTTAAAACCAGTTAAATGTAACTAAATGTAATCGAAAATGTAATCTACGTAATCCCCAAAAGTAATTATTTATCATGAGAGGGCCATAAACAATAACTAGCAATGATGCATACTCCAAGAAATGTTGGAATCACCTTTCTGGTAAAAAAAAATTATAAATCGATGAGGTGTAGTCACTTTTGAGGGCACAAGCTCAAGTACACAGTACAAATATGATAAAAATATGAAATGTTTTATATGATGTATTTCCAATTAAATAAAACTGTATGAATAAGGCTTGAAATGACTTATATGCTTTCTAAATATAGTATAATCAAATTATAAAATGACTAACTATAAGATATCACCTTCCTTATAACTGTAAAATGCATATTTGTATGTTTAGAGTTAGAGAAAATGTGCATATTTTCTAAAGATCTCTCTTGATCAAAGTGTCTGCCCCTATCACCCACACACACACCCACACCCACACACCCACACACCCACACACACATACACACATACACACACACACACACACACACACAAACACACATGCACATGCACACACACTCACACACACACACACACACACACACACAAACTCACACCCACACACACACACACACACACACACACATACACATGCACACACACACACACACACACACACACACTCACACCCACACACACACACACACACACACATACACACACACACACACACACACACACACATGCACACACACTCACACACACACACACACACACACACACACACACACACACACGCACCTGCACACACACACACACACACACACACACACTCACAAGTACACATGTACATAGGCACACAAACACACACACCACACACACATTATGTTGTGGACTTAATCAGAGATGAAGCAGGTGGGGAATCATATTTGACAAGTTTGCATGTGATTAATTATTAATAACTGTCACAGCATAGTAGTATTGAAGAGTATAGGCTGATTGTGCTGTTATTATTTATCTATTTATTTTCATTGGTGGGAGATATTATGATGTTCCACATCTTTTTTCACTCAAATCTCATTTTAAGCTAAATCATGATCCTTTCAACATAAAATTGCAGAGGTTTTGACATTTATCTCAAAATGCAACTGTTTGAATGTACAGGTATATACCGAATTCTTGTACTGACACCTTATGGATGCCAGAATCTACAGTACCTTGTTAACTAGAATATAATGTTGTCATGTGTCATCCCTTACAATGGTGCATGAGCCACACATAGGCACCTGCCTGAAGCAAAACAGATCATGCTATCATGTTCTAAGCTGAGCGAGGTCGTGAAACACTACTCAGCCCATGTCTTGTAGTGGCATTCATACACCCATTATTTCTCAGGTGCTTGGAATGCAAAGGACTTATTATGGAGTAAGGAATCCTCATACACTTTGACGTTTTAAACATAGCAAGCATGGATGGGTGGATTGGGGATAATGGAGTGTTGGCCTACAGCAAGCATTTAAAGACTAATGTTGTTCGCAAAGCTCAATCAATGCCTGTTTAGAGGTCGCTAGAGTTGATTTTTGTGCCCAATAAGGGTGAAATTGATTGTTGAATCCTCTCAAACTGGACATTCAAGGTTTATGTGCTCAATGTGCATAGGTAAACAAAGAGATGAGAAGGCTAATGCATAAGGGCTTTCAACAGAGTTCTGTTTGGATGAAATGGGTACTTCACAGAATAACCTGTCCTCACTCACAAAGACAAACAATCAATTCAATCCGTATTTGTGATTAGGAAAGACCAAGGTCTTTCTATAGCTAAGCCATATCTTTTTTGTTTGTCGTTTGCCACTAAGTTTATTTTTTGTAGATGTCCTTTTGTAGATGTCCTCTTGATTACAATCAAGATGGTGGGCTTTTAGCTAACTAAATGTAAGCAATCAATATTTCACTGCAGGTGTTTGATTAAAATTATTTCTTATGAATATATGAATACATTAATCCTTATTCATAAGAACAAAACATGTCACATATTCTTCTGTCATAAGTGTTTATCTTAGTGATTGCACAACTTCCTTTCACATTCTGTTATTAATGTGTGCCTGATTATTAGGTTATCACAAAATTCAAATCTCTGAAAAGTTTGAGGGGTGCCTCGAAACAGCAACAGTAATCAGAGTGAGCATCGCCAAATGTGTTCAGCTAATGAAAATACAGCTTTTCTAAATTACTTGTTTTCTACATCTCTTTTTGCTATTCCAATCCGAGAAGGCAATGTACCAGTTTTAATAACGAATCAACTTGAGATGTATTTCAGTGGCCTCTGAATTGCCTGTGCTTGCCAGTGCAGTGAAATGGGTTGCAATCTGGAGAGAACAACAGAGCCACAGTCACAGTCTTTCTTCTCCTGCTACCTGCCAGCTTTGTGTTGTTTGACAAGTCTTTCTCAGTGGCACTGCAGATCCAACTAGTGTGTTGTTCACCAGGGGCCCAATTAAATGAATGTGTTTGCCACGATGTCTAGATCAGGGCTGTCCAACCCTGTTCCTGCAGAGCTACCGTCCTGTAGGTTTTCATTCCAGTCCTAATCTAGCACACCTGATTCTAATAATTAGCTGGTTGATAAACTGAACCAGATTAGTTACAACTGGGGTTGGAGTGAAAACCTACAGGAGGGTAGATTTCCAGCAGTGGAGGCTGCTAAGGGGAGGACGGTTCATAATAATGGCTGGAATGGAGTGAAAGGAATGGTATCAAACACATTCCATTCACTCCATTCTGGCTATTATTATGAGTTGTCCTCCCCTTAGCAGCCTCCACTGCTCTCCAGGAACAGGGTTGGACCTATGAGCCATATTTTTTTCAATCATTCGATGCATTCAGACCCCACGCTACCTCGTCTTATAGGGAATCAGGTCATGACTGGCCTCTCTCACGATCAAGTCTTTTTTTCTTTAGTGGAGATGTTGATGGCTATAGGGTAAAGCGTAGTTTTGGGGAAATGTGGTGGTGTTTAAAACCTCGCCATTAGCTGGTTTATGTTAATGGATTGATTTAATTGTTAATGAATGAACCAATTAAAGTGAAACAAGGCTATGCCTGCTGGGAAAGCTATGTGAAATCAGGACATTTTGGCACTATACACCAGATAGTCTTTCAGACCGTATCAACATTTACCAACCTGGATAAATAAAGGTAATAAAGAAACAAATAAATAATTATTACCAGGAATGAATATACTAGTGGAGTTGGGTAAACATACACCAGGGTGGCCCAGTGGACTCTTTCTCTCCCAAGATATGGTTTATGTATTTGTTATGATATGTCAAATCTTGTACATATTCATGAGTATGCAGATGAGCAGTATACTAGCTCGTATTACGTTGAACTTTTCAGGGAACTTGAAAGGTAACTTACATGTGGTATTGCTTCTGAAGTAGATTCTTTGTGAAGTATATTACAAAGAACCTTCTGATAGTTGACTGATATTAACTGGGTGTCCCTGGAAGTTAATTTAAATCATATGTTTGGCCCCTCAGGAAACTCTGAGTCCAACAGAAAAGTGTCTGCAGTCTTCTATCCAGAGACAGTTTGTATTTCACATAGTGTTCCACATTTCTCATACAAAATTCCCTTTCTAAGATGAATGATCATATCACTCCCCTACCTACCCCATTAGAATGAAGTGATATTTGAGGGATGCAATCTTCTTACAGTACGGTCCAGTGGGAGAGAGAAGGATAAACTAAGTATGATTGGAGGCATGTAGTTGGAAAGCATGACAAGTCCTATATGATCCTAAGGGAGTAAGAATGTCTAGGAACTGGATCTATTATTCATATTGTTTCTAGTTTTAATTAAATAGCAGGGGCCAAGCAGGGGCCAATTTGAACCAGTTTGCTACAGCAGAATTTGTTTTATTATTATGTGGATTATAATTAATGGTAATTTTTGTAGCGGTTGATACATTCTTCGTAAGAGAAAATCAAGTCTGAAATTCCAATATGGAAATTACAAACTTCTGAAGCCTTTTAAAATCTCAAATACACTAAAATGTTTAGTTCTCCTGCAACAGGATGCTCAGTTTAAGATCCTATATCTGTAAATTAAATACCCACTGGTGCAGTCCATGCTTGACTGCTGCTTGGCCAACTCTAGCTACATGAGTTACTCTTGACTTAACCTCATCCCCAGGATAATTGCTATTGCACATATCAGTTCAACAGATAGAGAGCCAGCTGGTGGGCGAGAATACTATTGACCAGCATTTCTTCAATCAATCATTATGCCCCTGATTAGGTGTGTTAGCGCTGGGCTGGAACAAATGCCTGGGCATCCTTTAGATCTCCAGGACCAGGATGTTTCTCCATTAGCACTGAACGTAGTGATTAAAATCGGTTTAAAGGAAAGTGTCTGTCATTAAAACGCATATACAAGTTAAGAGCCGATATAACTGTAATCGGCCAACATGGAAATGTTCTGTTCTGTTTTTGATGATGTGAAGTGTTGTAAGATGTAAGAAATCAGTGTATGGGCTGGGGTATTCTGTGAGACCAAAGAATAATCTCAACTTGCCCTCTGCAGCTTTGTGTTGCCTCATCCAAGCAAAGAGAACACTTTGAATTTCAGGGTTTCCGTCCTTGGCTGGAAAACAATAGTGATCTGGTAGCACGGAGAATTGATTTTGTCAGAAGTGTGTGTGTGTGTGTGTGCGTGTGTGTGTGTGTGTGAGAGAGAGAGAGAGAGAGAGAGAGAGAGAGAGAGAGAGAGAGAGAGAGAGAGAGAGAGAGAGAGAGAGAGAGAGAGAGAGAGAGAGAGAGAGAGAGAGAGAGAGAGAGAGAGAGAGAGAGAGAGAGAGAGAGAGAGAGAGAGAGAGAGAGAGAGAGAGAGAGAGAGAGAGAGAGAGAGAGAGAGAGAGATAGAGAGAGAGAGAGAGAGAGAGGTGTCCAGCTGGTATCACAATGTATATCAAAATGAAATTATGGCTAGAACACCTCTGTTGCCATGGAGTCTGTCCATTCAAGCATCTCCAAAGAATCAAAATCTCTGCATGGGCAAACAGCTCTTTCGTTTAGTATACCTTTTATGTTTCTATCTGCTGTGGGTACTTTCACGTTTCGCAAAAGAGACAGAATTGGAATTCATGGTTCCATAACAAAATCAGGCACTTGGATAAGGCAATTAAAACAAAATAAAAACAAGAATAGAATGTTAAGATAAAGGGATGACTGATCTCCACAGAGAGTGGGAGCCAATCTGAAAATGATTGGTTGACTTTCCTGGGGCAAAGTTCTCCCCACATCAATAAAACATAAACATGAATAAATGTACTGCTTTTGGCCTTCCAGGGTCCTTACTTAATTTCATGTATGCAAGTGAGTGATGAGATGCATTGAAATGTGTATTTACCTAGAAGGCTCAAAATCATTTTAGTTGCCATTATTATTTGTTTGTTTTGGGTATTTACATAAACGCAATAATGCATCATAAAAACTCTTGAATTTGGAATGTACCTTTTGCAACATCAATAGTCAAGCATTGCAGATGCAGTATGTTAGAGGTTCATTGCTGCTCGGTCCCCGGTGGCTGCAGTATTTGCATGTATAGTAGTTATTCTCGATTGACATGAGCTGCAGTTGCGCTGCCTACCAATAATGAGAGAGACATAGGAACATTTTGTCTCCAATGATGTACCCGTGATGAATCCACTTAGGGACAATTTCTCCTCCTAGTTATCTGCCTGGGCAGCCTGCTGGCCCTGCGGTGGATTGCTGTTGACCTAATTCTATGGGTCAGTATAGTTAACAGTCATGAAGCCAATGGGGAGAAACAACAGATATGTGGAAGATGCTCTCACAATTTAGACAGCATTGACTTAGTAATGGATGCTTAGCCTGAACCCAAATCTTGGCCTGACACTTGTGTTAGGGTCAATTACACACAAATCAACAGATCTTCTCACATGGAATTGTATGATTTGTTCTTCATTAGGCTAATGGTGGGTGAAATCATGAAACGTATGACAATTATGTCACAATGCAATTGTCACCACACATGCCTCTGGTATCACCTAAGCTGTGAAAATGAAGGACAACCAATGCTTTTTGGTGTGATATGATATGGCTTCATTATATTCCCTCCAGAAAGAGGTTTAGTTGGCATTTGATAGCTTATTACAGACAGATTTAATTTATCATACTAAGTATCAGGCTCCCTTGCCACTAACCCATCATAACCAGCAAAACATGAAGAAACGAATACTACACTCCTATAATTTTATTTGCTATCTAGAACCTAAAAGGGTTCTTCGGTTGTCCCCATAGGAGAACTCTTTGAATAAGCCTTTTTGGTTCTAGGTAGAACACTATTGGTTCCAGGTAGAACCCTTTTGGGTTCATGTACTACCCTTTCCACAGATAGTTCTACATGGAACCCAATAGGGTTCAATCTAGAAACAAAAAGGGTTATCCTATGGGGACAGCCGAAGAACCCTTTTGGAACCTTTTTTCCTCCTCGTGTTTTTCAAAGAGGCAATTAGTTCGAACATCAGAGCCATTTAACTAAATCTATATTCCAAATTGATTCTGACTCTGGTGTTGGTCCTTGCAGACATGGCACATTTAGTTATGCAAATGGTTATCTTCTCCTTGATTGGTTAATTAACCTGGAATGGAGATAGTCCATGCCTAGCAGAGCCGTCGTTTGATGGGTAAATTGTGGGTCAATTGGGTTTTTAGCATTTTGGAGTCGGGCTGGAGGCATGGCATTGTTCTCTAACTCTTGTGTGGCTTTTTTGGTTTAATGACTCGTTCTATGGTCCCGTAAGGTTAATGTGTTTAAACTCACTGTAATTGAGCTTTCGACCTCTCTTTCAGTCCCCATTTTTTATTCATGATGCTACGGTACATTGTTGCTCCTCTCTTGATATTTATCTTCTACTCTCTCTATCTCTCCCCCTCTCTATCTATCCCCCATTCACTCTCTATCCCCCCCTTCACTCTATATCTCCCTCTCTCTATCCCCCCCTTCACTCTCTTTCCCCCTCTCTCTCTCTCTCTCTCTCTCTCTCTCTCTCTCTCCATTCACTCTCTATCCCCCCTTCACTCTATCCCCCCAACACAATTGCTTAGGTTTGTGGGTGGTGCTCTCTCTCTCTCTCTCTCTCTCTCTCTCTCTCTCTCTCTCTCTCTCTCTCTCTCTCTCTCTCTCTCTCTCTCTCTCTCTCTCTCTCTCTCAAACCAGTAGTTTGAATTGAAGAGGGCAGTCCATAAGCGCAGACGAAGGATATCAAGGATCTGCAAAGGTTCTGTATGGAGGAATGGTCTAAGATCCATCCCAATGTATTCTCCAATCTCATAAAACATTTTAGAAAAAGGCTCAATGTCATTATTCTCGCAAGGTGAGGGTGCTGGAGTATTACTTGTTAAACAAAATCAATTTCTCTGAGCAATTGTATTAGTATAACATAATATTATTAAATATATTTTGAGGATATAATATAGCTCAGTATTGGTATTATTTATTTTAAAGTATTTTATTGCTCAGCTTTATCAAGGGACCCAATCATTCCGGACACCACTGTAAAAAAAAAAAAAAGAAAGAATATGTATTGTCACACACCGGATAGGTGCAGTGAAATGTGTTGTTTTACAGGGTCAGCCATAGTATTACAGTGCCCAAAGCACACATCGACAGATTTTTCCCAAAGCACACATCGACAGATTTTTCACCTTGTCAGAATGGGTATTCGAACCTGCGACCTTCAGTTACTGGCCCGAAGCTCTAACCACTAGGCTACCTGCCTTCAGAATTATTCAGACCCCTTTACTTTTTCCACATTTTTTATTTTTTTCCACATTTCCACAAGGTTACATCCTTATTCTAAAATTGATTAAATCGTTTTCCCCCCTCATCTACACACAATACCCCATAATGACAAAGCAAAAAAAGGTTTTTAGAAATTTTTGATTTTTTTGGGGGGGAAATATTACATTTATATCAGTATTCAGACCCTTTTCTCAGTACTTAGTAGAAGCACCTTTGGCAGCAATTACAGTCTTCTTGGGTATGACGATACAAGCTTGGCACACCTGTATTTTGGGAGGTTCTCCCATTCTTCTCTGCAGATACTCTCAAGCTCTGTCAGGTTGGATGGGGAGCGTCGCTGCACAGCTATTTTCAGGTCTCTAAAGAGATGTGCCATCGGGTTCAATTCCGGGCTCTGGCTGGGCCACTCAAGGACATTCAGAGACTTGTCCAGAAGCCACTCCTGCGTTGTCTTGGCTGTGTGCTTAGGGTTGTTGTCCTGTTGGAAGGTGAACCTTCGCCCTAGTCTGAGGTCCTGAGTGCTCTGGAGCAGGTTTTCATCATGGACCTCTCTGTACTTTGCTCCGTTCATCTTTCCCTCGATCCTGACTAGTCTCCCAGTTCCTGCTGCTGAAAAACACCCCCACAGCATGATGCTGCCACCACCATGCTCCACCCTAGGGGTGGTGCCAGGTTTCCTCCAGACATGACGCTTGGCATTCAGGCC
Source organism: Coregonus lavaretus (assembly GCF_964263955.1). Lineage (NCBI taxonomy): Eukaryota > Metazoa > Chordata > Actinopteri > Salmoniformes > Salmonidae > Coregonus > Coregonus lavaretus. Next base: position 10,868,730 of record NC_140023.1, on the reverse strand, counting down.
AAAGAGTTCAATCTTGGTTTAATCAGACCAGAGAATCTTGTTTCTCATGGTCTGTTTCTCATGGTCTGAGAGTCCTTTAGGTGTCTTTTGGCAAACTCCAAGCGGTCAAGTGCCTTTTACTGAGGAGTGGCTTCCGTCTGGCCACTCAACCATAAAGGCCTGATTGGTGGAGTGCTGCAGAGATGGATGTCATTCTGGAAGGTTCTCCCATCTCCACAGAGGAACTCTAGAGCTCTGTCAGAGTGACCATCGGGTTCTTGGTCACCTCCCTGACCAAGGCCCTTCTCCCCCGATTACTCAGTTTGGGTGGGCGGCCAGCTCTAGGAAGAGTCTTGGTGGTTCCAAACTTCTTCCATTTAAGAATGATGGAGGCCACTGTGTTCTTGGGGACCTTCAATGCTGCATAAATGTTTTGGTACCCTTCCCCAGATCTGTGCCTCGACACAATCCTATCTCGGAGCTCTACGGACAATTCCTTTGTCCTCATGGCTTGTTTTTTGCTCTGACATGCACTGTCAACTGTAGGACCTTATATAAACAGGTATGTGCCTTTCCAAATCATGTCCAATTAATTGAATTTACCACAGGTGGACTCCAATCAAGTTGTAGAAACATTTCAAGGATGATCAATGGAAACAGGATGCACCTGACCTCAATTTCGAGTCTCAGAGCAAAGAGTGTACATCCCCCACAAGTGTCATGGGACTCGTCTGAAGGTAACCCGGTACCGGGGTTAAATATATGTCCAAAAATGTATATATATATACACTACCGGTCAAAAGTTTTAGAACACCTACTCATTCAAGGGTTTTTCTTTATTTGTAGTATTTTCTACATTGTAGAATAATAGTGAAGACATCAAAACTATGAAATAACACATGTTGAATCATGTAGTAACCAAAAATATATCTTTATCAGAACATGTTGCCACATCCTTGCTTTTCTGAATGGAAAAATACAACCACCATGGCTTTTTACAGAAGGGGGGGCCTTAGAATAACCAATGATGTGCTTTGGTGAAGTCATATCAAATGCAATTCCTCTGTGTGGCTCCCTTTCCCACAAATACATTTACATTTTTTACCAGACGCTCTTATCCAGAGCGACTTACAGGAGCAATTAAGGTTAAGTGCCTTGCTTAAGGGCACGTCGACAGATTTTTCACCTAGTCTGCTCGGGGATTAGAACCAGCGACCTCTCGGTTACTGGCACAACGCTCTTACCCACTAAGCTACCTGCCACCCACGTACAGTATAGCTACTTAAATGCTCAGAAAGTCATTAAATAATCTGTACATTTCTCCTTCAATAAAAAATGGAAACTCAGTCTCTGGTAAATTAAGAATTTTATTCAGCATTAAATCAAATGTTCATAGAATTAGTTTTTAGTAAATTGCTCAACTGTGGAACTGCAATTCAAGTGTGACGGACCTGTAAGTCATAGGCAAGAGACAATGAAGGCATGAATTTTTGTAAAATGTCCAGAATGAATTCTTCTTTCAAGAAAACATCATTTCAGATACTGTGAAGGACTAAAAACAATATAATTATAATTCAACCACCTAATTTCGAGTAGAAAACACGCTTTTTAAAATGATTTTAGTAGTTGCCGTTGTATATTCCCTCTCCTCTCTCCTGTCTGACCCCTCTATCATCTCTCATGCACCCTAAGCATTCCCAAAGGAAGTTTATAATGCCATTGGAGTGACAATAATGCATTTGAACACCATTTCACACTGCCCTCTGTGAATGTGTAGACATTTATGGCCCATATTTCCTTTCCCACAAACATTTTGTGTGCCCATCCACCTTGAAGACAAAACAGTATAAGAGCAAAAATAATGCACTTGTAGAGTGCAACCATAACTAGTACTACAGCAATTGAATGCTTATAGTACTAACAAACCTAAGTCAACACATTATTGGTTGAATACTGACTGTTTACATTTTTATGTTGCAATCTGCGCTATTACATTTTATTATCTGGTTTTATCTATTTGAAGGAGAGAGAGAGAGAGAAGGAGATAGAGAGGGGAGTTAGAGATTGAGCGAATGAGAGAGAGAAAGGAGGGCGGACTGGCTGTACTTCATTTTGTTGTTCACTGAACAATTTTCTGAATCCGCTGAGGTACTGACACAACACTTGACAGCTTGCATGGCTGTTCAGATCATTGCATCCAACAGACTGGCAGATCTAGACAACCTGTGGATCATTTGTCATTGTGCTGTCTTACAAAGATTATATGTTATGGTAATGTAGCAATCATAGTGTATATTCCATGCTGTTAGACACAGGTAATACATGTTGTAAGTGAACTTGATTGCAGATGTATAGTAGATGTGCTTGCAATTGCATATATGCAGATGTACAGTAGATGTGCTTGCAATTGCATATCATTAAAGTGCTTTTTGTTATTTTTAGGTGATCCTGACCTTGACGAAGCAGTATGACTTTAACTTGGGTGCTTTCACTGAGAGTTCTCTGTGGAGGTAAGACTTCATGAACATGTTGTACATTCATATGTGCTGAACCTACTGTAGGGCTCTGTTCTAACACAATTAGGGTTGCAAAGTTACCAGAATCTTCTGTAATTTTGGTAATTAACAGGTAATCTATGGTAAATTTGGTAATTTATGGTTGAATAACTTTTTTTAATGTATTCATATATAGTATTACTTTTTTTATATATATCTGTGTCCACATTGTCAATACTTTTCTAGTGGATAGAACATATGGTTCAAGAGAAAGTAGCGTAATTAATGAAAAAAGCATGTAATCATCAATGGCATTATTTTCAATTAACTGCATCTCTTCCAACTATTTACTTTTTTCGACCTGCCACCAGTTTGGAGATGAAACATTTACAAAAAATGAATGAAAGTGTGTAAAAAAATAAATAAAGGACATTTTATGCTAAAACCCTCATAAACACCAATGTTATTCACTAAGTTGATTGTTTATATTTAGGATAATGTTTTACAACTTTGGCAGTCTATTTTTCATTTACAAATCATCTCATTTCAATGTATTATTTCATATATTTTACATGTGATAAGGCCACAAACTGCTTGGTGTAATAATAGATTGTAAACTGTCATGGTCAAAACATATTGATGCAACTGTAGCTAAGATGGGTAGAGGTCTGTCCGTAATAAAGTGCTGCCCTTCTTTCTTGATATTGCTATCAACAAAACAAGTCCTACAGGCCCTAGTTTTGTCACACCTGGACTACTAGTCATATGGTTAAGTGACACAAAGAGGGACATAGGTAAATGACAGTTGGCCCAGAACAGAGCAGCACAGCTGGCCCTTAAATGTACACGGAGAGCTAACATCAATGACATGCATGCCAATCTCTCCTGGCTCAAAGTAGAGGAGAGATTGACGCATCACTACTTGTCTTTGTGAGAGGTGTTGACATGTTGAAAGTACAGAGCTGTCTGTTCAAACGACTAGCACACAGCTCAGTACTCACCATCCACCCGACCTTCCCAAATTCCCGGAGACGGCGGAACAATGCTTCTTCGGTGAGGCGCTGGGTTGCCTGGGAGTCCTACGACACTGGGCGACCCATCCTCCTTTACCGAGCATACTACTCGCCAATCATTAGTAAATAAACTTGACGAACTCAGAGCGAGGATCTCCTTCCAGAGGGACATCAGATTCTTCAACATACTCTGTTATTCTCAGACCTGGCTTTCCTCCAACATCCAAATGGATTATATACAACCAGCGGGTTTTACAGTTCATCGAGCGGATAGGTAGAGGGCTCTCTGGCAAGAACAAAGGCGGAGGGCTCTGCTTTATTACCAATAGCAAGTGGTGTGATGGGGGAAGCGTGCAGGAACTTGAGAGCATCTGCTCTCCTGACTTGGAATACTTGGTCATCAAATGTCGCACTTTTTACCTTCCAAGAGAGTTCTCAGGGATTATTGCCATGGATGTGTACATCCCGCCACAAGCCGACAACAAAAATGCTCTCAAAGATCTTCAATGGACCCTGAACAAACTGGAGACCGCATACCCGGAGGCAGCGTTCATTATTGGGGGGGACTGAAACATAAGTAATTTGAGAACCGTGCTGTTACTGTCCAACTTGTAGAGATTATATGGTGGCTCACTGCTACATGCCTTTTTGACATGGGTATAAATCCCGTGTTGCTCAGTTGGTAGAGCATGGTGCTTGCAATGCCAGGGATGTGGGTTCGATTCCCACGGGGGACCAGTATGAAAAAATTTATGCACTCACTAACTGTAAGTCGCTCTGGATAAGAGCGTCTGCTAAATGACTAAAAATGTATAAGGCTATCTCACATCCTCCTTTTGGCAAATCTGACCATGACTCCATTTTGCTCCGCCCCGCCTACAAACAAAGACGCAAGAGGGAAGTTTCGGAAGTCAGGTCTGTACAACGCTGGTCTGACCAATCAGAATCCATGCTCCAAGACTGCTTGATTACGTGGACTGGAATATGTTCCGGGTCGCCTCTGGGGATAACATCAATGACTTTGCCAACTCAGTCACTGGATTCATTAAAAAATGCATAGATGATGTGCTACCGATGGTGTCTTTCAAAATGTATCCGAATCAAACCTGTGGATTGATGGTAGCCTTGTTGGGAAACTGAAGGAGAGAGATGCTGCTTATGAACACTGCAAGGTGAACGTGGACAATTGTATGGTTAAATAGTACAAATACGACCTACGCAAATCGATCAAGATGGCAAGAAACGAGTATAGGGTCAAAGTGGAGGAGCAACTCAGCTGGTCGGATACGAGGCGTATGTGGCAGGGGTTTCTAACAATCACTGATTGGAAGTGCACGATATCTAAGTAAGTCTCAAGGTTATCCCCGCCTGAGGTAGAGCATCTCATGATAAGCTGTAGACCACACTATCTACAAAGAGAGTTTTCATCTATATTCTTCGTAGCTGTCTATTTACCACCACAAACCGACGCTGGCACTAAGACCACACTCAATGAGCTGTATGCGGCCATAAGCAAACAGGAAAACGCTCATCCAGAGGCGGCGCTCCTAGTGGCCGGGGACTTTAATGCAGGGAAACTTAAATCTATTTTACCTAATTTCTACCAGCATGTTAAATGTGCAACCAAAGGGAAAAAAACTCTAGACCACCTTTACTCCATACACAGAGACGCGAACAAAGCTCTCCCTCGCCCTCCATTTGGCAAATCTGACCATGATTATATCCTCCTGATTCCTGCTTACAAGAAAAAACTAAAGCAGGAAGCACCAGTGACTCGGTGAATAAAAAAGTGGTCAGATGCAGCAGATGCTAAGCTACAGGACTGTTTTGCTAGCACTGGCTGGAATATGTTCCGGGATTCTTCCGATGTCATTGAGGAGTACACCACATCAGTCACTGGCTTCATCAATAAGTGCATCGATGACGTCGTCCCCACAGTGACCGTATGTACATACCATAACCAGAAGCCATGGATTACAGGCAACATCTGCACTGAGCTAAAGGGTAGAGCTGCCGCTTTCAAGGAGCAGGACTCTAACCCGGAAGCTTATAAGAAATCTCGCTATGTCCTCCGACGAACTATCAAACAGGCAAAGCGTCAATACAGGACTAAGATTGAATCGTACTACACTGGCTCTGACGCTCGTATGATGAGGCAGGGCTTGCAAACTATTACAGACTACAAAGAGAAGCACAGCCGTGAGCTGCCCAGTGACACGAGCCTACTAGGCCTACTTCAGTGTTCTAGGCAAGTAACACTGAAACATGCATGAGAGCATCAGCTGTTCCGGACGACTGTGTGATCACGCTCTCCATAGCCGATGTGAGTAAGACCTTTAAACAGGTCAACATTCACAAGGCCGCAGGGCCAGACGGATTACCAGGACGTGTACTCCGAGCATGTGCTGACCAACTGGCAAGTGTCTTCACTGACATTTTCAACGTGTCCCTGACTGAGTCTGTAATACCAATATGTTTCAAGCAGACCACCATAGTCGCTGTGCCCAAGAACACTAAGGCAACCTACATAAATGACTACCGACCTGTAGCACTCACGTCTGTAGCCATGAAGTGCTTTGAAAGGCTGGTCATGGCTCACATCAACACCATTATCCCAGAAACCCTAGACCCACTCTAATTTGCATACCGCCCCAACAGATCCACAGAAGATGCAATCTCTATCGCACTCCACATTGCCTTTTCACACCTGGACAAAAAGAACACCTATGTGAGAATGCTATTCATTGACTACAGCTCAGTGTTCAACACCATAGTGCCCTCAAAGCTCATCACCAAGCTTAGGACCCTGGGACTAAACACCTCCCTCTGCAACTGGATCCTGGTGGTAAGGGTAGGTAACAACACATCTGCCACGCTGATCCTCAACACGGGGGCCCCTCAGGGGTGCTTGCTCAGTCCCCTCCTGTACTCCCTGTTCACTCTTGACTGCATGGCCAGACATGACTCCAACACCATCATTAAGTTTGCCGATGACACAAAAGTGGTAGGCCTGATCACCGACAACGACGAGACAGCCTATAGGGAGAAGGTCAGAGACCTGGCCGTGTGGTGCCAGGAAAACAACCTCTCCCTCAACGTGATCAAGACAAAGGAGATGTGGACTACAGGAAAAATAAGAGGACCGAGCACCACACAGCAGGTTGAAGGCTTCAAGTTCCTTGGTGTCCACATCACCAACAAACTAACATGGTCCAAGCACACCAAGACAGTCATGAAGAGGGCACGACAACGCCTCTTCCCCCTTAGGAGGCTGAAAAGATTTGACATGGGCCCTCAGATCCTCAAAAGGTTCTACAGCTGCACCATCGAGAGCATCCTGACTGGTTGCATCACTGCCTGGTATGGCAACTGCTCGGCCTCCGACCGCAAGGCACTACAGAGGGTAGTGCGTACGGCCCAGTACATCACTGGGGCCAAGCTTCCTGCCATCCAGGACCTCTATACCAGGCGGTGTCCCAAAAAAGGCCCAAAAAATTGTCAAAGACTCCAGCCTACCTAGTCATAGACTGTTCTCTCTGCTACCGTAAGGCGAGCGGTACCAGAGCACCAAGTCTAGGTCCATGAGGCTTCTAAACAGCTTCTACCCCCAATCCATAAGACTCCTGAACATCTAATCAAATGGCTACCCAAACTATTTGCATTGCCCCCCATCCCCCACCCTTTACGCTGTTGCTATTCTCTGTTTATTATCTATGCATATTCACTTTAATAACTCTACCTACATGTACATATTACCTCAATTACCTCGACTAACCGGTACACCCGCACATTGACTCTGTGCTGGTACCCCCTGTATATAGCCTCGCTATTGTTATTTGACTATTGGCTCTTTAATTATTTGTTACTTTAATTTCTTTATTTTTTTAGGGTATTCTTTCTGAAAACTGCATTGTTAGTTAAGGGCATGTAAGTAAGCATTTCACTGTAAGGTCTACACCTGTTGTATTCGGCGCATGTGACAAATAAAATGTGATTTGATTTGATTACAAAAAGAAAGCCAGGCACGTCGCAGACACCAACGCCGCCCTACCGGACGAGCTAAACACATTTTTCTCACGCTTCGAGCAAAAAAATCTCTTAGCTGCCGAGGAGAGCCCCTGAGGACAACGAGGGCTACATGGTTACGGTTTCCAGTGAGGACATATGTAAGTCATTCAAATGTGTTAACCCTTGCAAGGCTGCCGGCCCAGACGGCATACCTAACCGCGCCCTCAGAGCATGTGCAGACCAGCTAGCTGTTGTGTTTTCTGACATTTTCAATCGCTCTCTAGCTAAGGCCGTTATCCGCACCTGCTTCAAGATGTCCACTTACATACCCTTGCCCAAAAAAGGGAAAGTAACTGATCTGAATGACTACCAACCATTAGCATTCACTTCCGTCATCATGAAATGCTTCGAGAGACTAGTCAAAGACCATATCAACTCCTTCCTCCCTGACACACTCGATCTTCTCCAATTTGCCTACTGTCCCATTGCACTGCACACTACCCACACCCACCTGGACAAGAGGAACGCATATGTAAGGATGCTGTTCATCGACTACAGCTCGGCCTTCAATACCATAGTGCCCTCTAAGCTCACCACAAAGCTCACGGCCCTGGTACTGAACTCCTCCCTATGCAACTGGGTCCTGGACATTGTGACGGGCCGCCCCCAGGTGGTGAAGGTAGGCAACATTACCTCATCCACACTGATCCTCAACACGGGGCCCCACAAGCGTGCGTCCTCTGTTCCTGTACTCCCCTGTATACCCACGACTGCGTGGCCTCACACAGTTCCAACTCCATCATCAAGTTGACTGACGACAGTAGTAGGCCTGATTACTAACAACAACGAGGCGGTCTACAGGGAGGAGGTAGGCACTCTGACGGTGTGGTGCCACGTAAACAACCTCTCTCTCAACATCAGCAAAACAAAGGAGCTGTTTGTGGACTTCAGGAGGAACCAGGCTGGGCACTCCCCCATCCTCATCAACGGGGCCGGCGTGGAGACGATCAAAAACATCAAGTTCCTCTGCATACACATCTCCAAGGAGCTGAAATGGTCAATCCACACGGACACAATGGTGAAGAAGGCACGACAGCGATGCTTCAACCTCAGGAGGCTGAAGAAATGTGGCCTGTCCCTGAGAGCTCTCACAGTTATTTACAGGAGCACCAATCGAGAGCATACTGTCGGGCTGCATCACAGCCTGGTACGGCAACTCCACCACCGTAAGGCACTACAGAGGGTGGTACGCTCTGCCGAACGCACCATTGGGTGCACACTGCCTGCACTACAGGACACCTACAACATCAGGTGTTGCAGGAAGACCAAGAAGATCATCAGGGACCTCCCGAGCCATGTCTGTTCTCCCCGCTTCCATCACTCACTCAGACGCAAGTGGTACAGGAGCATCATGGCTAAAACAAAAAGACTAGCAAATAGCTTCTACCCCCAGATCATCATGCTGCTGAATAGTCCCCACTAGTCAGCTACCTGCTTCCCCTGACCCATCCTGATGCCTTACTTAAATAAGGTATCTAAATAAAAAATAATTATACATTTGCAAAAAAATCTAAAAACCTGTTTTTGCTTTTTCATTATGGGGTACTGTGTGTGGATTGATGAAGAAAAAATAGTATTTAATCCATTTTAGAATGAGGCTGTAATGTAACAAAATGCGGAAAAAGTCAAGAGGTCTGAATACTTTCCGAATGCACTGTACAGGTTTTGGAGAGGTGCGGGGGGCTGCCTCCGGTTGCCAGCTCACTTCCCGCAAGATTTTTCCCATATCCGGGATTCAAATCGGCAGCCCTCTGGTTGTCAACTCACCTCTCTAACCACTAGGCTACCTTCCTTATCTTAACTACCTTGCTATTGGGTCTATGTTGATTTTCCTCATCCAGGAAATTCCCTGATGTTGGTTTTGATTGAATAATGCCGCTAACCATTTGTTGCAGGAGCAATAGACACAGTACATGCAATAACTGTAGGCCTACCAATCCATTCACCCTATATCATATGGTGAGTTACTGTATGCTGTCACGTCATAAATAAGAATGGAATTCATTAAGGATTATATGGAGGCTGATACGGTCTCTTGTATTTTTTCCTCTCACCTTTTCCTAAGCCCACTGGAAACTCATTTAATTTTGAAATACACCTGACAAAAAGACCATCAGTTCACCAAGCAGAGAGACTCAAATTAATTTCTGTTTCACTAGAGGTGCTGCTAAGATTTACACCCGACTTGACATGTTTTGAAGGCCCATATTGTGTACAGGTCTTCCATCATCAAGGTGTCTGGTTAACAATAGCACCGCCAGTAAATTAGACTGCTCCTCAGGGGATGTGGCAAGGCTCTTAGTATGATATTAAAAAAGGAAAGCATTTGAATGTTATGAAAAGAAAAAGTAAATTAAATCTGTAATAATACGATAAAAGATTTATGGATATAGCCCTGGGGCACTCTGGATGTCAATGGGAAGATCAATTGGTGCCTCACGAAAGGTATCTTAACAAGCATCTCCTCCCTTAGTAAAGGAACGTCCCATTGTAATAACTTCATTTACGATGCCGTCTTTCCAGCTACAGTTGAGGAGATTTGTCAACCGCAATGAGGAGCTCTAAGACACAAATACAAAAGAGTTGAGGAGGAAACCTTTGCAAATAATCTCAACAGCCAATGGAATGATCCAGCTTAATGCAAAAGCAGCATTAGCAGACTCTGGGTTTCTATCCAATTATGCAATGAAATTACATTTGGAGGCTCTCAGGTAGAACTGAGAGAGTCGAGTGGGTTGTGTGTTTGGTGAGTGGTAATAGAACCATGTAGAATGGAGAGGGAGGGAGACATATTTACCCTTGTCATGGAACAACACTGGAAGTTGTAGATAAGGGACAGAGAACGTTCAGAGAAGCAAATGTCTTTTAATGTCTTTCATTTGTTTGTTTCTGGAGGGCAATTCAGCATAGCCTACTGTGTGGACATAGAAGCTTAAATATTTTATCTCATGAAGCGCTTCAGGGATTTAGGTCAATCTTACACTCATTCAAATACATAAATTACCAGACAAAATACAACTCATTCACCAAGTTGAAGTACAACAGAGTTTAACTGAATTCTGAAAGGTACTTCATTATATGAAAGAATGTAATGTAACAGCTGTTGTGATTTTATTTCATATGGTATGACTCTATTTGCATAAAAACTGTGGATAGAAACCATGGCAAAATGAGTAGAATTGCATGAAATGTGTTATAAAATAGAAAAATCTTCTCTCCTCCCCATGACAAAATGTGTAGAATTGCAGCAAACTTTCTTTAAAACTGCAACATTTTCACTATGCCCCATGGCAAAATGTGTAAAATTGCAGGAAATCAACTCAAAAACGTTTTTCTCTCTGCTGTCAAGAAGGTGGCAGCTAAAATGGGGGGGGGGGGGGGGGGGGGGGGGCTAGGGCTGGCTCTGGCTGTATGTGTGGGTATGGATGTGGGTACGCAGACCCGCTTTTTTGTGGCCCCCATCAAAGTTGCCCATCCCTGATTTAGACAGTAATGAAACAGTGGGGGAGACAGGTAAATTGGAGAGACAGTCAGAAGGGAAAACGCAGGGATTTAACTCTGGTCTCCGATGGGGGAAGTACAGTGCATTCGGAAAGTATTCAGACCCGTTGACTTTTTCCACATTTTGTTACCTTATTCTAAAATAGATTGACAAAGCAAAAACAGATTTTTTGAAATGTTTGCACATTTATAAAAACAAAAACAAAAATGCAGACACTTTGCTATGAGACTATAAATTGAGCTCAGGTGCATCCTGTTTCAATTGATCATCCTTTAAATGTTTCTACAACTTGATTGGAGTCCCACTGTGGTAAATTCAATTGATTGGACATGATTCGGAATGGCACACAACGGTCTGTATAAGGTCCCACAGTTGACAGTGCATGTCAGAGCAAAAACCAAGCCATGAGGTCGAAGAAATTGTCCGTAGATCTGGGGAAGGGTACCAAAAAATATCTGCAGCATTGAAGGTCCCCAAGAACACAGTGGCCTTCATTATTCTTAAATGGAAGAAGTTTGGAACCACCAAGACTCTTCCTAGACCTGGCCGCCCGGAAAAACTGAGCAATCGGGGGAAAAGGGCTTTGGTCAGGAAGGTGACCAAGAACCCGATGGTCACTCTGACAGAGCTCCAGAGATCCTCTGAACAACCATCTCTGCAGCACTCCACCAATCAGGCCTTTATGGTAGAGTGGCCAGACGGAAGCCACTCCTCAGTAAAAGGCACATGACTGCCAGCTTGGAGTTTGCCAAAAGACACCTAAAGACTCTCAGACCATGAGAAACAAGATTCTCTGGTCTGATGAAAGCAAGATTGAACTCTTTGGCCTGAATGCCAAGTGTCACATCTGGAGGAAACCTGTCACCATCCCTACGGTGAAGCATGGTGGTGGCAGCATCATGCTGTGGGGATGTTGTTCAGCGACAGGGACTGGGAGACTAGTCAGGATCGAGGGAAAGATGAACGGAGCAAAGTACAGAGAGATCCTTGATGAGAACCCAGGACCTCAGACTGGGGTGAAGGTTCACCTTCCAACAGGACAACGACCCTAAGCACACAGCCAAGACAATGCAGGAGTGGCTTCAGGACAAGTCTCTGAATGTCCTTGAGTGGCCCAGCCAGAGCCCGGATTTGAACCTGATCGAACATCTCTGTAGAGACTGGAAAATAGCTGTGTGGCGACGTTCCCCATCCAACCTGACAGAGCTTGAGAGGATCTGCAGAGAAGAATGGGAGAAACTCCCCAAATACAGGTGTGCAAAGCTTGTAGCGTCATACCCAAGAAAACTCTAGGCTGTAATCGCTGCCAAAGGTGCTTCAACAAAGTACTGAGTAAAGGGTCTGAATACTTATGTAAATTTATTATTTCAGTTTTCTTTTTTTTATGTCTAAAAACCTGTTTTTCTTTTTCTTCTTCTTTGTCATTATGGGGTATTGTGTGTAGATTGATGAGGGAAAAAAACGATTTAATAAATTTTAGAATAAGGCTGTAACGTAACAAAATGTGGAAAAAGTCAAGGTGTCTGAATACTTTCCGAATGCACTGTATGTGTGGAAAGAGCAGCAGCCGGGTGCGTTTCCACTAAACCACAGGCTCTGCACTTAAAAAGAAAGTTTTAGGCTTACTCCAGCCACATCAATGGCGAAAAACTCATAAAGTGTTCCTTACATGGTCTTCTTTACTGTTCACAGATCAGTGGACTATGGGAGCACTTATATAAAACTGAATAATAAGGTTGGGTCAACCTTGGCTTGCCTTTACGTCTGCCCAACCAACAAGAGAAAGGTTTGTATCACATCTCCATGGTGAAGGACTCCAGTGAAAACCAGAATGTTACATGTTTATCCAGCTGTTCCTTAGCTTGGGTGTCAGTCTCTCTCTCTGCTTCAAACCATTCCATCTTGGTTTTGAACATTGTCATTCTTGGTATATTCACATTGAAGAACACAGAACACCCAGGTTAGTTCCTAGTGCCAATCGATAATCCTACCCAGACACCAGTTTATAAAGATTTCTGCTACCTCACCTTACTAACTACCCCACACTCACACTCACACTACTCTACTATAACTACCCCACACTCACTACAACCCCACAATGACTAACTACCTCACTAAAACTACCATGCTAAAAAACACTAAGATAGTTTACAACAAGCTGTGATGTTCTGTTGATCGGTTTACTATTGACTAAGGATGTTGGTACATCATGTCACTTTTACTTTAATCAAAAATGCATTTATACTGCTGTTTATTCCTAATGCTGCACAATGACATCATGCAATCATATCCTCCATTGAGCACAATCATCTTTACTCTGTTTCTATCCCCCTAATATCTCTCCCCTTTTGTACTTTAGATAATGATGCTTAGCGACCCAGAGCTGGAGCAAAGTGTACTCATCAGCTCGGATGAAGGTGCCAGCTTTGAGAAGTATCCCATTAACTTCTACATGGACGGTCTGCTGTTTCATCCAACTCAGGAAAACTGGCTGCTGGCTAGCAGTCCTGACAACAAGGTAGGCTAAGCAGAAGGACTTTTATTTCAATGTTGAATGGAAAATAAGTCCAAAGTTGAAAGATACTGCTAAAGTATTGAACAATTCTGTTTTGTATTTTTCTCTTTCATCACTTGTTCTGCATTACATAATTGTAAAGGTTGAATGTACAGACTTGATGTGACAATGTTTGATCACATTCATGTTTTGTCAGGTGTACAGCACAATGGATTTTGGAAGAAAATGGCAGTTGGTTAGTGAGAATGTGACTCCTGGACGGTTCTTCTGGTATGATTTCATTCCTGCCCATTTTTGTCAATATTCATTTAGAAACACTCATTTCTGTAATCTCGTTATTGTAAAAAAAATGAGAGAAACTATTAGCACTTGTATCTTATATATAATCTCATATGCAAATTGGAAACACTATTTTACAGCTATCTTAAAAAAGATTATGTAAAGCCCATTGTCTTATAGCCCCGAATTGGTGATGAAAAAAACAGGTACCAACTTCAGTGTGTGGTCAAAGTAATTTTTCTAATTAGTAAATGGAGGTTATGTATGGATCCCTACCCAACTCTGTCAGATGGATTTACTAGTGTCTGTTAAAACAGGTCTTGACAGATTATGACAACCAACCATAAAGTGTTGGCCTACAGTAATCCATATCACGTAGCCAGGAATAATGGACTCCTCTTTCTAAAGCCCAAGAATGACATGTTGTTTTTGCTCATTGTCATTCTGTAATGTCAAGTGCACGGACACAAGGCATATTGATGTGATGCAGTTTATCCCAGTCAGTCACGTTATGTGTCAAACCCAAGTGCCGTTCAAGCTGAGAAAGAAAGGATATTGTTTGGAGGACAACCTCCCCACATGAACAGCAAAACAATTGATGAATAAGGACAGCATGAAGGGACTAATGGCACCCCATACAAGACTATATAATGTGCTTGGAAAATGTATGGTTTCACATATGAATTGTTTAACTGCTTGTATTTACTGAATGCATTAAATGCTTTTGCATCTATATAATGTTTTTAGAATAGTACCATATAATAGAGTTTACCTTGCCTTTATGTCATATAAAAAATGAGAGAGAGAGAGAGAGAGAGAGAGAGAGAGAGAGAGAGAGAGAGAGAGAGAGAGAGAGAGAGAGAGAGAGAGAGAGAGAGAGAGCACCACAAACCTAAGTAATTGTGTAGTGTGGAGGCTTTCCCGCCTCTGTCTCCCTTTGTTTACGCTATCACAAATCAAGATTAATTGCTGAGGCTGGCGCAAATTGGAAGTTGGCGTACAGGAAATGGAGATGTGTTGTCTGTGCTGTAAAGCGAAACACATAATAAGGCTGTCCATCACGGGCTGCCACTGTCCTCTTAAGGCGATCCCCCTGCTTCTAAATCGCTCGTCTTCCCCCTCCTCTTCCTCATCCTCTTCCTCCTACTCTTCCTCCTCCTCCTCTTCCTCCTACTCTTCCCCCTCCTCCTCCTCCTCTTCCTCCTTTTCCTCCTCCTCATCCTCCTCCTCCTCTTCCCCCTCCTCTTCCCCCTCCTCTTCCTCCTACTCTTCCCCCTCCTCCTCCTCCTCGTCCTCCTCCTACTTGTCCTCCTCTTCCCCCTCCTCCTCCTCCTCCTCCTCCTCCTCCTCGTCTTCCCCCTCCTCTTCCTCCTACTCTTCCCCCTCCTCCTCCTCCTCCTCCTCCTCCTCTTCCCCCTCCTCTTCCTCCTCCTCCTCCTCTTCTTCCTCCTCTTCCCCCTTTTCATTCTCCTCCTCGACCTCCTCTTCCACCACCTTTCACCCCCCCCCCACTCTTGTCCTCTATCTCCTCTTTTTTTACAACAACTCTCTCTCCTATGTTGCAGGGCTCAAACTGGGCTGGACAGAGAGGCAGATGTGGTCCACATGGAGACCCACATCGCCAAAGGACGTGAGTGCTGCTCTGTAGCGCGCCTCCCTCCCCCACAGTAGCAGGACCCCAAGGACCCCTTGCCTCTCATTTAGAGCGAGGTCACTGGAAAGATAAGGCTCATTCTGGGCTGCAGGATAGGCCCCAGAAGCACTGTAAAGCAGAGTACGAGTCTCTTGACAAATATAGAGCTTTATATAATAGATTGATAGATGTTTTTTCCCTTTAATCGGTCCCTTGTGCCCCATATCAGAACATTGATTCTCCAAAAACACTAACACTATAGACTTTATTTAATCAAACCATTTACTGAGATTCCTGGGTGGGACAAAATAGTATTACTTGTGTGATGTGAGAGACAATGATTGAATTATCAACTTTGTTTCATTGATGCTCACAGTGCAAGTAGAATGCTATTTTTATCTTGTCCCCAGAAAATTGAGAATTGGTTTGGAAAGAGTAGTGCCGACTAAAGATAGATGGAAGTCCATTAGTTTGTGATTTCTCTTCAATGTTTTCTAGGATTGTTACTGACAACTAATCTAGTTCTCTTCTGTGTTAGGTGCTCAGTATGTTAAGTGCAGAGCTCAACGATGCACAGAATCAAACAGACAATACCTGTTCCCGGGACACATAGACAAAAATTCTCTGGTTGTTCAGGACGACTATGTGTTTGTTCAGGTGTGTACTGTATCTGTCTATTTCTCCGGTACATTTTACACGTTCACAAAAGGCTTGTGTTTCTGTGAACTCTGTTCTTATGTTGCAGCCAATCAGTGTTGTACCGTTGAAGTCTACAAAATGGCTTTCTTTCTAAACACCTGCTGCACTTACATCTTGATTATCTATTGTCCAAGCTGCCTATGATGTTGAAGGATTATGTTACTACTGAAAGTAAAAGTGTTTTTAACACGTCTGCTGAAAGGCTTTTCTTATAATTGGGCAAGGAATCTGTATGGAGTTTGGGGTTATTATTGCCAAACAGGTTGACATGACATTGGCTCACATTAGGCAATGGCATTGTGTGTCATTATGACTGATTTGATTTCTACTGCCTCCTGTTGCCATTGATTTCCATTTACAGCTGAAGATGTCTGTCTTTCTCTGTCAGCTTTGCTCTTCCTCAATTTACACAGTTTTGCAGCACTAATGAGGGTTTAGGTTCACCTATTGTGTAACATTATTTAATAATATGATGTAG
Source organism: Coregonus lavaretus (assembly GCF_964263955.1). Lineage (NCBI taxonomy): Eukaryota > Metazoa > Chordata > Actinopteri > Salmoniformes > Salmonidae > Coregonus > Coregonus lavaretus. The sequence continues at coordinate 10,852,069 of NC_140023.1, read as the reverse complement.
AAATGGTTTGCTAAGACTTAAACGACATACAGTAAGTGCTCTTCAAGTGTTCTCTTTTGGTTTAGAATGAGACAGATATGTAATGTGGGGTTTATGGTGAATGCTGCATCTTGCCTATAAAAATCACCTTTTTTGAGTATGTAGATAAATGGTAGGATTTTACGGTGGTAAGTTGATTTGTTTCAACTATGTCAATTCAGGGATTTATTTGAAAATGCGATTAATGAACAAAATATTCTCATTCTAAATAATTAGTAACTGTCTGGGTCATAAATGATGATCCAATACAATGCCTGAATCGAATTGGAGTTGAGATGGAATTGACCCCAGCATCATAGATTTTTGTGAAAATAGCCCAGTTGAACACAGCTGGCTTGTTGCAGGGCAGCCTGGTCTCATAGACTAGACATAACATAGTAAACTTAAATCTGGACACTCAAAATAGTATGATATGTTACGTTGGGTATGGTTACATCAGACAGATGGTTACTTAAGGCAAAAACAAAAGTAGGTCGGTTGGTCGGGGTGGATGGTGGATGTATAATACAAATCTCATCACGGGCAACTTTAACATTTTAGCTAATGATCAACTTTTCAACAACTTACTCAATTTTAGATACTATGCAAGTACTTAGCATGTTAGCTAACCCTTCCCCTAACCATAACCTTAACCTTTTAACCTAACTCTTAAACTTAACCCTAACCCCTAATCCCTAACACCTAGCCTAACTAACGTTAGCCATCTAGTTAACGTTAGCCACCTAGATAGAATTTGTAATTATCATACATTTAGCAAATTCGTAACAAATAGTACGAATTGTAATTCGTAACATATCATACGAATGGGTGATGGACATCCACAAATAATACATACCATACGAAACGTAACATATCACACTAAATTAAGTGTCTCGGATTTACGTACAGAATCATACGAAATGCTCTGAGACCAGGTTGTGCAGGGAGCTGTGGCGGTACAGATGACTTTCTTGTGACTTTCATTGCTTCGGGCAGTTGGATTTAACCTGACAAAGAGTAATGAGGTTATCGATTGGGCTACAACGAAATAAGCAGTCTTCAACACCTCTAGAATGTCTCTTGGGGGAGAAGGAACAGCCAAGTGCAACATCCTCAGAAATCTGGCCTGCGAAAATGTAGCCCATTGGTTTTCGATAGATTATTCCATTAGAGCTCTAATGTAGTCTGTTTAGAGACAATCGCCATCCCTCTAGTTGATTAGAAAATAAGAAAACAAGTGGTGTGTGCCATAGAATGGAGGGGTGGTAGTGGTACATCTAAGACATGTAGAGAAGGACAAAACCATTTGTACAGTAACTGTAAATACAGTAGTATTTAATTGGGATGTTGGTGTATAAACTTGTATTGCCTACTGTGTTGTAGCATCAAGTCCTTAAATTATACAAAAACAATTATGATTTGAAATGTATTTCCTCAATTTAATTTTTGTAAATTCTTGTATTGAAGTGGCTAAACTCGATTTACCAAAACTGGATTTAAGTTGTACCTAGATTTCCACTTCTAGAATATAGTTTCATTCTATGTCACGTTCGTTTATGGAAGATACGGACCAAGGCGCAGCGTGATAAGCTTACATTTTATTTAGTACTTAACTCACGACAAAAAACAACAAACAAACGATACGTGAACTCCTAGGTTACACAAAACAAACCTTTACGGAACAAGATCCCACCCAGACTGGTGCCAAACGGCTGCCTAAGTATGGTCCCCAATCAGAGACAACGAGCTACAGCTGCCTCTGATTGGGAACCACCCTGGCCAACATAGATCTACACGATCTAGAAAACACAACATAGAAAATATGACATAGAAACTCCACACCCTGGCTCAACATTTAAGAGTCCCCAGAGCCAGGGCGTGACATTCCAATGGTGTAGGTTTGAAAAATAATAGAGTTCTTCTGTGGGGTGAGTCAGTGCTTCCACGACCTTAAGTCGAGGTGCAGTAAAAAAATGAGTGTGTTAAAATCATTGATATTTCAAATGGATTCATTCTAATGAAGGCCAGCATGCCTGAAACATCGATGAGTTTAACATACTCAATAAAATATTAACTTGACAAGCTAGAGTTACACTTATTCGCCCACAAGAGCTCTTGAAGCAATACCTTTTTTTTCTTCTACAGGTTACCAAGTCAGGGCAGGCGAGTTACTTTGTGTCCTATATGAGGGAATCATTTAAACGGATTCAGCTACCCAAATACTGTCTTCCCAAGGTAAGCATCAAACTACCCAAATATACCATGCAATAAATGCAGCAGCAGTTTGAGGAACATGAGACAATTTTCATTTCTGAAGCCTCCCTTTACTCAGACTGCTGTCATGTTGTGGAGACCGAAAGCTGCTCATCTTGAAGCACACTTGTTATTTCTCTCTATCGCTCTACAGTATATTTCTCTCCATCTGTCTGTGTGTCTGTCTATTTGTCTCTACCTACCTGCCCGTCTGTTCATCCTTCCACCATCTCTCTCTCGTCTCTAACAGGACATGCACATCATCAGTACAGATGAGAAGCAGGTGTTTTCTGCTGTACAGGAGTGGAACCAGAATGATACCTACAGTCTATATATCTCAGACTCTCCAGGGGTCTACTTCACTCTGTCTCTAGAGAACCTCCGGACCAGAAGAGAGCCAGGCGGAAATTTACTGGTTGACCTGTATAAGGTACATCTACTGTATGTGTATGTAAGCCACTCTCCCTGTGGAAGGACCTCCATAAGGTGCTCTTAGGTATACCATATTACTATGTTAAGTACCGTTTGTTTAGTACCTCTGAAAGGCACACTTCCTGTGTATGATTTAATCTCTACTGTAGTTTTGCACAGTGCAAGGAATTTTCATAACCATTAAGTTATTGTTTAAAATAATGACATACACTGCGATACTCTCTCAATGCGATACCTCTTTTGTTTTATCCATTTGGCTTGTTGCCATTCTAGGTAGAAGGAATAAATGGCATATTTCTAGCCAACAAATTGGTGGACCATGAAGTGAAGACGTTCATCACCTATAACAAGGGTCAGACCTGGGCCCTGCTGCAAGCCCCTAACACTGATGTGGCTGGAAACAGTCTGCACTGCATCCTGGTGAGTTGAAGTTATGGATGGTGTGGTGGATGATACTGCTTCTGAAAGAATTCATTCATCAAATGTTCCAATCCATCCGAAGCTCATTGATTTAAGAGTTAGAGTTGTTCATGACAGTTGCCAGTCCACAAAGCGTGTCAAAATCTCCATTAACCTCAACTATTTCAATTTGCCTCCAGTAATCACTGTGCAGATACATCACCCTAATGAAAGTTACATTACAGTTAATGCAGTTAGTGGTGATCTGTGTAAGATATGTTTGATATTCATTTAAATTATACAATCATTTTGAATATTAAAAGCCAGTTAACATAATATGCATATATTATGCATTTTGATAAGAATGAGAGGAATTATTGATATAACACAGTTTTTGTCTGTGTCGTTCAAATGCCCGTTGTACTATGGCCTCCCCTCTGGGTTTTTAAAAGCTTCTATTGATGTTTCAAAAAGTGCCTGAATCAGAGAGATGAGTGATTCAGATTTATCAGTAAATGAAACAATTTTGTCAGATTTATCTTTGCATCTTGAGGATTTTTTTATTACATGGCTTTAAAATGGAAAAGCCAGCTCCAATGTCCTCTACAGGCAGTTTCAATCTGTTGGTGGAAAAGATGAAAAAAGTTAATTTGTTTCATAAATGGTCTTTGTAAACTTCCTTTTTAAATAGAGATTAGTTTGCGCAGTTTGAACACAGAGTCAAATATAAATGAGTCAGATCAGTATAAGATGTTTGATTTGGTGTCTTGGTTTAGGCCTATATCTAAATTGAATCCATTGTGTTTGTTTTGGCAGCCATTTTGTTCTCTGCATCTGCACCTGGATATGCCAGTGAACCCTTACCTGCCTGGACGCATCTTCAGCATGGACTCAGCACCAGGGATCATCGTAGCTACAGGTAGGACAGAAGTAGAAATAGGTTGATAATGCCTATTTCTGTGTTCAACCAACAAATTAGTAAAGGTAGGTATAGCTGTTAAGGCAAACTTTTATATGTGGTAGAAATGTAAAAAATCTGTAAATGGAATACAGATCAATAAACGTGTTTATGATGAGATCAGGTCCTTCAATTAAAAAAAAATTATGACATTATGCAGGTTTGTTTTCTTAGAAAATATGTGTCTTTACTATGCAAATATATTGGTATATGAATTCATATTTTTGTTTTTGTTTTCAGGCAACATTGGTACAGAGCTGTCCTCCACTAACCTTGGAATGTTTATAACATCTGATGCTGGCAATAGCTGGAGACAGGTGTGACCGATCTGTGCCTCAAAATGGGCTCCAACTTCAGTTAGTTTTGTCTAAATGTGCATTATGAATGTGAACAACTTTTGATGTAAATCATGTTTATTGTTTTCTACCTTTTTTAGATTTTTGAAGAAGAACTCGGTGTTTGGTTTCTTGACAATGGAGGTGCTTTAGTTGCAGTGTCTTTAGTTGCAACAGCACCCATCCGGCACGTATGGTACGTTCACTGTAATTATACTATAAATGGTAGTTTTATAATGATATTCACTGTATGTAAAGATACATTATACTGTAACTTATCAGTTGATTTCAGAAACTGGTGTGCAAAACATAGAGACTAATGTTGAAGTTCCTATTTCAGGACACAACTCATTTCATTCTGATTTCAGTGTTGGTGTTGTTGTTGCATATGATTACATTTAGCCTTTGAAATGCTGATTGGCAAGGGACGTTTGTATGGGATGCCCATCTCCAGCAATTGCAACTGTTTCTCTCGCCACATCAAAACTGTCAGAATCCTTTCAACGGAAAATGGCTGTTACCGCTTTGTACTGTTCGTGGGTATTTTCGAGAGCTTTTATGCAAATGTAGCCAAGTGCAGGTTTGAAGTATCGAGGGACTTTGTTGGCCTGGGTCCTTCTGTTGTTGGAACCCTGTCACACCAGATACTTTGATGTCCCCCGCACTGAAACAGTGTCACAATCAATTAAGATCTGTGAAAGGTGATTTAAGTCCCTCAATTGTTAGAGTGTGAGTCATATCTATTTTTTTAATGTTTTGTCGCCTTCGACATTTACCTAGACCCGTGAAACATTAGTTCCATTGTTGAGTGCGTAGTTGGGATAATTTCCCATATAGAGAACAGGCTGATAAGGGTACTTCATTTTTCATCTATGGCATGGTGAGAATGTATCTTATTGTCTTAAGAACAGTAACACTAGGAATTTGGACATATTTTGTTGACCTCTGTTTGTAGAAATGTCACACCTTACAAAGATTACAAAGATGCCATAGAGTTACATCTTTTGGAATTGTGGTGTACTTGTAATTATACCATTACTAACATAGTCATTGTTTTGAGTTTGCAAGAAAGGCATTTCACTGTACTTGTGCATGTGACATTAAAACTTTAAACTAATGAACTACATTATGTATTCAATCAGATGTTAATAGTTGTTGTCCTGTGTTGTGAAACAGGTTAAGTCTGGACGAGGGTAAGAAATGGGATCGCCACAGTTTCTCTCTGGCTCCTTTGTTTCTGGATGGAGTTCTCATGCAGCCAGAGAATCACATCATCACGTAAGTGGAGTCGGGGTTTGGTCAACATTAAGTAAACACAGACCTCATATTCTAGATTCCAGCTCATCTGGTTATGAGAGTAAAATTATGTTGTTATTATGCATGAATGGGTAAATAGCGTTTACACTTCATTTCTCAATTTACAATGTTTTGGTTGCCAAGAGGTGCTATACACGTAATTGTGATTGCATATATTTTACTTTTGTTTGTGTTTAATTTGAGCATCTGGGCCACAGCAGCAATATCCTGGTCTGGGCAGACCCAGCATCTTAATTTTACAAGCGACAAAGACAATAAGGCTAATAACTTACCTAATGTTTTGTTTTGTTGATTTAAGTTTCACTGGACACTTAAGTCGTGTTTCAGAATGGCAGCTGATAAAGATTGACTACAAAGCCATCTTTAGCAGGAGATGCATGGATGGAGATTATCAGACTTGGCACCTACATAACAAGGTAACAGACATATTGAAAGTTATTGATTTGATGCCAACATCAAGATGGGCATGTTTGTTTATTGTAACTGTAAACACAGCACATGAATGCACACACACACACATGCACGCACACACACACATGCACACACACACACTCAGCTGAATCACATCGTATATTCATACAGTATAATTTCAGACTGTTGAGCACTAAAAAACATTGAATCAATATAATGAAATTCACCACAGGGAATGACATGTCATGTTGTTTGATAGGGAGAGCCCTGTGTGATGGGAGAGAAGCAGACCTTTATGAAACGGAGGCCAGGGAACCGCTGTATGCTGGCCCAGGACTACTCCCGAGTCATATCCTCAGAACCATGCATCTGCAGGTCATATGATTTTGAATGGCAAGTAAAGTTGTTACATCAGTGAATAGGCAAGGGCAGTGTACATTTAGGCCATCTCCAAACACTCTGCTGGACATGAAATGGAATTGTTTCTTAATTACTGGAGCCTCACAGGACTTAACAGCCCTCCTAATCACATATCTAACCACCACAGATATTACTTTGCTCAACTTTATACCTCTTCAATTTCCCAATATGTTCTCTAGTTTATTGCATATAGCCACTGTGCATGCATCCACACAATCCAATTATAGTTTGCAAATTGTGAATGTGAATAAGAGGCTGATCTAATTTACATAATGTCAAATGATTTATCATCATCCAATTAATAAGTCATTAATTGTTAAATTAATTCTAAATGTATTTTATCTTTCTATCTGAAATTCTATTTGATCCTACATCTGACAACAGTCATGTTTCTAGTTATGACCTATCGTTCAACTGAAAATGCATTTTTGTGACAGATAGGGGAAAGGAGGCTGTGTTTTCTGAAATGTCTCATGTTTTACAGTGATTATGGGTATGAACGTCAAGCCGATGGAAAGTGTTCCCCTGCTTTTTGGTTCAACCCAAACACTGCAACAAGAAGCTGTAGCACTAGCCATAACTACCTCAACAGCACAGGGTAGGTAACTTGTAGTACTGTCCCTCATTCCTTCCTCCCTTGGGAAAAATAACACTCTGTGCTGTGATTTGATAGGGCCCTTTGTTCAGAAATTATTCTCTCTGCATTGTGAGACTACATTAAACCTAGTCTCACTCTCCATTCTAAAATTACATCTATGCTGTGAATGTTCAGGTACAGGAAGGTTTTGTCCAATAATTGCAAAGAGGGAGGGAAGGATGTGTACTCCCCCAGGAAACAGCATTGTTCCCCCAGGCCTCCCAGAGGCCTCAGACTGACTACCAGCCAGGGAGAGCTCACTGCCACCGTGGGCAGTAATGTCACCTTCCTGGTGTATCTGGACGATGTGAGTTTCCTCTCCCACCACTAACCGAAACTGTGCCATTACTAGACATATTATTATTATTTCATCAGTAAACTGTGGAAGTTTGTCCTGGATTATCTTGTGCTTTTGAAGTGTTGGATGACGTGACGTCCCCAGAGCCTGAAGTTCTCTCATCTGGTTTTGGGATGAAAGCACTATTACTCACTACATTTGTCTGTGTTACTTTTCCTTTCTATCTTTATCTCTCTCACTTTCGCGTCTCCAGGGCCCAGTTTTTCAAAAGTTATCTGATCGGATTTTGGCAATCGGATAGGATTAAATGTTAGAATTGGGTTTTTACAAAACTGAAAAAGGTGATTCTGATCCTCCGGATAGGGATAAAGATTTGGTAATCCAATCTCACCTTTAATCAGGATTGAATTTCATTTTTTTGGTGTTTTTTAAAACTCAAAGATACTGATTACGATAGTTTTGATGCCGGAAATCTGGATGATCTTGATCCCACTGGAAGGGTGGATTCAGGGTGAATTTAGAAAGGTGAAAGGCTCTACAACCAAGAAATGTCAATGTAACTAAGGTGACAAGGTTTTACATTTTTTTCTTATATCTGATAACCAAAGTTGAATTATGTTAAATTGATCACTGTATAGATATGTTGTTATTTTGAGAAGTTTCAAATAAATGTATTTACTTATAAGTGGTATGCAAGCTCTAATATGTTTAATCTAGGTACATTTATTCATGTAGTTTACTCATCTCTGTTTCCCTATGACAGTGTAGAAGTAGGAACATGACCTGTTCAGTAGATGGCAAGGCCTGTTCAAAGTACTGAATATCCAGATTCTGTGATCTTGATATCGTGGTATCTGGATCAGAATGATCCTATCCGATTATTGTATTTTTTTTAAGCGGCAAAAAAACTGCCAGATTGATCTGATCCTGGATAGCAAAAAGGAGGATTACAGAATCCGGCTCATTCTGATTCTGATTAAAAGTTTAGAAAAACTGGGCTCTGCACTTCTCCGATGTCTAATCTGAAATCTCATCCCAAGTATTTCCCTAGACAGCTCTTCCCTGTAAAAGATAATGCAGTGTCATAACATAATCTGTTTTGACTAATGATGCCTGTCTTACTTCTTGTCTCCAGGGAAACTCGTTGTGGACTTATATCCAGCTAGACTTTGGGGACGGCATCACGTTCATGTACAACCTGAGCCGGAGAGGCGATGGGATCAAACACAGCTATAGAGAAGCTGGGATCTTTAGAGTGACAGCACATGCAGAGAACAGCCAGGGTTATGACATTAGCTCCATGTTCCTACACATCACCAGTATGTCAATGAGAAACACTGGCTCCCTTATTTCTTATGTGGTTTTATTAGTTTTCCTGCCCAAGCATGTTACCACATTAAACCATAGATTATGGATGATCATACGTCACCAACTATAGATTGACCTACAACAACATTTCATGTATTGAATGTTAAGTGCTTATGAAGCTGTTTGATTTTGTTGTATTGGTCAACTAACCAATTTACTGTTACCAAAAAGACTGCATTCAGTTTGTATTGGCCAATGTGGTTCTCTTGTGTGCTTTGATGTGTCTCAGGCCCAGTGGAACGTGTGCATCTCTCAGCTCCTATTGTGGCCATCAGGAAGAAAGAAGCTAACCTAACGGCTGTGGTCTGGCCTGTCCATCACAGAACACTCACCTTCTTCTGGTGGTTTGAAAACAGCTCAGAGGTGAGATTCCTTCACCCAATTACTCTGACCTTGGGTTTATTTGTGGAAAGTTATTTTGTTCCTTTGTGTTTTCCATGTGTGCTGAAAAAGGCAAGGTTGTGCGGTTTTCTATACCATTCTCTTTGTCTTGCGAAACCCAGCCCTTAATAACCTTGGATGGAAGCATCTCGTACACGTTTTGGAAGGAGGGCATGAACAAGGTCATGGTCCAAGTGTCTTCTGGGTGCAACATACTGCAGGATACCAAGGTCATAATTGTTAAAGGTGAGTGGGAAGGCGTCCTTCGAATGATTTTATTGGTAATATGAATGTAACGTAAGTACGCAACTTGTTTTTAATCACACATCTTCATGTAAACACTGCCTTGTTAGTGACAATGTGGACGTCATCTCTACTCCCAACTAGTCACCTCTACTCCCAACTAGTAACCTCCATGCCATGAGAAACAAGAGTAAATTGTAAATTCATGTTAGATCAAAAGCAATTCTGAGCAAACGTAATAATTCTTAATGATATGTTGCCACACGGTAACACTTTGTGGTAGACGGTTCATGGCAGCATCCTCCATGTATCACAGATTTCTTCAAATCCCTGCTGTTATCGTTCTCTCCGGCTTTGGACGAGCACAACCCTGACATCTCGGAGTGGAGAGAGGACGTGGGCCGCGTGTTGAGAACAGCTATATCACAGGTACAGGAAGAAGTTCCCTCTGGGACGACAGTCAACATGAGGTTGTCACGCAATGGCTTTTATGGTCTTAACAATTTCAAAACATGAGACATGATGAGGATTACTTCATTCAATGTGATATATTAAGGAAGTAAAGTAAACATAGATGTTTGATATCATGTGTTTTCCCACAATAGCAGTGTATATGTTTGACTGTAAGACTGCTATTACAGGTGTCTGGGTTTCCAGAGGAACGGCTGTTGGTATCGTTCTTTCCAGGTGTTCCAACAACAGCAGAACTATTCATCCTGCCTGAGACACAGTTGCCTGAACATGGGAAGCGGAACAAAGAGGACTTAGTGAGTGTAAGCATATTTTGCTTCACTTTTTGCAAGGGTTTGTCTTTTTGGAAATCTTCTAGAACAGATCTAATCGTCTTATTCATCTGCTCAAAATCCACATTTGTACAAACAATGGGGTTTAACTGACTTAATTGGTTTTCCAAGATAATGTTATCATAAACCTTTCTTCAAATCTGAGAAAGAATAATCTTTGCAAATGCACATTTTGGGGTGACATGTCATTTTTGTATTATGTCAAACAGATATCAGGCATTCTTATAAATGCCCTGAACGAAGGATTGATCCAGTTTGAGTTGAAAGCTGACACTCTAATAATTGTTTACATCACACAGCTAACTTTGGGTAAGTTGCAGTTTTTCTTTGACTCTTTCACAGTATAAAGTGCAAAATAACAACGCATAAACAATTCAAAATACTATAATAAGCACTGTACTGACACTCAATTTACCAGCTAATGTCAAATGTCAAAATGTCAAAATAATAAGCACTGTACTGACACTCAATTTACCAGCTAATGTCAACAGCAGACATTAATGGACATTTTCCATTGAATCCCTTTTGTAACTAGCTTATTACAGTAGAGTATCTTGGAGTCGTTGCGATCAATAATACGATTAACAATGGATATCTTTAGTATGCACCTTTGAAATCAGCGGGGTCATTTGAATATTAGCATATCACCAAAAGGTGTTGATCAAGCCCACATTACTTTACCCTTTTCATCCAGCGATTTATCCATCTTCATTTGTGTCTGCATTGAAAGGTCTGAGAAGCCTTTAAAATGCTATGGAAAGGTCATCAACTTCACTGGTCTCCTCTTGGAGGAGAGAAAGATGGGTTGGGAGGGGTGGGCTAATACATACTCTGAATAATACGCCTTAGCACTTAAAGCCTTGACCAAGCGCAAACCTTTCAGATGCATGGGGAGATAGAGTGAGACCTCATGGATGGAGGCCCTTTGTATGCCGTCTTAAAATGGAACATGACAGATACCGCTCCTTCTGAACTGCTCAGACCTAATGGGCACATACTACGTGAATAAAAGTGAATATTTGCTGGTTTCTGCCCTTGTTTTTCTCCGATGTTTTTCACTGTCTTTTTTGTGTGTTTGGCATGATTTGTTTAGTTTATTAGGATCCCTTATGCAGCAGCTACTCTTCCTAGGGTCCACACAAAATGTACATGACACAGTACAGAACAGTTAAAGACAAGAGTAACACAAAGACAATACTACGTTAAATGAATGATATCAACAAAGAAATTGGCTAAAGCAGAAACTGTTCTCTCTGTCTATCCCCAGCACCTCTGGTTTACTCCAACCCTATTCACAGTAGCTCAGTCATGCTGATGTTGCTATCTGTGGCGTTTGTTGGTTTAGCTGCGTTCTTCATCTTCAAGTTGAAAAGGTATGTTCTCATTCAAATATTGATTGCTTGGTTATAGTCAACCTATTTTGTCTTATTTTGTCTTAGTGGCATTCAGAAGCTACAGTGGGGAGAACAAGTATTTGATACACTGCCGATTTTGCAGGTTTTCCTACTTACAAAGCATGTAGAGGTCTGTAATTTGTATCATTGGTACACAGAGACGGAATCTAAAACAAAAATCCAGAAAATCACATTGTATGATTTTTAAGTAATTCATTTGCATTTTATTGCATGACATAAGTATTCCGGCTCTCACAGACCTGTTAGTTTTTCTTTAAGAAGCCCTCCTGTTCTCCACTCATTACCTGTATTAACTGCACCTGTTTGAACTCGTTACCTGTATAAAAGACACCTGTCCACACACTCAATCAAACAGACTCCAACCTCTCCACAATGGCCAAGACCAGAGAGCTGTGTAAGGACATCAGGGATAAAATTGTAGACCTACACAAGGCTAGGATGGGCTACAGGACAATAGGCAAGCAGCTTGGTGAGAAGGCAACAACTGTTGGCGCAATTATTAGAAAATGGATGAAATTCAAGATGACGGTCAATCACCCTTGGTCTGGGGCTCCATGCAAGATCTCACCTCGTGGGACATCAATGATCATGAGGAAGGTGAGGGATCAGCCCAGAACTACACGGCAGGACCTGGTTAATGACCTGAAGAGAGCTGGGACCACAGTCTCAAAGAAAACCATTAGTAAAACACTACGCCGTCATGGATTAAAATCCTGCAGCGCACGCAAGGTCCCCCTGCTCAAGCCAGCGCATGTCCAGGCCCGTCTGAAGTTTGCCAATGACCATCTGGATGATCCAGAGGAGGAATGGGAGAAGGTCATGTGGTCTGATGAGACAAAAATAGAGCTTTTTGGTCTAAACTCCACTCGCCGTGTTTGGAGGAAGAAGAAGGATGAGTACAACCCCAAGAACACCATCCCAACCATGAAGCATGGCGGTGGAAACATCATTCTTTGGGGATGCTTTTCTGCAAAGGGGACAGGACGACTGCACCATATTGAGGGGAGGATGGATGGGGCCATGTATCGCGAGATCTTGGCCAACAACCTCCTTCCCTCAGTAAGAGCATTGAAGATGGGTCGTGGCTGGGTCTTCCAGCATGACAACGACCCGAAACACACAGCCAGGGCAACTAAGGAGTGGCTCCGTAAGAAGCATCTCAAGGTCCTGGAGTGGCCTAGCCAGTCTCCAGACCTGAACCCAATAGAAAATCTTTGGAGGGAGCTGAAAGTCCGTATTGCCCAGCGACAGCCCCGAAACCTGAAGGATCTGGAGAAGGTCTGTATGGAGGAGTGGGCCAAAATCCCTGCTGCAGTGTGTGCAAACCTGGTCAAGACCTACAGGAAACGTATGATCTCTGTAATTGCAAACCAAGGTTTCTGTACCAAATATTAAGTTCTGCTTTTCTGATGTATCAAATACTTATGTCATGCAATAAAATGCAAATTAATTACTTAAAAATCATACAATGTGATTTTCTGGATTTTTGATACCTATGATAAAAATGACAGACCTCTACATGCTTTGTAAGTAGGAAAACCTGCAAAATCGGCAGTGTATCAAATACTTGTTCTCCCCACTGTATATTATACTCTCAACTATTAACAAAGAAGTGAAGTTGTTACAGTACTGCAGGTTAAGTTCGCATGACGTCAGTAGAGTGGTGTCTGGCTTGTTAGGAAAATCCCTTGGATCCATGTCCAGGCTGAGGAGAACCAGGAAAAGGAGCCGGAGATGATCGGCACGGTCAGGCAGAACAACACCATGTCCAAGATGAAGCTCAGTGAGTTCCCCTCAGAGAAGGAACTCATGGAGAAAGAACTGGAGACCAGGAGCAGAGGTAAGTTAGACATAGCATCTAGAACAGTGGCGGACCTGCCTATTGGATCTAAGCCTTCAGAGCCAGGCTCCCAAGAAAATCATCACATGTCGTAGCCTATGTAAAGCAGCTGTCCACACAGAGCAGAAGACACATTTCCATTGTGCGTTGTAACATATGGACAATAAAGTTGTATTGTATTGTAAAATGGCGTAATATACATCAAGCTCGTTCGGACCCAGTCAAGCATGCAATGGCATCAATTATTCACGCTAAATGTATTGTGTAAAACAAAAAGTATAATTGAAACACTGTAATATGTTTTCATCACTGCTTGGACAGCAAGTTAAAAAGCCACAATTAGCTGGTCAGCTAACTCACACATTTTCAAAGAGATGGCTAATGCCTCAAGCGAGCTGCAATAAAAACCACACTGAAGCACTCTCTAGAAATCCATCGTACCTTGTATTCTATCAGAATAGGTTTGTGTCAGATAGTATGAGTTCTGTCAGAATTATGGATCGCAATGGCAAGCATTGTGTCAATCTCAGTGTCATGAAGGCATTATCATAAGCCACTACAAGATACAGAAAGATTTACGGTATAGGCCTACTTTCCAATTCAATCTGCACCATAAGCTCCTGTAAGCATGAAGCATAAAGGTTGACATAGGGAAACCATTGTGGGTTGTTAAAGCAGGGGACTGCTGACTGTTTTTGACAATAGTGGCACTGCAGTGGTCCTGATAGACATTTGGGCTGGAGGCTTTTTGGGAGGTCAGCACATTGGCCAATCTTCATCTCACAGCAGGTCTCTCCTCCAGCAGACCTTAGTGATCTGAGACAGATTGATTTTTCTTCTGTTGCCTTCCAACTATTTATTCTCAATGGGCAGAGCAATACAGGAGATTTTATTTGTACCATAAGATTCAATGAATTGGCCACCTGTTGTCTGTCTGCTAAGATTCCATGATTACTCTGATGCCTGCAGTGGGTCCTATGCTAGTTTAGTTGGTAGGTGACACAAAGGTCCACAAAATGCTGCCAACATCAAAACATTCTATTATAGGGGTGTTGGGGACAATAGTGACTTTGGGGGCACTATTCATAATAATTATATCTTGATTTGTATATTCTATCACCAGGAGAACATGGAAGAAATGGGGAGAGAGTGATCACAAGAGAATTTCCTACTTGTACTAATGTCTAAAAAATGTGATTCTGAGTACAGATTGTGGTGTTTCAATGTGCCAACTTAAAAAAGCTTTGTTTTCACCGTTTACTTTGGTCGCTGAGAACTGCTACTAAATATGTATTTCACAAGACTTTAGAAATCTACTATATAGCAGGAGAATATATTATTTGGTGTATATACATTATTTGAGTATTGAGGAAGTGTAATTTGACATCTGTGGATGTTGTAATAGGCATAAGAAAATGCCATTGTTGAAAACATTTTTGTGTTCTTAAGTGACAGATAGCATTGCTAATGAATTATTTATCTCAACATGATTATCTCACAGATGTTCACTTGATAATGACAACTGCATCTATTGTTCTATTACACAAGGGAGGTGGAATGTAGGTAATAAGACGTAAGGCATCCTATACTGAACAAAAATATAAACGCAACATGCAACATTTTCAAAGATTTTACTGAGTTACAGTTCATATAAGGAAATCAGTCAATTGAAATGAATTCATTAGGCCCTAATCTATGGACTTCACATGACTGGGCAGGGGCGCAGCCATGGGTGGGCCTGGCAGGGCATAGACCCACCCACTTGGCAGAAGGCCCACCCACTGGGGAGCTAGGCCCAGCCAATCAGAATTAGTTTTTCCCCACAAAAGGGCTTTATTACAGATACCTGTGTAATGATCATGCTGTTTAATCAGCTTCTTGATATGTCAGGTGGATGGATTATCTTGGCAAAGGAGAAATGTTCACTAACAGGAATATAAACACATTTGTGCACAGAATTTGAGAGAAATAAGCTTTTTTTGCTTATGGAACATTTCTGGGATTTTTTATTTCAGCTCATGAAACATGGGACCAACACTTTACATGCTGTGTTTATATTTTTGTTCAGTGTACAAATCAGGCTGTTAAGATGTGTACAGGTGGATAGAAAATATGTAGGCCTACATTTTTTCTTAAACTGGCCATTCAAGAAGCTTGGTACACTGAACAGTTTGTATTATTTATTAGCCTAATGCTCATTTTACAATAAGTACAATAATATCGTTCACCTTTTCTAGCATGTCATAATTCACTTTTTAGCAGTAACATGTAAGATAATATGAAGAAGTAAGCAAGTATTGATCATGGTGATTTTAAGATTAGTAAAAGTATTAAACTGTTTATAAAACAATTGTCTGATGGTCTTGTTGAACATGTAGCAAACGTTGCTGTAGCGCATGAGCTATACTGTATTGTTCATTTTGTTAGCTAAACGAATATTTTAGTTTTTACTTCACATTTCTTACTGCAAACAAAATACAATTTTCAAATTGTTCAAAATAAATGTATTTTTCTATAAAAGTATTTTGTTGTTGTTATTTTACATGTATTTATGGAGATTAAATCAAACATTTAAAGGAAACTAACCTTAAGTTCCAAGCTTTATGTTCTCCATAAGCACGGATTCTGAGAATTAAGTATCTGGGTTCGCAAGACTTTAACGAAACCAACATAATTATCATGACCAATGCTTCATGTTATTCACCATGGTTCAGTGATAGTCAACCTTATAATAACTGTTTGCCACAGAAGTGACAGAGAAACAAAGCTATTTCCATGAAATAATGTATGCATGTCTTCTGTCAGAGGAGTTGTCTGTCTGTACTGTCATTGGGACAGCCTCTAACACAAACACCCCCAGCTTCCTGAATCTTTGTTTCACTATTACCCCCAAAGGTATTGCAGAGTGAATCCTGGCTAGAACACACATTCCTTATATATCTGATAACTAAGGCTTGACATACACACACACACACACACACGCACACATACATACGCACATACACAAACACTTCCTTGTTATCCATCATAGTCCCTGAAGTTATCTCTTTTTGCCAGAAGTATGATAAGTTTGTGTGAGATTTCATACCACTGACATTGAAGTAATATTAGTCTCTGAACCAGTGCATTTCTCTCTCCCCCCACCCTCTGTCTCTATTTCTTTCTCTTTACTTTTTTGTGTAACTATTTCAACACCATGTCAGTCACCAACCTCCATCATTGCCAAACATCTCCATGTCCCTTGGAGTCTCACTCTACCTCAGTTTCTCATTCCAAATTATTGGCACTACATTCCTGTAGCAGGGACAGATACTATAATGCAGTACCCAATGAAAGGAAACACGCTCATCAATTTTACACTGGGTCTAACACAATATTGCTGCAAGCTATTGATGTGGGATATTTTCATTCAAGGAGCTACTCCACTTATGGAAATCCTGCTTGACTGTGTGTTGATATCCTGGAGAGGGGATAATTAATTTGTTGAACAGCGGGGAAATGTGAAACTAGCCCATTAGATACACTCCAGGCTTCTTGCTGCTTTTCATTGTCCTCCCAGTCGGCCCCCAAATATATGCAAATGAAACCTTAGAACATATTGTATGATAAATAACACTTGTTAGAGTTAAAAACAGAACTGTGGATGGTTATCTTAAAGATCCTTATCATGAGCTAATCCCAGTCCGTTTTGTCCAAGATCACTTCGCCTCCTACTCATCTTAATAAAATCTCAGATCTACTGTAACTAACTCAGGTTTATCAGCATCTAAATCAAACTGTCATACAACTAACTGTTAGGGGCAGTTGGAATAATTCCTTTCATGAACTAATCAAACAGAATATCTATAGAAATAGGTCCTGCCTCTCGTTAAATAGTAGAAAGCAGATTATTCAGTCAACGTTCCTATCGGTCCTAGACTATGGTGACATCATCTATATGAACGTAGCTGCCACTTCATTAAAGCTGTTAGATGCAGTTTATCATAGCGCACTGCACTTTATTATGGCCGACAATTTTAGTACTCATCACTGCATTCTCTACCAGAAAGTTGGTTGGCCCTCTTTGATGTCACGTCGGTTGATACATTGCTATGTTTTAATTTATAAAGCCCTTTTACAAAAAGTCCCACTGTACCTAACATCATTACTAAACTTTAGACATACGAGTTACCACACCCGGTCTCAAGGGTGGCTAACGCTGGAAATTCCTTTGGTCTTTACTGAGTTAGGTAAATCAGCTTTTAGTTTTCTTGCACCTTATTTGTGGAAAAATCTTTTAAATGTTCTTAAATGTGATGTTCTGGTGCCTCTAGGGCAATTCAGAAAGCTGATTGAGGACCTTATTACATTTACATTTACATTTTCTTCATTTAGCAGACGCTCTTACTGATGAATGTGTTAGTTTTTCTTTCCGCTTGCATTTAGTATTTATAGTTCGATGTGTGCATTTTCTGTAATTCAAGGCTCATCTGAAAAAGAGACATCTGAATTCATGAACCGTAAGCTCTGTTTATACTTGCTCCTAACTTGCGTCCTTTGTTCTGATCTTGTCCATATTCTGATTGTGCCCACATTTTTTGACAGGTGTAGCTGATTAAAAGACACATGGTGATCTAATTGTGATCAGATTTTCATTGTGTCTGGATATTTTTCAAGTGTAGACAGATCTAGACAGTGAAATCATCATTATCCCGCCCTCTAAAGTCATTGACAGGTGATGCCATTGACTTATGGAATCTATATGTGTCCTACAATAAATAAATATTATTTTGAAAGAATATCTGTTAAATAATTTGCATACAGGGATGGACCAGGATATCTGGTCACAATACGTACACAGTGGATGTATACGAGACACATTTTACTACCATGTGTAAATGCAATGGCTACAATGTGGGCACAATCAGAATGTAGACAAGATCAGGACAAAGGACATATGTTAGCACCAGGTATAAACGGGGCTGTAGAGGACTCACAACACCTACTGTAGCTAGCCTGTTTGCAAATGGGGTACTTGACATTTCTACAAATACTTTTTAGCTGTAATTGTATGTGAAGTGAAAAACAAATAACATGAAAACAAATATGTACCGTTTTCTTTGTACAGTATGCTTAACAAAAGGTAACAAAGTGTTGTTTTAGAAATGCCAAGCATTTAATAAAAACAGAATTGCTGATGTCTGGTTTGAGTTCATTTATGTGTTAGTCTGTATTGGAGGAGTGTGGAGGCAAGTGGATAGCTTCTACTTAATTTGTCTAACTGACATGTTATGCTGACAATACTTTAAAAGAGAGTTTGATTTAGAACTTCTGTGCCTCTCCCAAAGAGACAGCCAACCAACCGAAAACTGTCAGTCATCTCAGGCTAGCAGACTGTCGACAAGAAGGAATATTATTCAATTTCTCAGTCCCAATTCGGAAAACGAGGAGATTGGAAGTAAATCTTTCCCCTATAGTATTTTGCCCAAGGAAATAAGTTCCGATGGCAATGTGTGCAACAATACTGTAAGTTGAGTGGTAGCATCCAATATTTGATACCATGACACATATCCAGTGTGAGAATAAACGGGGGAAAAAAGCATGCATATACTGTATGTCCCTTTTTTATCTGCAAAACCTTTTCAGAAAATCCAAGCTTTGACAGACATGGAGTCTGCATGGTAAGTCCTGAACTATAACCTTCTCATGCAAGCCCCTGGGGTCTACCAGTCTCTTTCTGCAAGGACTATGCTCCAAATGCAGTGTGCCCTCAACTTCTGATCCAGGCAGAATCCAGCAGAGCCAACCCACTGAGCACACACATTCAATTCAACGTCTAGTTTTGATTTACATTTGGTTGAGTTGTCAACTAACATGAATTCAATGTGAAATCAACAACAAATGTCAACATGTCATTGGATTTAGGTTAAAAGTTGGGTGAAATGCCCTTACGTTGATGACTTTTTGCAAATCCAAATCAGTTTTCCACGTTGATTCAACGTCATCACATTTTTTGGGTTGAAATGACGTGGAAACAACCTTTTTGCCCAGTGGGAAAGGTCTCGTCTGATATTGATATGTACTAAGCGGAAACTTCCATCCACTTACAACCAGCACATATAACATAAGTTCTGTCATAACGTTGTCATAAGCATGGCATAAAACAGGTCTCAGGTCACTGATTCAACTAGTGTATGCCTTATGGGCTGAACCCAAATTTGAGAAACAAGTGCAGAGTTTTGTGCATGAATCTCAAGTTAGAACTCAGACAAATGTGATGAAACCAAACATTCCTCTCTCGTCTCATTCAAATATAGCATTTCCATGTAGTTAGTCACTAAATACACTTCACTTACATATCTTCCACAGACCTACCACCAGAGATGTACTAGAAATGAATCACTCAAATGAAATAGATTACTGTACATTACGGTTTCATGTCTTGAGGTCATATACACGACTGTAACCATCTGAGCCAAATAATCTTTAGTTGAGCAATTGTGTATTTACACTATTTCCATAAACAACTTCAATGTTCTTGCAAAAATACAAGTTTTTCGATCAAAAATTTCCTTTTTCAAGACGCAGGTAAAAATCTGTACAGTCCCCCCCCCCCACCCCCCCCCCCACCCCCCACAGTCCAGGCAAAATAGTGTAATCTGGTCCGTCCATGCATGGGTAGAAAACACCCGAGACCATCCATTGGTTCCATGGCTTCAGAGTTTGCTGGAAGTAACTGCCAAAAAGATGTATTGCTTACAAGTCGGCTGTAGACTCGTAGAATTAAGACTCTGAGATTTAAAACACATGGGGAGTTTCATCTGAGAGTTTGACGTCTGTGAGAGATGGCAGGTATCCTAGCCAGAGAGAAGTGACACAAGAGACAGAGCAGAAATGATATATCAGCATTAGCACACTAGCATATCTATTTTTGCATGCAATCATATCCATCTTCCTTACCAACAAATCTTGCTTGACAATGGGAAGGAGTATATCAACCACTAGAGCTCTACAGAGTCCCTTATCACTGCACTGCTACATTATTAGGACACCAATTTATTCATAAACACAAAAATAACTACAGTACACAATTCAACTTAATGAGGTTTATTGGCATGGTAGGACACCGTCTTACATTACCAATGCAAACCTATTGGAACGTATCAACTTAATGATGAAAGTAAGGACATTTTCATTTCAATTTATTGCTTTGATCTACCTGTGAAAACTTTTGAAAATAAATCAGTCAAGTATTAAAAGGATAATGCAACATTTTGGTAATTATTGTTATGTCTCTGCGTGCAGTTTGAACGAAGTTGAAGGTAGTTTCTGGTAGCATGCTACCTGTTCTTGTAGACTTCCAGTCATTGCGCTAACGCTAGTTAGCAATGGCTCCAGAAACTACCTTCAACAGACTTCAAACTCTAAGCAGATATATAAAAATGGTATCCATTAGTTCATCTGACTAGTAGAAAAAAGGGCTTAATTGCCAAAATGTCGCACTATCCCTTTAATAGTGCAGTACACCACTATAGAAAGGTAGAATATGTGAATTTATAGCAATATCTCATCAATAGGGCTTGAGTTATTCTTGATTACTTATCAGTAACTGCCCTTTTATCAAGTATACCTTACCTATGCCACGTGCATCTGGTCCTGTGTCCAAGTGCTCCAAAGAGGTCACCATGTCCCCCTCAGGGTTTGGGACAGCTATGGACGCCACCGTAGGGATCACTTCCTGTTGTTTCTCTGACCTCTCCTCTGTGTATATGTTGATGCCAGGGATCTTCCTATAGGAAATATACATTGTACAAAAGAGCTAAGAGGAACAGCAAGTCAAAGGAATAGTAAATACAGTTTTCTGCTCAGTCGCTTGTGTAATATACCTCATAAAATATACTGTATTTACCACCAATGAGGGTAAATGGAGTAACACTCCCTGTTACATTTTCTGATAATTCTGGGTTTCGTAGTGTATTTACAGTACCTTTTCATTGTGGTGATAAATGTTAAACTATGAACTACCCTCATTATGTCTTGAAAAGTGAGAGATTCACACACAACACTTTGAGTAGTAATAATTTTAAAGCTGCAATATGTAACTTTTTGGGTAACCCGACCAAATTCACATAGTTACATAGTGAGTTATAGATCTGTCATTCTCAATGAAAGCAAGTTTAAGAAGCGGTATACATGTTCTATGTGCACTATTTCTATGCTTCCCGTTCTTAAGTTTAGTTTTTGCTCTTTTACTTTCTGTTTAGCACACCAGCTTCAAACCGCTGAAAATACTATATTTTTGGTTATGGAAAATATATTTCACAGCGGTTTAGATGGCACAATGATTCTCTACACAATGACTCCTTGTTTTGTCACATAAACTGAAATTAGGCAAACTATTAGAATTTTAGCAACCAGGAAATGGCGGTGCGATTTCTGCATATTGCACCTTTAACTTGAGGGAGTGTGGTCTTTTGCAACGCAATGGAAGCAAAGGATACTATCCATTTCACATGGCATTGTATGTTGTCTCAGGTCTTATCTTTTCAACCATTGCTGCCATTCTGTTGAATGCCTCACCCTGACTGACTATTTAGCATTTCAGAAAGGTCAACTTTCACATTGTCTGATAGATTAATATTGATAAACTGCAGAATACTGACAACCATTCAGCACTTAGAGAATTGATTAAACTGTAATTCCCAGGAATATTCAAGAGGATAGGAAAGAGAAGAGTGGCTTCGAAGATATTCAATTGTTAGGATTACTCTAAAGATGGTTCATTATATTTTGGCTTGTTTTAGCTATTGGATTTGAGGAGTAAGATGTACAGATGAATTTGCTTAAGGATTGGTGTGTGAGAATGGCCTAAATTGACAATATCAATCATTAGAATCAGCTTAATTAAAAGGAAGTCCAGGATACCTTACCTTTTGAACTTGTAGATAACGAAAACTGCAAAACCCACAGATACTACAGACACTAGCATAATGACTGCAGCACCATTGTGACCACTCTCACTGGTGTCCACGAGAGGAGCTTGGAAAAGAGTAAAGGAGAAAAAAGGATTTAGACATAAGACAAAGAGAGACATAGAGGGTTCAGTATTTTACTTCTGGCATCAAAGTCCCAGGTGCTGTGAGGCTTTTCACCAGGGGCGATTTCTGGTCCAAGTTTTTCACATTTTCACCACCATAGTGTAACTGAATTTGACCTTAACGATCAAAACAACACGAGTTATGTATTTCTTATATCGTTCTCATGATGTTGTTGTGGCAATAGACTTCTCTAGGTTACTGGTTCAAATCCCAAGTGCAATATCCTGCTGTTTGGCCTTATAATTCGTAACATATCATACGAATTGCAAAAAATAAATACATGTTATTTTTTTGTGTGTGCAATTTGTAACATATCACACGAAATGGATGACGTAGTACACAATTGTGCACAATTTTCGGGGACCCGTTTTGGCTCGTGAGCACTACTTTCAAAACTACTGGCTGAAATTATATAAAATTTTTGGAGCATCACATTTACATGGAAGGGATACTTCAGGATTTTGTCAATGAGGCCTTTCATCTACTTCCCCAGAGTCAGATTAACTCTTGGATACCATTTGTATGTCTCGGTGTCAAGTATGAAGGAAGTTGAAGGTAGTTTTACGAGCCAATGCTAACTAGCATTAGCGCAATGACTGGAAGTCTATGGGTATCTACTAGTATGCTAGCATAGAGACATAAAAATGATATCCACGAGTTCATCTGACTCTGGGGAAGTAGATAAAGGGCTTCATTGACAAAATCCCGAAGTATCCCTTTGACTTAAACATTTTCTCAGGTGCATTGCTCTTTGGCTGACCCTGTGCTAACAACCTCTCAAGTGTGTGTGTGTGTGTGTGTGTGTGTGTGTGTGTGTGTGTGTGTGTGTGTGTGTGTGTGTGTGTGTGTGTGTGTGTGTGTGTGTGTGTGTGTGTGTGTGTGTCGTCTTGGGGGCGTGGAGACTGTTTCAACAAATATGAATACCTACTGAATATTCTACTATTTTATTCTACTACATGATAGCATCATTCCAAAATGGCCAACATGCATAACTCTATGAATTGATTCTAATTACATAGTAGTACTGTAGGTAGGACCTTATATCTGTAACTGTCCTATGACCAGACATCAGACTATACTGTGAACACAGCAGCAGACTGGCTGACCTGGAGACAGTCGTGTGGCGTAAACGTTAACCTGAACCCCGGGCCGCAGAGTAAACTGGATGAGGTCTTGGTTCAGGGCACTTAGCAGGACCTGAGAGAGCTGTGGAGGAATAAACACAGTTCTGGTTACCAGCACCATTTCAAACTCATCAATATTTCAACTTCAATCATGAATAGTAAATACTGCTTCGTTTTAAAGAAGGGCAAGTGCTGATATGACATGGAAAGGCCTACTGTAATTCAATTCCTGTCGAAAGGCTGGCAGACCAATCATAGCAACTGAAATCCTATCAGGAAAAATTGCCTTATGAGGCAAGAGTAAGTGACATTTGAAAAATGAATATGTCGCTTTTCCAATACTTTCTCCATCACTGGTGATTTTTTTTGTTTTGGATGTTTTTTGCTGATTAATAATATTTCATAAGTAATGAAGTGGTTTAAAAATTATGGTAGGCCACTATAAAATTCATTGCCTTAAGTAATAAAGTTATATTTAATTCTATAAAATAACCTTCTCCCCCTCCATTTTCTTTCCAATACTCTATGATTTCCCCTGCTTTTCACACCTAGATGAAGCAGTCAGTTAACAAGAGACCAGAAAGCCTTCCCAAAGCCCATTTGAGTCCTTAGACATGGCTCACTTATTCCATCTCGTTCTTTCTAAACTCTTCCCATTGGTTAAAATTAGACTGCTCTACACTGTATGAATAATTACTTTTTATTCTAGTGGCATATCAGGGTCAGTAAATCTATTACACATTTTAATAAGCTGCACCAGACATCACGCAAGCACTCATGCACACACGCACGGACACACAAAAGTACGTACACACACACACGTGAGCACGCACGCACACACAAACGTGCGCACACACGCCATGCCACTCACGACACAAGAAGACGTGCAACAGTGAACTAAGATTTATTACCCCATTGTCTGTAAGGTCTTGCCAGGTAATCAGACAGGCTGTAGATAAATACATCCCCCTAATTCCCAACTCAGGCTGCCCCACCACTAGTCTCCTCTCTATGTGTGTCCTACTACATGATGCATCATTGTTAAATACCTATTAACTCAGTTCAAGGCTAACTGATCCACTGGAATTGTGTTTACTTGTTGCAACGTATGCAAATATGTCCTATGCAAATACGTGGATCCGGGATAGTAACAGATGATGCAGAATAAAAGTGTCTGATGACGGACTGAAATGGATATCTATTTTACTATACGCTTGAGCTGCTGAAAGGCGGATGAAAACGTGGTGCGTTTGATCAGTTCTATAGAATGCCAAGAATTATCGAGCTGTAAAAACCATTTGAGTGCAGGGCCAACATCTTAGTCATTCTAGTCAATGTGATTCTATTCAAAACAAACCCTTCATAATGGAGTGAATGGTAAAGCATAGTATGTCTTAGAACTATCTACTTATCATGGTTAGAATTGAGTTATGTTCAATAAATTGTGATGCTACAGTATACATGTAGGTTGCAATGCTGTATTGAGATGAATGCAGGTTTTTAAGGCTGAGGTTCTATTATTTTGATGGGAAGACATTGCCCTCTAGTGGTGAATATGTGTAATGAAATGTCATTTTGTTGCGCTTGTATTTCTAACAAAATAACAGTAGACTCCATATGCATGTGTGACTAAAGCAGTGAAGAGAGAAAAACTCATTATGAGCAAATCATGAAGCCACCATGATATGAAGAATATAATCAAAAGGAAATGTGTTTTTACAATGTGCTGCTAGTGATGCTGTTATTACTTGCTTGTTTAATTTAATATTGAGGTAGGCCTAAATTCGGCATGATTCAAGTAATGGAACTATGTAAATGGAAGTAAATGGGTATAACCATAATAATACAAAATAACTCATTAAAAACTCCTCAAAATGTGGATATGTTTGACTATGAAGCCTGGTGATACATTACCTGCTCTAAATGTGTCCCTTTTCTATGAATCATCCCCTCTGTTGACCTTTTCTCTGGGACGATGCACAACTCTGCTGTCGTTGGCAACCCTGGGAGCACTGACACCAGAAGCTGCTCTCCATTGATCCCTGTGACCTTCAATTAAAAAGTAATGACAAATAAATAACAATTCTGGGATCTCAGTTTCTTTATTTACATAAGGTTGTGTTATACTGTATAGCATTGCACTGTAATGGAAAAGGCTAAATGCACCCGGTTTTCTGCTTTAGATGTAATTTGACTATGTACCAGTCACTGCCAAGATATAATGCACAAATCAGCCCAAACATGCAAGTTCAATTTGACAGTCTTTGGTAAAGGGCAGGCCTTTTAAGTGCATTTGCGCTGTAACCAGAGGTCCCCTGTCACCTTCCTGGTATAAAACGTGGTAATATCTGACAAGACAGAAGGTCAAAGTGAATGTTTCATACTGAGAGCCACTGTGAGGGGTATATATAGCTCAGTATCCGTTATGCAACCCAATGCGCTTCTTGACATCCTGAGAGAGACGATGAAGGGGGCTGGAAGCACTTTTCCTTATATGGTACACTCTACCTGCTATTTACAATAGGCCAAATACTTATAGGGAAATAACCTGATTTGTGGCACTTAGAAATTGTAAACTTTTTAATTTTATTATTTATTTATTTTTTGGGGGGGGGGGTTTGGTAGTAGATCAGCTTAATATTGCAGATAGATTGTAACTTCCATCAAGTTAATTGTCTGCATCACTTCCAATCCCCCATGTTTATATATATATATATATATATATATATATATATATATATATATATATATATATATATATATATATACTCCCCTTTATTACTTTTACAAAAGTTCTGAACCTTTCTATTCTCATTGCTTCTACAGATTGTGAATTAAAAATAAACATTTTTGCTAAAAGTATTATTATATTATTGATCGATTGACTATGACTTTTCAGATCACCCAGTAATGCAAGGTTAGCTCCAGGTAATTATTGCAATCCTTTAGCCATTCCTGGACCTGTGTCCAAAAACAAGCTACAAATGGACAGAACCAAAATCAAATGATCTAATGATTCTGTCTCTTCACAGCAAAATCTGCAGAGCTGGGAAGATTGTATCCCCCATATAAATAACATTCTATTGGTAGCAAGAATTTTATATAATAATTTAAATTGAAAGATTCTAATTTTTGAATCCAGTGTCGTTTTGCGTGTCAGTTCATAAACACTATGCCATGGGATCGGTACGTCAAAAATCTCTTCCCAACTATTTTGCAATCTATATGGGACGTCTGTCAATCCTTTGGTCCTTAAATGAAACTGATATACTTTTTTATTTATCACAGTTTTCCTTAACCAATTATGTTCTTTAATGCAAGGCCGACAGACAAGTTCCTTACTTTCTCCCCCTTCCACTTTCCTCTTCCATTTTTGCGGTAAGGCTGCAATTATTTGGTTGTAATTTTGGGTAGAGCAGACATTTCCATATGTTTTTGTTAGCTGCATGTGCGACATAACTCCACCAGTCCTACCGATGATATCATTTACGAAGATTATACCTTTTTAAAACATTTTGTCAAAAAATAAAGGTTTTTTGTCAATTAGTATATTTGAATTTAACCACAATATTTGTTGCATTATTTGTTCTGTCGTTTCTGGAGGATTAAATTGAAATTGCAACCAACTTTCTATGGCTTGTTTTAGAAATAGTGATATTTGGGAGATTATTTCCTTTTCAAATAACTGAAAATGAGTGGTTGTAATCTGAATAAAGGGGAAAAGGCCATTCTTGAACATTGGGTGAGACAATCTTACTAATTTGCTTGAGAACCAGTTCGGATTTAAGTATAACTTTTGTATGACTGAAGCTTTTAGTGATAGGTCTAATGCTTTAATATTTAATAATTTCTGTCCTCCTCATATTCATTATATAAATAGGCCCTTTTAATTTTGTCTGGCTTGCCGTTCCAAATAAAATTGAATATTTTTTTCTCATATAATTTAAAAAACTGTTCGCTAGGCGTAGGCAAGACCATAAGCAAATAGGTAAACTGGGATAATACTAAAGAGTTAATCAGGGTGATTTTTACACAAATTGACAGGTATTTACCTTTCCATGGTAGCAAGATCTTATCTATTTTTGCTAACTTTCTATTAAAATGTATTGAAGTGAGATCATTTATTTCCTTTGGGATATGTATTCCGAGTATATCCACATCACCATCAGACCATTTTATTGGTAAACTACATGGTAATGTAATTTTTTTATTTTTTAGTGATCCAATACGTTATATAGTACATTTGTCATAATTTGGTTGTAATACAGAGAGGTTAGAAAATGTATCTAGATCCTCTATGAGGCTGTGGAGGGATTCTAGTTGTGGATTTAAAAGAAAACATGAATCATCAGCGTACAATGACACCTTTGTTTTTAAGCCCTTGATTTCTAATCCTCTGATATTAATATTGGATCTGATTTTAATAGCTAACATCTCGATGGCCACAATAAATAGATATGCCGATAGTGGACAACCTTGTTTCACTCCTCTTGACAGTTTACAACTTTCGGAGAAATAGCCATTATTTACTATTTTACACCTAGGGTTACTATACATGATTTTGACCCATTTTATAAGAGATTCTCCAAATAGAGAAATAACCTGATTTGTGGCACTTAGAAATGGTATACTGATAGTAATGATTACTTGCTTCAGTGAATTCAGTGAGGGAAGCATCATGACATACAAGGAGAACCCTTTTTGGTTCCAGGTAGAACCATTTTTGGTTCTGGGTAGAATCATCTTGAGTTTCATATAGAACCCTGTGTAGAAAGGGTTCTACAATGAACCCAAAACATTCTACCTGCAACCAAACATTTTTTTTCAAAGGGTTCTCCTATGGGGACAGCCGAAGAACCCTTTAAGGTTCTAGATTTTTCTAAGAGTGTACCATTTGCTACCAAGTTCTTTGCAATGCTGTTAAAATTACTTATTCATTAATCATCAGAGATCACCAATTAGTCACTGTAATCCCAGTAATTTACTGGTAAATAGTGCAGTAGTGGCACTGTACAGTATTTAAAGGACTCACTTGGACCATGGAGTCCTTGACCACTCTACTGATGTCCTGCCTCCATTCAGCCACACCAGGATTGAAGGCATCCAGATTAGAGGAGAAGGCTAAAACGTGTGACCGGAAATATTCTACAGGAAAATATAAGACATGTTTATTTCTAATAGACACTAGATAATAAGAGAGAAATTGTTAATAGATCATAAGAGATTATAAATGATTATAAACTGGGTGGTTCGAGCTCTGAATGCTGATTGGCTGACAGCCGTGGTATATCACGGGTATGACAAAACATTTATTTTTACTGCTCTAATTACGTTGGTAACCAGTACATAATAGCAATAAGGCACCTCAGGGGTTTGTGGTATATGGCCAATATACCACAGCTAAGGGCTGTATCCAGGCACTCCGCGTTGCGTCGTACATAAGAGAAGCCCTTAGCCGTGGTATATTGGCCATATACCACACCCCCTCGTGCCTTATTGCTTAATTAAACATCTAAATGATTATAATGATCAAGTGGATGAACATCACAATCAATATTTTATATCACAGATCATTTATCACCTGGTTGTTAGAAACCTAGCTGTAACACCTCAGTAATACAGAGATGAGTCATTTCAAAGACCTCACCATAGACTGCAACAGTTATTCTGTCTTGAAGGACGGCGTTGCCTACTGACACTTGCACGGTGACAGTATGAGTTCCCTCCTTGTAGAAGGTGAAGGACATTCCTCCCACTAAAGTCACGACAGGCTTACACACATAGAAATGGAATGAATACATTTTTAATACATTTCCATTTTAGTCATTCAGCAGACGCGTTTATCCAGAGCGACTTAGAATTTGCGCGTTCATCTTAAGCTAGCTAGGTGAGACAACAACATACCACAATCGTGGTACATTTTCATAGTACATTTTCCCTCAATAAAGTAGTAATCAGCAAAGACAGCGGTAGGAGGAAAAGACAAGTGCATTTTATTTGTGTTCTTTTTTTTGGTGGGGTGGGGGGGGGGGGGGGTATTTAAGATAGTCTTTACATGTGTATAGATGATATAATGTATTATCGATGATGCCTGTACCATGTTTGACTATGTTAGTTTTGTCTCAAAACTCAATTTGCGTGGTCCGCAATTTGGTTTAAAAAAAACTGTATTTTTAAAGTAAACTCTCGACTCTATAAAAGAAAGAGAGAGAGCATTTGACTGCGATAGAGAGAGAGTCTGTGTCACAAACTAAAGGTATGTTCGTCCATACAATACACAATATTACAATTCATACTGTAAATGAGGGGAGTAAAGTTCTGTAAATCTAAAAAGTTTGAAGATATAGTGGAAATCTTGACTGACTGACCTCAGTGTGGTTGTTGAACCACCAGTAGTAGGTGACTGTTCCAACGTAACTTGGCTTTAGGACTGTTGTTAGATTCACTGCTTTATTCCTAACAACCACCGAGGGAGCTGAAAGCTGCACATGCTCAAGTGTACCTACAACACCAAACAACAACAAAAAATGTGTTTTCTTTCATGGAATTGTAGTCCTTTCCAACTGCAGACACATAATTTACATAAAGTTATTTGCAGGTAGAAATGTTGGAAAGAGCACCTGTTACTCTACAGTAAAGTAATTATATCCGTCATTCATTTCTGTTTCACTTACAGGTAACATGTAGGTATAGTAGGACTCTCTCAGAGCCCAGGCTGTTGAGTGCCATGGCTGCCACTTGGTAAATGCCCACTTTACTGTAGGTATGTTTGACCCCATCCTCTATGGAGCTGATGTTAGCATAGGATATGGCTGTCCCATCTCCAAATTCCACTGTTATACTTGTTGTGGAGCCATCACCCTACCAATGGAAACACATGTTTATGGCAAGATACAGTGTGCATGTTTAACATAATTTAAATGCACTATTTACAGTATATTGATTTCTATATCCTACACATATTCTGCATGTAGCAATAGACAGTTATACAGATGTAGGATCTTAATTTGAGCCAGTTTGCTACAGCAGGAAAATAATAATGCAGCAACATGAAATGTGAATTATTATGTGGATTATAATTAATTGACATTTTTGTAGGGGTTGATACATTTTTTGTAAGGGAAAATCAAGTCTGAAAATTCAAGGTGGAAATTACAAACTTCAGAAGCCTTTTTAAACCTCAAATACACTACAAATGTAAACGTCCTGCATTGCAGGAAAGTTCTCCTGAAACAGGGTGATCAAATTAGGATCCTACATCTATACATAACTGTTGTATGACAATGGCTACAAGTGTTTGACAACAAACATCAAGGCTCTTAGAAAAGGTCTATGAATCAACAAAATGTACAACATGATGCACTGCTGCTCATCTCAATCCATTGGTAGACGAATGAGAGTAGATCAATGTATACGTAAATGTATACTATAGGACGGCAAATACATAACATCTAGAAATGCCCATGCATACACTCTTAGAAAAAAAGGTGCTATCTACACTAAACAAAAATATAAAAGCAACATGTAAAGTGTTGGTCCCATGTTTTATGAGCTGAATAAAATATCCCAGAAATGTTCCATATGCAAAAAAAGTGTATTTGTCTCAAATTTTGTGCACAAATGTATTTACATCCCTATTAGTGAGCATTTTTCCTTTGCCAAGATAATCCACCTGACAGGTATGGCATATCAAGAAGCTGATTAAACTGCATGATCATTACACAGGTGCACCTTCTGCTGGGGACAATAAAAGGCCATTCTAAAATGTGCAGTTTTGTCACACAGATGTTTCAAGTTTTGAGGGAGCGTGCAATTGGTATGCTGACAGCAGGAATGTTTACCAGAGCTGTTGCCAGATAATGTAATATTAATTTCCTCCAACGTCGTTGTAGATAATTTGGCAGTACGTCCAACCAGCCTCACAACCCCAGACCAAGTATATGGTGTCATGTGGGCGAGTGGTTTGCTGATGTCAAAGTTGTGAACAGAGTGCCCCATGGTGGCGGTGGGGTTATGGTATGGGCAGGCATAAGCTATGAACACAATTGCATTTTATCGATGGCAATTTGAATGCACAGCGATACCGTAATGAGATCCTGAGGCCTACTGTCATGCCATTCATCCGCCGCCATCACCTCATGTTTCAGCATGATAATGAATAGCCCCATGTCGCAAGCATCTGTACACAATTCCTGGAAGCATAACATTTCCCAGTTCTTCCATGGCCTGCATACGCACCAGACATGTCACCCATTGAGCATGTTTGGGATGCTCTGGATCGACATGTACGACAGCGTGTTCCAGTTCCCACCAAAAATTCAGCAACTTCGCACAGCCACTGAGTATTGGTGCTAAACCGTGTTATTGGAGAATGGCATGCTAGTTGGCTATGGCGTCATAGGATTCGGTGCCCTGGACGGTTTTCACGGAAGAATACTGTACCAAGTTAGCTAGCTGAATAAACTAAGTTAGAGTCTATTCCTAGAAACATTGAACCGCTGTAGTTTACAACAATTATAAATTCTAAAGTGGAAGTTGGGAGAGTTATATTTGAGTGTTTCAGTGAAACGTAAGTGAGGGAGGCCCCGCCCTCTCGTTTTCCCAGATGTTTAGTTCATTTCATTCCGATCTCCTTTGCATTATTGTAGCCTTTTTCTGTAGCCTGTCAACTATGTGTCTGTCTATCCCTGTTCTCTCCTCTCTGCACAGGCCATACAAACGCTTCACACCACGTGGCTGTTGCCACTCTAATCTGGTGGTCCCTGCGCGCACGACCCACGTGGAGTTCCAGGTCTCTGGCAGCCTCTGGAACTGCCATTCTGCGGCCAACAAGGCAGAGTTCATCTCAGCCTATGCCACCCTCCAGTCCCTCGATTTCTTGGCGCTGACGGAAACATGGATTACCACAGAAAACACTGCTACTCCTACTGCTCTTTCCTCATCTGACCATGTGTTCTCGCATACCCCGAGAGCAACTGGTCAGCACGGCGGTGGCACAGGAATCCTCATCTCTCCCAAGTGGACATTCTCTCATTTTCCCCTGACCCATCTGTCTATCTCCTCATTTGAATTCCATGCTGTCACAGTCACTAGCCCATTCAAGCTTAACATCCTTGTCATGTATCGCCCTCCAGGTTCCCTTGGCGAGTTCATCAATGAGCTTGACACCTTGATAAGTTCCTTTCCTGAGGATGGCTCACTCCCCTCAGTTCTGGGTGACTTTAACCTCCCTACGTCTACCTTTGACTCATTTCTCTATGCATCCTTCTTTCCACTCCTTTCCTCTTTTGACCTCACCCTCTCACCCCCCCCCTACTCACAAGGCAGGCAAAACGCTTGACCTCATCTTTACTAGATGCTGTTCTTCTACTAATCTCACTGCAACTCCCCTCCAAGTCTCACCCTCTCACCATCCCCCCCTACTCACAAGGCAGGCAATACGCTTGACCTCATCTTTACTAGATGCTGTTCTTCTACTAATCTCACTGCAACTCCCCTCCAAGTCTCCGACCACTACTTTGTATCCTTTTCTCTCTCGCTCTCCTCCAACACTACTCACTCTGCCCCTACTCAGTTGGTAATGTGCCGTCGCAACCTTCGCTCTCTCTCTCCCGCTACTCTCTCCTCTTCCATCCTATCATCTCTTCCCTCTGCTAAATCCTTCTCCCTCCGATCTCCTGATTCTGCCTCCTCAACCCTCCTCTCCTCCCTTTCTGCATCTATTGACTCTCTATTTCCCCTATCCTCCCGGCCGGCTCGGTCCTCCCCTCCTGCTCCGTGGCTTGACGACTCATTGCGAGCTCACAGAAGAGGGCTCCGGGCAGTCGAGCGGAAATGGAGGAAAACTAGACTCCCTGCGGACCTGTCATCTTTTCACTCCCTCCTCTCTACATTCTCTTCTTCTGTTTCCACTGCTAAAGCCACTTTCTATCACTCTAAATTGCCTAGACTCTGCCTCTAACCCTAGGAAGCTCTTTGCCACCTTCTCCTCCCTGCTGAATCCTCCTCCTCCTCCTCCTCCCTCCTCCCTCTCTGTGGATGACTTCGTCAACCATTTTGAAAAGAAGGTTGACGACATCCGATCCTCATTTATTAAGTCAAATGACACCGCTAGTCCTGCTTACACTGCCCTACCCTATGCTTTGACTTCTTTCTCCCCTCTCTCTCCAGATGAAATCTTGCGACTTGTGACGGCCGGCCGGCCAACAACCTGCCCGCTTGACCCTATCCCCTCCTCTCTTCTCCAGACCATTTCCGGAGACATTCTCCCTTACCTCACCTCGCTCATCAACTCATCTTTGACCGCTGGCCATGTCCCTTCCGTCTTCAAGAGAGCGAGAGTTGCACCCCTCCTCAAAAAACATACACTCGATCCCTCCGATGTCAACCACTACAGACAAGTATCCCTTCTTTCTTTTCTCTCCAAAACTCTTGAGTGTGCCGTCTCTAGCCAACTCTCCTGCTATCGCTCTCAGAATGACCTTCTTGATCGAAACAAGTCAGGTTTCAAGACTGGTCATTCAACTGATACTGCTCTTCTCTGTCTCACGGAGGCTCTCCGCACTGCTAAAGCTAACTCTCTCTCCTTTGCTCTTATCCTTCTAGACCTATCCGCTGCCTTTGATACTGTGAACCACCAGATCCTCCTCTCTGCCCTCTCCGAGTTGGGCATCTCCGGCGCTGCTCACTCTTGGATTGCGTGCTACCTGACAGGTCACTCCTACCAGATGGCGTGGCGAGAATCTCTCTCCGCACCACGTGCTCTCACCACTGGTGTCCCCCAGGGCTCAGTTCTAGGCCCTCTCCTATTCTCTCTATACACCAAGTCACTTGGCTCTGTCACATCCACACATGGTCTCTCCTATCATTGCTACGCAGATGACACACAATTCATTTTCACCAAATCCCCTTCTGATAACCAGGTGGCGATCGCATCTCTGCATGTCTGGCAGACATATCAGTGTGGATGTCGGATCACCACCTCAAGCTGAACCTCGGCAAGACAGAGCTGCTCTTCCTCCCAGGGAAGGACTGCCTGCTCCATGATCTCACCATCACGGTTGACAACTCCATTGTGTCCTCCTCCCAGAGTGCAAAGAACCTTGGCGTGACCCTGGACAACACCCTGTCATTCTCCGCTAACATCAAAGTGGTGACCCGATCCTGCAGGTTCATGCTCTACAACATTCGCAGAGTACGACCCTACCTCACACAGAAAGCGGCACAGGTCCTAATCCAGGCACTTGTCATCTCCCGCCTGGATTACTGCAACTCGCTGTTGGCTGGGCTCCCTGCCTGTGCCATTAAACCCCTACAACTTATCCAGAACGCTGCAACAACTTATCCAGAACGCTGCAGCCCGTCTGGTGTTCAACCTTCCCAAGTTCTCTCATGTCACCCCGCTCCTCCGCACACTCCACTGGCTTCCAGTTGAGGCTCGCATCTACTACAAGACCATGGTGCTTGCCTACGGAGCTGTGAGGGGAACGGCACCTCCTTACCTTCAGGCTCTGATCAGACCCTACACCCAAACGAGGGCACTACGTTCATCCACCTCTGGCCTGCTAGCTCCCCTACCTCTACGGAAGCACAGCTCCCGCTCAGCCCAGTCAAAGCTATTCGCTGCTCTGGCACCCCAATGGTGGAACAAGCTCCCCCATGACGCCAGGACAGCGGAGTCACTGACCACCTTCCGGAGAAACTTGAAACCCTACCTCTTTAAGGAATACCTGGAATAGTATAAAGTAATCCTTCTTCCCCCACCCCCCATAAAAAATTAAATAAAAAGTGGTTGTCCCACTGGCTATCATAAGTTGAATGCACCAATTTGTAAGTCGCTCTGGATAAGAGCGTCTGCTAAATGATGTAAATGTAAATGTAAGAGGAGTGGGACAACATTCCACAGGCCACAATCAACAGCCTGATCAACTCTATGCGAAGGAGATGTATGTCACGCTCTGGCTCCGGGACTGTGTAGTTTGAGCCAGGGTGTATTCATTTGGTTGTGTTGGGTATAGGGTGTGTTCATTTGGTTGTGTTTGGTTTTGGTTGTAGTGTCTTGTCTCGTCATGTGACTCCCAATCGGAGGTAACGAGTGTCAGCTGTCGGCTCGTTATCTCTGATTGGGAGCCATATTTAAACTGTCAGTGTTCACCTTAGGGTTGTGGGTTTTTGTTCCATGTTTCAGTCTGTGTACTGAGGACTTCACTATCCGTCATTGTTTATTGTTTTCTCGTTCGTGCACTTTAACTTTAATAAAGTCATGTTCGCTACAAACGCTGCGCTTTGGTCCACTCCTTCCGTAGACGGCCGTGACAATGTATCGCGCTGCATGAGGCAAATGGCGGTCACACCAGATACTGACTGGTTTTCTAATCCACAGCCCTACCTTTTTTTGTTAAGGTATCTGTGACCAACAGATTTATATCTGTATTCCCAGTCATGTGAAATCCATAGATTAGGGCCTAATGAATTTATTTCAATTGACTGAATATATAAACTGTAACTCAGTAACATTTTTGACATTGTTGCATGTTGCGTTTATATCGGCTGTCCCCATATGAGAACCTTTGAAGAACCCTTTTTGGTTCCAGGAAGAACCCTTTTGGGTTCCATGTAAAACCCTTTCCACAGAGGGTTCAACATGGAACCCAAAAGGGTTCTACCTGGAACCAAAAAGAGTTATCCTATGGAGACAGCTGAAGAACCCTTTTGGAACCTTAAGTGTGTAGCACATGCTTTCAATAGTTTGATAAGATCTCTAAGAAATATGCCAGACCATTACCTCCTCCAGAAACACCAGGAAGGTGATGTTGTCCCCCAGGGTGGCTGTGAGTGTCCCCTCACTGGTGACCAGCTGCAGACCTCTGGGGGCCTGGCGGGGACACCTCTGCCTCCTAAGGCTGTACTTCCCCAGGGTTCCCGCAGTGCAGTTATTGGACAGAGCCTTACGGTATCTGCAACATACACACATAACTAACTACACAACCTGTACTCCATCTTAAATACATATTAATAAATAAAACAAGGAAATACTCTGTCTACTTCACTGCATGCGTTTCAATGGAGATGGATTACCATACCCTGTAGTGTTTAGGAAGCTGTCCCCGGTGGTGCAGTCTCTGGACACAAAGGATGAAACAAACCAGAAGGCAGGAGTGCATCCTCCAGCACTCTGCCTCTCAAAGCCATAATCACTGTGGGGTGGGTGAGAAAAATCAATTGGCTACAGGTCTTGAGGTTAGTAATATGCATGAAGTATAGAAAGTGGTTCATTTGTTTCAATTCCTAGATTTTTAACACCAATCATTACTTAGCTTGACAGACTATTCTGTTTGATGTGTTCGACATCAATATCGCCATAAGAAATTAAAATGTCTAAATTGCCAAAAGTCGAACATCTCATTCCAAAATCATGGGCATTAATATGGAGATGGTCCCCCCTTTGCTTCCACACCCATCTCGACAAACCATTTCTGTATGGACCTCGCTTTGTGCACGGGGGCATTGTCATGCTGAAACTGGAAAGGGCCTTCCCCAAACTGTTGCCACAAAGTTGGAAGCACAGAATCGTCTAGAATGTCAATGTATGCTGTAGCATTAAAATCTCTTCACTGGAACTAAGGGGCCTAGCCAGAACCAGAGTCCAACAGCGGCAAGCTTTACACCACTCCAGCCGATGCTTGGCATTGCACATGGTGATCTTAGGCTTGTGTGCATGTGGCTGCTCAGCCCTGGAAACCCATTTCATGAAGTTCCCGACTAACAGTTATTTTTCATATATTTTTTTACCCCCTTTTTCGATCTTGTCTCATCGCTGCAACTCGTCAACGGGCGTCCTCCGAAACATGACCCGCCAAACCGCTCTTCTTAACCCGGAAGCCAGCTGCACCAATGTGTCGGCGGAAACACTGTTCACCTGACCACCGAGGTCAGCCTGCAGGCACCTGGCCCGCCACAAGGAGTCGCTAGAGCACAATGAGGCAAGTAAAGCCCCCCCGGCCAAACCCTCTCCTTACCCGGACGACGCTGTGCCAATTGTGCGCCGCCCTATGGTACTCCTGATCACAGCCCGGGATACAGCCCAGGATCGAACCCGGGTCTGTAGTGACACCTCTAGCACTGCGATTCAGTGCCTTAGACCGCTGCGCCACTCGGGAAGCCCCCGACGAACAGTTATTGTGCTGACTTTGCTTCCAGAGGCAGTTTGGAACTCGGTAGTGAGCGTTACAACCGAGGACAGACGATTTTTAGACACTACACGCTTCAGCAATCGGCGGTCCCGTTCTGTGAGCTTGTGTGGCCTACCACTTCGCGGCTGAGCCGTTGTTGCTCATAGACATTTCCACTTCACAATAACAGCACTTACAGTTGACTGGGGCAGATCTAGCAGGGCAGGAATTTGACTAATTGACATGTTGGGAAGGTGGCATCCTATGACGGAGCCACATTGAAAGTCACTGAGCTCTTCAGTAAGGCCATTCTACTGCCAATGTTTGTCTATGGAGATTGCATGGCTGTGTGCTTGATTTTATACATCTGTCAGCAACAGGTGTGGCTGAAATAGCCGAATCCACTAATTTGAAGGGCTGTCCAAATACTTTTGTATATATAGTGTATGTTTATAGGCTTTGGAACTCCGTAACAAAATGTTATATAAACAAATATCATATAAACTTGATAGATTGTTGGGCAGATGTCAGTGAACCTTTCAAAGTATGTTAGCTGGAATTAAAAGGTTTGCTCTAGTAAACAAATGACAGCATATTGATTAGTGCAGACTCTCCATCAAGACACGCAAACACACACCACACATAAAACACACACACACACACCTATTCAAATACTGACATTCAAGCACACTCAACATCCTGAGACCTTTCTACATGCATAAGCCTCTCCTATTTTGTGGGTGGAATGTATTCTACTTTATTGAGTATGAACTCCCTGAGACCATCATCAGGTAATGACACAGGAGGTGCATTGTTTGTATCTGAAGCCCTGTTTATACCTGGTGCTAACAAGCGTCCTTCATCCTAATATTGTCCTGATCTTGTCTGTTTACACTTACACTGAGTGAACAAAACATTAAGAACACCTGCTCTTTCCATGACAAACTGACCAGGTGAAAGCTATGATCCCTTATTAATGTAACTTGTTAAATACACTTCAATCCGTGTAGATGAAGGGGAAGAGACAGATTAAAGAAGGATTTTTAAACCTTGAGACAATTGAGATATGGATTGTGTATGTGTGCCAATCAGAGGATGAATGGGCAAGACAAAAGAGTATGTCAAGAGTGTGTCAAGAACTGCAACGCTGCTGGGTTTTTCACGCTCAACAGCTTCCCATGTGTATCAAGATTGGTCCACCACCCAAAGGACATCCAGCCAACTTGACAAAACTGTGGGAAGCATTTGGAGTCAACATGAGCCAACATCCCTGTGGAATGCTTTCGACACCTTGTAGAGTCCATGCCCCAATGATTTGAGGCACAATCAGAAAGTGGACGAGATCAGGACTAAAGACGCATGGTAGCACCAAGTGTAAACAGGGCTTCTGTATACATAAAGTGGTCCTCGACTCCAGTCTACTCCCTTTTAGATTATACAGTGCCTTCGGAAATTATTCAGACCCCTTGAATTTTTCCACATTTTGTCACGTTACAACCTTATTCTAAAACTGATTAAATAGTTTTTTTCCCCCTCATTTTTCCTCATCTAATTCATTAAAAAAAAAATGAAATATTACATTTACATAAGTATTCAGACCCTTTCCTCAGTACTTTGACGAATCACCTTTGGCAGCGATTACAGCATAGATTCTTCTTGGGTATGACACCACAAGCTTGGCACACCTGTATTTGGGGAGTTTCTCCCATTCGTCTCTGAAGATCCTCTCAAGCTCTGCAAGTTGGAGTTGGGAGCGTTGCGTGCACAGCTATTTTCAGGTCTCTCCAGAGATGTTCGATCAGGTTCAAGTCCGGGCTCTGGCTGGGCCACTCAAGGACATTCAGAGACTTGTCCCGAAGCCACTCCTGCATTGTCTTGGCTGTGTGCTTAGTGTCGTTGTCCTGTTGGAAGGTGAACCTTCGCCTGGAGCAGGTTTTTATCAAGGATCTCTCTGTACTTTGCTCCGTTCATCTTTGCCTCAATCCTGACTAGTCTCCCAGTCCCTGCCGCTGAAAAACATCCCCACAGCATGATGCTGCCATCACCATGCTTCACTGTAGGGATGGTGCCAGGTTTCCTCCAGACGTGACACTTGGCATTCAGGCCATAGAGTTCAATCTTGGTTTCATCAGACCAGAGAATCTTGTTTCTCATGGTCTGAGAGTCTTTAGGTGCCTTTTGGCAAACTCCAAGCGGGCTCTCATCTGCCTTTTACTGAGGAGTGGCTTCCGTCTGGCCACTCTACCATAAAGGCTTGATTGGTGGAGTGCTGCAGAGATGGTTGTCCTTCTGGAAGGCTCTACCATCTCCACAGAGGAACTCTAGAGCTCTGTAAGCGTGACCATCAGATTCTTGGTCACCGCCCTGACCAAGGCCCTTCTCCCCCGATTGCTCAGTTTGGCCGGGAGGCCAGCTCTAGGAAGAGTGTTGGTGGTTCCAAACTTCTTCCATTTAAGAATGATGGAGGCCACTGTGTTCTTGGGGACCTTCAATTCTGCATAAATGTTTTGGTACCCTTCCCCAGATCTGTGCCTCGACACAATGCTGTCTCGGAGCACTACAGACAATTCCTTCAAACTCATGGCTTGGTTTTTGCTCTGACATAAACTGTCAACTCTGGGACCTTATATAAACAGGTGTGTGCCTTTCCAAATCATGTCCAATCAATTGAATTTACCACAGGTGGACTCCAATCAAGTTGTAGAAACATCTCAAGGATGATCAATGGAAACAGGATGCACCTGAGCTCAATTACAAATCTCATAGCAAAGGGTCTGAATACTTTTGTAAATAAGGTATTTCTGTTTTTTATTTTTAACAAATGTGCAAACATTTCTAAAAACCTGTTTTCAATTTGTCATTATGGGGTATTGTGTGTAGATTGCTGAGGATTTGTATTTATTTAATCCATTTTAGAATAAGGCTGTAAAGTAACAAAATGTGGAAAGAGTCAAGGGGTCTGAATACTTTCCGAAGGCACTGTAATAAAGGAAGCCAGAAACTTGCAGTCTTTATTGTTCAGCTCACGACCTGCTGCTGTGGACAGAAATCTGTCTCTGGTGAGTACAGCATTTGTTCCTTAATGTTTACTGATGAAGTTGTCATTAGTTTGTCCTATTTTCGTCAATATACAGCATTTATGCACCTCATTTTTATGTTAGATCTGTTACTATTTTTAGTTACATTTTTACCATTAAAATTAGCTGGTTAGCTTCAGTGCCATCAGTTCAGCTAAACCCAGGGTATTGAAGCTAATTTACAGCATTTCTACACAATTTAAAAACTCTAAAATGCTATTTGGAGAACAGCAAAAACAAAACTGACCCCAGCCATTAATTATATCACAGCAATAATAGGTTTAAAGGTCTGTGTAACGGCATATACAATGTCAACCACTTCTCAACCTCATCAATAAATTGACTAATTGACTTGTGTAACGGTGCATACAGTGCAACATGAAATAGATGCATAATACACACTATCAAGTCACAACAAGGCTGATTTCAAATGCCGACATCCATAGGCAGCAAGTAAGTCTCAAGTTTGGGGAAGCTATTTTGTCACCATAAAATTGCACCTTTATAATAAAGGATTGCATGCATCTATCATCGCATTTGCAGACTAATGTAAGATAGGCTACTATTCCTAATGTGATGAGTAGATTGCTTAGTCAGAATTTAGGCTAATAATATAACTCAATCACTGTAAAACAGACAGTTTTACTACTCAGGGTTTATATCAGGGTTTCCCAACCCTCTCCCCGGTTTGGTGGTTAGTCAACTAACCATCAAACCTTTGACTAATTGAATCAGATGTGCCAGTTTAGGGTTAAAACAAACATTTGAAATGTCTGGGGGGGCGAGGAGAGGGTTGGGAAACCCTGCTTAATATGACTAGAGACACAAGCAACATCTCTTTTAACAAGCAACATCTCTTTTAATACAACACAAATTAGTAGCCTACTCTGGTGACACTGACAAACAGTAAAAACAACATTGTCTTGAATACAACCATCTAATATAGGCCTAAGAAAAGGGGAGACACAAATTGTACAATATGACGTCCATCTAGCCTGGAGGAGGAAATTATTGTCCCCAGAAAAACTTTCCAGTGACCAGTTGTACTGATCCAATGATAAAGGCAGTGAATATGCGTGCACTAACCCGGGATATGGCCGATGCTCTCTGCTGGTGCCAATAAGAAAGGCTACTGTTCGCTCAATTGGGAGTTGAGAATTTTGATAACTAGAGACTTCTCTTTTTAGCAATAGCCATATATGTTTTTCCAGCTGCTACTCAACAATCAGCTATTTAATAGGCTATTTGCCGCAAGCTCTGCCCAAATTGCTAATGATCCTCTGGGGCCAAATCATGCTCTCTGGTGTAGTATTTTAAATGATTTTATTTATTTATGTATATGCATGAGTAATTATTTAGCAAATTTTGGCACATTGTATTCAATTTACTTTAGGGGAAGCTTATCTTCCCCTAGCCTATTGGACGTGCCGCCTATATAATAATATGCCATTTAGCAGACGCTTTCATCCAAAGCGACTTACAGTCATGCGTGCATACATTTTTTGTGTATGGGTGGTCCCGGGGATCGAACCCACTACCTTTGCGTTACAAGCACCGTGCTCTACCAGCTGAGCTACAGCTGATGTTGACATCAATGTGAAAGTAACCGGTGTATAAAACAGCTGGCCATAAGGCTTAAAGGAAAAATCCACCTAAAACCACTAATTTATTTAATTGACAGTGTTAAATAACACAAATCTGTTGCAGCTCAAGTCGACAAAAAATCCACAATGCAATGCTCTCTCTATGGGCTGGCTAGATAGCTAGGTAGCTACACACAATAAAACCAACTAAAATATCAGCATGTAAAGTAGCTAGTTAGCTGTAAATTCGCCTAAACAAACTGCACTATCAATTTAGGAGTCCACAATCTCACCATCTTCAACCTGCAGATCGATGTGCCTCAGAGTGGAGTCTTACATTCGTAACGCAGATATACTTTTGAGGAGATGGGAAACGTTGCCCATGCAACGTCAAAGGGTCGCGCGGTACATTCTGGGCGATTCTTGGACAAGGAGCGCTCTCCTTCAAGGAGTGAATACGAGTCTATTGCGCGCCAACTCAAAAACCCAACATTAGCACGAATTTCGTCAATAAGAAGTACAACATTACAAGCATTTTCTGAGATGTGAGATAATTAACTTGCTATCTGTAGTGTCATATAGCTTTGGAATCGTGATATTACATACTTTCGAGGAAAATAGGCACGTTACCCACGGGGGGCCAGTATGATTATTATATATTTTTTAAATGTATGCACTCACTAACTGTAAGTTGCTCTGGATAAGAGCGTCTGCTAAATGACTAAAATGTCA
This sequence comes from Coregonus lavaretus, assembly GCF_964263955.1. Taxonomy (NCBI): domain Eukaryota; kingdom Metazoa; phylum Chordata; class Actinopteri; order Salmoniformes; family Salmonidae; genus Coregonus; species Coregonus lavaretus. The sequence goes on along the minus strand of NC_140023.1, from coordinate 10,808,777 downwards.
AATGTAAATGTACACTGACTTTGAGAAGGGATTGTGTGACGAGAGTCTTAGCAACCGCATGACGCAGCATGACAACGTGAACGTGATTGGTCGACAGTCTGCTGGGTGGGGCGTTATACGTTCCTACATTCATTGGATTCCTATCTCCTGTCTATAATATCTCAGGCAATGGCACCATGCAATGCACCCTGGACTAAAGAGACAGACAAATAGGAAAACATTTGCTTTACCCTCCTTTAAATTACACATTTCTCGAGGTAGGAATATCGCAAAATATGATCAATGGCTCATTCGAGAGAAGACAACCTCCCGAGTTATGACATCGGCCAGTATTGAAATCTGACATGTATGATATACGTTTTCGCGATCTAAAAGTCGTATTCCTATTAACTTCCAATGCAGTGACAGCGACTTTATCACAGTGCTATGTCATACCGGCCGGATTTCTTCCTGCTTGAACGCCAATAACTCAGATACATATGAAAACATTAAATGACCCAGGGAATCGATAGAACATCACTCAGAGATGCACAAAAACAATATAACATTCAAAATGGGTGAACCTTTCCTTTAAGGCCGAGTTCAAATGCCAACATAAAATTCAAAACAATTAGTGCACTGCCTAAACGGCTGGAAATGCAAATGTGTTGTTTATTAGATTTTTTTAAAGGCTTCTAAAGTTTGTAATTTACACTTTGAAATGTCAGACTTGATTTGCCCTAACAAAAAATGTATCAACCCCTACAAAATTTCCATTAAGTATAATCCACATAATAATTCACATTTCCTGTTGCTGCAGGATTATTTTCCTGCTGTCGCAAACTGACTCAAATGAATATCCTACATCTGTACATGTACTCACACCAGTCACGATTTCCAGAGGCACCATCCTCTACTTCATGGACCTTCAGAGCCGGATTGAGTAATCACGCAAAGATATGGAAGCAGCACATATGGACACGCCTGACCCATCTGTGCGACCCTGTATTCTCAGAGAGAGACATCCCCCAGTGCACCTGACTGACTATGCAGTCGAATACCTCGCTCACCAAGATCAATGCCTAGCCTCAACACTGCTCTGACAAGGACGATGGAATAGTCAAGCAGATATACTAACAAAGAGCAGTGTGCCCAGCTCCAGATCTAGTGCCCACTCGGTGAGCCAATTCCAGGCCTTTCTAACCTCCAAGCAGCTATGTTGGAGGAGAGAATACATCTCATGGAGTGTCAGCTAGATGAAAATCACAGTGCCGACATTGATTGTGAAGGTTTAGACTCCCAGGCCAGAGAAGCTCAGCAGTTAAGGGAAGAAAATCAGTAGCTAAAGGAGAAAGCCTAAATAAGATAGAGAATGAGCTGGAGCTATTCAAGCTCGCCAAATCTTTCCTTAAAGATGAAGAGGAAGATGATGATACCTCCAGGAGCACCTCTCCAGCACTATCTGACAGGTCACTCCACAGATCTTGTGGCACCTTTGTGCCTTTACCACAGGCACCACAGGCAGCACAGCAAGACACCAACCTTGAGGAAAGTTGAGCCTACGGTGACTCACCTTCACTTCTCCCTACCCTGGACCAGCAACTGTGGTTGCTCACCCCACTCCAGCATGGTTCCACAACCTGCTGGTATGAAACAGCTAATTGCCTCATTATACAGCATCTCAAAGTCATCGTTGCCCCATTTTGTGAGCGGAAGAGAGAGTGACTTTGCCCTCCTCAAGACGGCCCTGGATGACCTGATGAACAATCACAGTCACCTAAATTAGCAGTATATTTATCAAGTGCTCCTTGGACACCTGAAACTACCCAGTGTACTCCAGCTTGCTAAGGTCTTCATCCATGACTCAAGGCCTTGGACTGCTGCCTTACAAGCCCTGCAAGCCGCGCCAACTCCTCCAGTGTGAGTTAGGCAGAATTCTGAACTCCCCCACTTTCGAGTTTGGAAACCCAGAAGCCTTCGATGCCGTCGCACTGTCTATCCACACACTAGTAAACATGCTTAGGACCCTTACGGGGCAGAACAGCTACGAGCTCAGATTTGGATCCCATGTCAACCGGCTCTTGAGCAAGATGCCACAGCACTACCGCAATGAATTTTTGGAGTACAGTTTTGACCACAGTATCTTAAGGACAGGCCAAATGTACGCCTTACCTGACTTGACAGCCTGGTTCCAGAAGAAGTCCAAGGCTAAGCATATATCAAGCAGAGATGCGGCCCTCTACCAATGTGACACACCCAAGCCAGTTAAGAATGACCAACGTGCCTCTACTAGACCAAAGGAGAGATCCGCTTCAATCCTTAACATCAGTGAATATCCAAGCTCCTAGGAGCCTGCTCAATCCAAGGCCCCTTCCAAACCCTAGTCATATTGTCATCACTGTGACAACAAATAACACAATCTCAACTCATGTCCAGAGTTCAAGAAGTTGAACACAGGACAGATCGTTAAGTGGGTAAAGGATAAACAACGGTGTTGGAAATGTGGACGACCCCACAAATCTGATGCTTGCACCCTCGAACGACCCAACCATGCAACGAGCTGCACCTAATGATCCTTCACGATTCCTTCCAGCAAGACCAGAAGAGCGTTCTTATGGGGAGTGTCCCTACTACAAATATGTACCTGGACAGACCCAACCAATCACAGAAATGTATGCTGAAGGTTGTGAAACTTCTACTTCACAATGGAGATAAACAGTTATAAACAGTCTGCAATTGTGTTATTGTGCTCCAATGGTGCCTTTTTAAATTGCAGCTGAAAGGATTAATAAAGACTGTATGGAATTGAATTGAATGTTATATAAGCAGGCAGTAGGCTCCTCACCACTCAAAGTCAGCCTCAGTGCATGGACAGGAGTCTGACATCTGGGAGATGTACTGATCTTTGGTTTTGACACATCTGGCGTCGGGCTTCAGATTCTGGAAGATTCTCTTCACTCCCATGATGCACACTTTACCCTGTAAGAAATAATTCATTATTTGAATAATTAACTATAACATTTCAGAATTGACTTTATTTTTCCATGTAACAGCTTCAAAGAAAAGACACTGATTGATGGAGTTCAAAAATTCATTATAATACATGAAAATGTGTATAACTTATGCTTTGTTAGCTGAAAGTTAATGCATAGAAAATAGCCATAATATTCAGACAAATTTGAGATAGACAATTGGGTGAGATAGGACATGTTTCTCTTCATTTTTGTCCATATAAGCTTGAGCAGATGTATTCCATCGAACCAAGGTCCCCAAAGCCTTTATAAATGTATCAAAATGGTTGCTCTTACGTCATTGTGTAACTGCCAGGTCTGATAGTCATCTGTGGTGCACCTTCTGTTGAAGATAGGCCTGAAGTCAATCTTGACAAGCTGCCATTCAGAACGATGGCTGAAATGGCCAAATATTCTGCAAACACAAAAAGTCAAGCATGGGAAAACATTTGTGGAAAAAGGGGTTACTAGCTAAAATATATAACTGTAAATACTTTTTTAGCATATAAGTGCAAGAAAAAAAGGTTACCACAGCTGGGCACAAAGAGAAAATAGATTTAAAGAAGTATCCAACTTCTGACAGAGAATACATTTGTTCCACTGTGTTTGAAAGTAACATTTTTTTTCTCAAAACATCCAATAATCTTTCAATGCATTGCATAATACATACTATATCCATATGGAATTTGTTTTGATTCTTACGTCATGATGAGGGTGTCCTCCCCTGGCTCTCCTAAGACTCCATCAACATAGAGAGGAGAGGAGGTAAAGCTGTATTTGTTCCAGCGTCTTCCCTCATCAAAACTCAGCCTGGATGGAGAAACAACATGTTGGCTCTCAAACATGGCTCATGTGGACCCCTCACCATATATAGAATAGATTGTACTTTAATTCATTTGATCACCCTGTTGCAGGAGATGCAGTGTATTTGAGGTTTAAAAAGGCTTCTGAAGTTTGTAATTTCCATTTGTAAATGTCTTACTTACAAAACATGTCCGTTCATTATAATCCACATAATAATTCACATTTCATGTTGGTGCAGGATTATTTTCCTGCTGTAGCATACTGGCTCAAATGAAGATCAAACATCTGTACATAATACAGTCCATAAAACATTTAAATAGACAAATGTAAATCAATGTTGATAATTTAACAGTATGCACGAAAGTTGAATGTTAAAGGAAACAATACCAGATATGGCTAATGGGGAGAGGTGTGTGTCGAATGGCCACTAGGGCACCGCCCTGGTTAAGAAAGAGGACGCTATACTCCTCCTCAAATACCTGCAAACAGCACAGGATTTCATCACATTTTCAAAGAGGTCAGAGATGTACATAACGTTCATGCATACTTTTGATGAGTAATAGAGCATAATATTTAATGCTACATAGCACATGCAACACATTATATATACAGTTGAAGTTGGAAGTTTACATACACTTAGGTTGGAGTCATTAAAACTCGTTTTTCAACCACTCCACAAATTTCTTGTTAACAAACTATAGTTTTGGCAAGTCGGTTAGGACATCTACTTTGTGCATGACACAAGTACTTTTTCCAACAATTGTTTACAGACAGATTATTTCACTTATAATTCACTGTATCACAATTAAAGTGGGTCAGAAGTTTACATACACTAAGTTGACTGTGCCTTTAAACAGCTTGGAAAATTCCAGAAAATGATCTCATGGCTTTAGAAGCTTCTGATAGGTTCATTTACATCATTTGAGTCAATTGGAGGTGTACATGTGGATGTATTTCAAGACCTACCTTCAGACTCAGTGCCTCTTTGCTTTACATCATGGGAAAATCTAATGAAATCAGCCAAGACCTCAGAAAGAAAATTGAAGTCTGGTTCATCCTTGGGAGCAATTTCCAAACGCCTGAAGGTACCACGTTCATCTGTACAAACAATAGTACGCAAGTATAAACACCATGGGACCACGCAGCCGTCATACCGCTCAGGAAGGAGACGCGTTCTGTCTCCTAGAGATGAACGTACTTTTTTTGCGAAAAGTGCAAATCAATCCCAGAACAACAGCAAAGGACCTTGTGAAGATGCTGGAGGAAACAGGTACAAAAGTATCTATATCCACAGTAAAACGAGTCCTATATCGACATAACCTGAAAGGCCGCTCAGCAAGGAAGAAGACACTGCTCCAAAACCGCCATAAGAAAGCCAGACTACAGTTTGCAACTGCACATTGGGACAAAGATCGTACTTTTGGGAGAAATGTCCTGGTCTGATGAAACAAAAATATAACTGTTTGGAGGAAAAAGGGGGTGGCTTGCAAGCCGAAGAACACCATCCCAACCGTGAAGCACGGGGGTGGCAGCATCATGCTGTAGGGGTGCTTTGCTGCAGGAGGGACTGGTGTACTTCACAAAATAGATGGCATCATGAGGAAGGAAAAGTATGTGCATATATTGAAGCAACATCTCAAGACATCAGTCAGGAAGTTAAAGCTTGGTCGCAAATGGGTCTTCCAAATGGACAATGACCCCAAGCATACTTCCAAAGTTGTGGAAAAAATGGCTTAAGGACGACAAAGTCAAGATATTGGAGTGGCCATCACAAAGCCCTGACCTCAATCCTATAGAACATGTGTGGGCAGAACTGAAAAAGCGTGTGCGAGCAAGGAGGCCTACAAACCTGACTCAGTTACACCAGCTCTGTCAGGAGGAATGGGCCAAAATTCACCCAACTTATTGTGGGAAGCTTGTGGAAGGCTACCCGAAACGTTTGACCCAAGTTAAACAATTTAAAGGCAATGCTACCAAATACTAATTGAGTGTATGTAAACTTCTGACCCACTGGGAATGTGATGAAATAAATAAAAGCTTAAATAAATCATTCTCTCTACTATTATTCTGACATTTCACATTCTTAAAATAAAGTGGTGATCCTAACGGACCTAAGACAGGGCATTTTTAATAGGATTAAATGTCAGGAATTGTGAAAAACTGAGTTTAAATGTATTTGGCTAAGGTGTATGTAAACTTCCGACTTCAACTGTGTGTATATATATATACATATATATATATATATATATATATATATATATTACCGGTCAAAAGTTTTAGAACACCTACTCATTCAAGGGTTTTTCTTTATTTTTACTATTTTCTACATTGTAGAATAATAGTGAAGACCTCAAAACTATGAAATAACACATATGGAATCATGTAGTAATCAAAAAAGTGTTAAACAAGTCAAAATATATGTTATATTTGAGATTCTTCAAATAGCCACCCTTTGCCTTGATGACAGCTTTGCACACTCTTGGCATTCTTTCAACCAGCTTCATGAGGTAGTCACCTGGAATGCATCAGTTGTGTTTTGACAAGATGGGGGGGTACAAAGAAGATAGACCTATTTGGTAAAAGACCAAGTCCATATTATGGCAAGAACAGCTGAAATAAGCAAAGAGAAATGACAGTCCATCATTACTTTAAGACATGAAGGTCAGTCAATACAGAACATTTCAAGAACTTTGAACGTTTCTTCAACTGCAGTCGCAAAAACCATCAAGCGCCATGATGAAACTAGCTCTCATGAGAACCACCACAGGAATGGAAGACCCAGGCCTTCGTGGTCGAATTGCTGCAAAGAAACCACTACTAAAGGACACCAATAAGAAGAAGATACTTTTTTGGGCCAAGAAACACGAACAATGGACATTAGACCGGTGGAAATGTGTCCTTTGGTCTGGAGTCCAAATTGGAGATTTTTGGTTCCAACCGCCGTGTCTTTGTGAGACGCGGTGTGGGTGAACGCATGTGTAGTTCCCACCATAAAGCATGGAGGAAGAGGTGTAATGGTGTGGGTGTGCTTTGCTGGTGACACTGTCAGTGATTTATTTAGAATTCAACGCACACTTAACCAGCATGGCTACTACAGCATTCTGCAGCGATATGCCATCCCATCTGGTTTGGGCTTAGTGGGACTATCATTTGTTTTTCAACAGGACAATGACCCAACACACCTCCAGGCTGTGTAAGGGCTATTTTACCAAGAAGGAGAGTGATGGAGTGCTGCATCAGATGACCTGGCGTCCACAATCCCCTGACCTCAACAAAATTGATATGGTTTGGGCTGAGTCGAACCGCAGAGTGAAGGAAAAGCAGCCAACATGTGCTCAGCATATTTGGGAACTCCTTCAAGACTGTTGGAAAAGCATTCCAGGTGAAGCGGGTTTGAGAATGCCAAGAGTGTACAAAGCTGTCATCATGGCAAAGGGTGGCTATTTGAAGAATCTCATTTGTTTAACACTTTTTTGTTTACTACATGATTCCATATGTGTTATTTCATAGTTTTGAGGTCTTCACTATTATTCTACAATGTAGAAAATAGTAAAAATAAAGAAAAACCCTTGAATGAGTAGGTGTTCTAAAACTTTTGACTGGTAGTGTATGTACAGTTGAAGTCGGAAGTTTACATACACTTAGGTTATAGTCATTAAAACTAGTTTTTCAACCACTCCACAAATTTCTTGTTAACAAACTATAGTTTTGGCAAGTCGGTTAGGACATCTGCTTTGTGCATGACACAAGTAATTTTTCCAACAATTGTTTACAGACAGATTATTTCACTTATAATTCACTGTATCACAATTCCAGTGGGTCAGAAGTTTACATACATTAAGTTGACTGTGCCTTTATACAGCTTGGAAAATTCCAGAAAATGATGTCATGGCTTTTGAAGCTTCTGATAGGCTAATTTACTTCATTTGAGTCAATTGGAGGTGTACCTGTGGATGTATTTTAAGGCCTACCTTCAGACTCAGTGCCTCTTTGCTTGACATCATGGGAAAAACTAATGAAATCAGCCAAGACCTCAGAAAGAAAATTGAAGTCTGGTTCATCCTTGGGAGCAATTTCCAAACACCTGTAGGTATCACGTTCATCTGTACAAACAATAGTATGCAAGTATAAACACCATGGTACCACGCAGCCGTCATAACGCTCAGGAAGGAGACGCGTTCTGTCTCCTAGAGATGAACGTACTTTTTTGCGAAAAGTGCAAATCAATCCCAGAACAACAGCAAAGGACCTTGTGAAGATGCTGGAGGAAACAGGTACAAAAGTATCTATATCCACAGTTAAACGAGTCCTATATCGACATAACCTGAAAGGCCGCTCACAAGGAAGAAGCCACTGCTCCAAAACCGCCATAAAAAAGCCAGACTACGATTTGCAACTGCACATGGGGACAAAGATCGTACTTTTTGGAGAAATGTCCTCTGGTCTGATTAAACAAAAATTGAACTGTTTGGCCATAATAACCATTGTTATGTTTGGAGGAAAAAGGGGGACTCTTGCAAGCCGAAGAACACCATCCCAACCATGACGCATGGGGGTGACAGCATCATGCTGTGGGGGTGCTTTGCTGCTGGAGGGACTGGTGCACTTCACAAAATAGATGGCATCATGAGGAAGGAATATTATGTTGATATATTGAAGCAACATCTCAATACATCAGTCAGGAAGTTAAAGCTTGGTCGCAAATGGGTCATCCAAATGGACAATGACCCAAAGCATACGTCCAAAGATGTGGCAAAATGGCTTAAGGACAACAAAGTCAAGGTATTGAAGTGGCCATCACAAAGCCCTGACCTCAATCTTATAGAATATCTGTGGTGTGGGCAGAACTAAACAAGTGTGTGCGAGCAAGGAGGCCTACAAACCTGACTCAGTTACACCAGCTCTGTCAGGAAGAATGGGCCAAAATTCACCTAACTTATTGTGGGAAGCTTGTGGAAGACTACCTGAAACGTTTGACCCAAGTTAAACAATTTAAAGGCAATGCTATCAAATACTAATTGAGTGTATGTAAACTTCTGACAACTGGGAATGTGATGAAAGAAATAAAAGCTGAAATCAATCATTCTCTCTACTATTATTCTGACATTTCACATTCTTAAAATAAAGTAGTGATTCTAACTGACCTAAGACAGGGCATTTTTACTAGGATTAAATGTCAGGAATTGTGAAAAACTGAGTTTAAATGTATTTGGCTAAGGTGTATGTAAATATCCGACTTCAACCGTATATTTAAACGGCTCATCAAATAATATCAGCTCCTAAGAAGCTGTATAGGAAAATAATAATTACTTCCCAAAACCAAAATTACTTCCCGTACACATGGCGTGTGATCAAGAGTAATGTCAAACTATATCATGCATCATTCATCCAGAGTTTGCTCCCTCCTCCACATTATTGAACCATAAGCCGATAGAAGAAAATATCAATGTGTCTGTCATCTTGATTTTGTGTCACACTTCAGTGGCGCCTGTCTCTTTCAATCACAGTACCTCTCTCCAAGTGTTTCCAGCATCTGAGGTGATGAAAATGCTGACATTATTAGTGGTCAGCTCTGGCCCAATGGTACCTTGATGTAGAAGGTATAGCATAGTTACAGTGTAAACACATTCAACAATTATGAACTTTCATTTTATGCCTTCTCAACCCACATTACAATATATTTAATGCACAATTAAATAAAAATAAAGATGCATACACACTGCATCAGGCTACAGCTCTCCTAAAAAGTGAGTATTTACTGAGACATTCAGACATTCCAATCTTTTCTTCTGTATCTGTTTTTTCTTCTTCTGTGAGTATAGATGTGCATGCATACTGTGATCAATTTCACAGTGCTAACGGATCTGACTAAATTGTTTTAAGGCAGAATGCCAGCATTTACTTGGAGAACAGAGCTAAAAGATAACAGGGGTCTTTAACGGTGGAAAAATAGCAAAGTGCAAGAGTTATGTAAAAACTGCAAATTGGGAACAAAGCAGGATCAACGACTTTAGCCAGCTAACTTGCCTAAATATTCTGAAATAACATTCTATTTTTTGGAAAGATAAGCTTGAAATGGGCATGGTCAAATTGACTCAACAACCTAAAATACATATCTAAGTGTATCTTTCTTAATGAACCAGAAATTCTATAGTTATTTCTGGTTGTTTATCAATGTTAGCTGGCTAAGTCATTGTTCCTGTGTTGTTCTATACCCCTCTGAGGGAGAGCAGAGGTCCTTGTGGGGATTGCTAATGAGTGTAAAAATAAATAAAATATATCAAATAGTGCCTACCTGATGCTACTATAATTCCTGGAGCTGATTCTTTGCTGACTATGTTTCCAGACGTGTACGGGTTGTCAGACACATGGAGATGCAGGTGCAATGAACAATAGGGCTAAAAAACACCGAAACAAAAAGACATAAGGTGGTTTATAGACCAAAACTGTTACAGGTTATCAGATATTTCCCACTTGCAAACGCAGACTCACCTGTACACAGTAGAGTCTGGTACCCCTCAGATCAGTGGTAGGAGCCTGTAGAAGACGCCAGTCTCGCCCCTTATTGTAAGTGATAAATGTTTTCACTTGGTTCTCGACAACTTTATTTGACAAGAACACCCCTTTTATCCCTGCTACCTAGGAACGTGAGAAACAGAGACATAAAAAAACATTGAGGGTCAAAAGCTAGAACTGTAAATTATTCAAATGTAAGTAAGCTGAAGCCTTAGTTTTGAGGTGGAAGTGAAGTCTTCTGTACACGATAGCATTTCTGACAGGGAGCACTACTTTGGACCATCTGTGGGTCTCTGCAGAGTGAAAACAACATATGGTGGAGCCCAAAGACATTTCTATTTCTTTGTATTTACAAACGGAGATGCATGCACTGCACTCACACACAGCAATCATTCCAGTACATCCTGCTCCTCAATCCAGAGTGCACACATTTTGTATCAACATTTCAAGACCTTTTCGTAGCATTACTGGTTAAGCCATCTCCTCTAAATACTCAAAGTGCCTTTACAAAAAGGGTTCCCAGTCAGTGTGTTTGGTCCTGTGAGCTTTAACACGTATTCTGATTTTAATGGAAGTCAATGAGCAATGAGTGTAATCGTTGCTGATAGCTATCTAGGCTGTATGGTTGTATTAATGTAATTACATGAGTAGCTTTTACTGCTAGTTCAGGGTGAAGGTAATCAACGCTGATTACATGTGTGGGTAGGCATTGCTTTGTAAGTGTGATGAGGTGTGAATGACGGAGTCAAGCGCAGGAGGTCAAACACAGAAATCAAGAGTTTATTCAGTGTACAATAATGTAGCGCATATAGCGACAGAACGAAACTAGCACAAGGGAAAATCAACCTTGGCTGCATACAAGTAAAGAGTAGCTCAACCGAGCTACTCACTCTCTCAACGAACAATCACTCACAAAGGACAAGGGGGCAAAGGGAATGCTTATACACAGACTAATGAGGGAATGAGTACCAAGTGTGTGTGATTGACAAGACAAGACAAGACAAGACAAATGGAGTGATGATAAATGGAGTGGTAGTGGCTAGTAAGCCGGTGATGACGAACGCCGAAACCTGCCCTAGGAAGGCGGAGGGGCAGCCTCGGCTGAATTCGTGACAGTAAGGTTGTCAATAGTGCTATACCTAGCAGTCAGTGAAGACAGATATGGGAGCAGGTTCTACAGTAGTTCAGGTTGATATAGTAGAACTGAATCAAGAATGATTGTGTGTAGACCTGGAAATGTGCTAATGTAATAATGCTATATACTGTACCTTATAAAGTTATATAATCTTGGTTACGCATGGACCTGCTAGTTAATGGCTAACAAAGCTCTATACTTCATAAATGTAGATTATAACAATCTGATATTGTATGAGTGAATATATGCTAATATATGCTAACAACGCTGCATACTTGGATATGGCAGTTCATCATGACTGATGTACAGTATGTGTTCGCTTAAGTTACTAACATAGGAAATAAGGGGGAACAGCCGGGATCGGGGCTTCAACAAGATGCCCAGCTGTTACATGGCAAGGGCACTCCAGTACCATCTGTGCCATGAAGGTTGAGACCTCTTGTCAGAAGTGGTAGTGTGCATACAAACAGGGATGGCAGTCTAACTAAGACATTGCTACATACCTCATAGAGGTCTATCATGACGTTGCCCTCTGGTCCCCCACTGCTCACTACGTTCTCCAGGGCCAGAGTGAAGAAGAGACCGCGTGCCTCTGACATGTACAAGTTGTAGGAGTCATTCTGGTGCCAGTCCTGCACTGCTGCCACCACCTGGTTATCATCTGTGCTGATTATCTGCAAGTCCTGGAAAATGAATTATTGGTTAGGATCCTATACCATACAATACAAACTTTATTTTCCTTAGGGATTTTGTTTCAGGACTGCAGTAGTCCCACTGTGCACAAACTGGTTGAATTATTATTGTTTCTATTTAATTTCATTTAAAAAAATGCAATGTGATGATGTTGAATCAACGTTGAAAACTGATTGGATTTGCAAAAAGTCATCAACGTAAAGGAATTTCTGTAATGTTTGTATTTTTTCACCCAACTTTTAACTTAAATCCAATGACATGGTTCAATTTGTTTTATTTCAAGTTGAATTCAAGTCAGTGTCCAGTGGGTTAATTCTGTACACAACTGTAGGGGAGAGTGGGGTAAGTTTAGCCTTTTTTTGCATTCAGCATCACTCCGTCAAGGGAAATATAGTATTCTTCCTAACAAAGATACAGTCTCTACATATATTTCAGGATGTTATGTATCCCTGGAAATAATCAGAATTCATGTAAACATTACAGTTTTGAAAACATAGCTTGAGCTTGTCCCAAAAAAGTGGTCTCTTGGCACAACTTACCCCGGGTAAGTTAAGCCACCTACACATTTCTGTACTGAATTAAATATTACCACTACATTTTTAAAACCATGTCTATCTTTATTTCCCAACCACATATCAACACAACCACAGTCACTGTGTTGTCTTTTAATAATTTGAAGCATATTTTAACACAGGCTTACCACCTAACAAATGCGGTGTACTTTTGTAAACACTTTTAACATAGGCCAAGCCCTGTTGTTACCTCATATCCTAGAGATAATGCCTTGCCTGGGAAGAAAACACTTCAATTTCTTCAACATGCTATTGGCTCAACCATTTGCTCAACTTACCCCAAGGCAAACATTTTGACTATATTACTATCCCACAGAGGTAGAAGGATGCACTTTCATGCTAGGTTGAGGACCTCTTATTGAAGCTTATAGAGACCCCAACTGATGTATAGAACAATCTTAAAATGATCTACATTGGTTTAGATATAAGCGTCGTAAAACCTCTAACACAATATGTTCATTTGACTTGGTGAAAATCAATTTTCTGGACCTAACTTGCTTCCCACTTTTTCCATGTGGTTTCTTCCTTCACAGACTCCATGAAATGATGATGTTTTCCTAAATATTTAGTGAGAAGATTAATTTTGAGTATGGTTTCCTAGAAACAAGGGTGGCTCAACTAGGGCTGTGGCAGTCACAAAATGTTGTCAGCCGGTGATTGTCAAGCAAATAACTGTGGGTCTCATGGTAATTAACATAAACACATTTAGCATCTCCTGGCTTCCACACATAGCCTACAACATTTACATCATTTAGCAGATGCTCTTATCCAGAGCGACTTACAGTTAGTGAGTGCATACATTTTCATACTGGCCCCCCTGGCAATCGAACCCACAACCCTGGCATTGCAAGCGCCATGCTCTACCAACTGAGCTACACGGTGCCACAAGCCACTGATGCAGATCTTTGGAACATCTACATTTAAAAAAGTCTAATAAATCCATGTAATATAGCCTACACCTTCACAATAAATCCATTATTTATTTTAGACAGGTCTAAAGAAGCATGACATGAAGAAAATGTAGTCTATTTCAGAAGAACAGAATAGCATACTCTGAGTTGTCCTTATGTTAGGTCCTCATCTGGCTATGCCAAATGGCTGTGGGCTACACTAGTTCATTTAGCAGACAAGATTTGCTTAGAATTCTGTGACATTATTTTATATTATTTTATAGTATGACGAATACAATTGAACAAAGCTGAATAAAATAGAAAGGATATTTTCTCCAAACAATTTGAGGGAGTGCACACATGCGGCTATTCTGTGTTGAGCGGTTAACAAAGAAATAGGTACTCCTATATGCTTAATTTAGAGTTATTAATGTAACTTTAGTTGTTCTACAAACGTTGGGCTACATGTTTAGATTTTTAATACATTGTAAGTCTGCGTGATGCGACTCTAATGATGATTTGAAAAAGGTTGCTTGAAAGGCATGAGCTCTGCTTAGTTTTTTGCGCAGGCTGTACACACTTTATCAGTCTCTCATTCACAATTTGACAAGCACTTGATAATGCTTCGAATTTCACGGCGGCATCCCATTTGTGTGACCGTAATGCACCCTAAAACAATCCATGCCTTTTGCGGCCAGTGGCCGTTGTGCCCTTGGCCGGGAGTGCTGCATTGTGCCCTTCTCCCTGAGTGCTGAGCGCTCCGAAGGACCTCTCACTCACATGGCTCTCCATCACGTGATCGGGTCTTTCTCACAGGCTGTGCGCGTCCTTATCCAATTCCGAGGTGCATATTGAAGATATTGGATGAACTGTCCACATTTACTTTTCGTCAGCCAACAAGATGAGTAGGCCTAACGAACAGCAAAAGCCCTAGCCTATGTCAATCTACTATCCCCCATAGTACAAAAGTCGACCTATTCTATTCTGTGCGAGAAATAAATATTCCAAACATAGTCGGGACAATTGTGGGATGTGATAGTTCCCAAACTAATACAACCACTAGCATCAATAAACCTTTTTTACGCAATGTGGCTAACGCAACAGATCAGAACGTTTAGCTTTAAATGTTGATAAACTATTAGACTATTTCTTCACATTATAAGCGCAGCAATGCGCACATGGCAGTAGGCTATAAGCACGAATGTTCCATTAGCAGAAAATACCATTAGCAAAAGTGACCGCAAATGTGATTATGCATGTGATGCTTTTATTATAAAGGTGCATTTTTAGGGTGAAAATTATCTTTCCCAAACTTGCAACTCACGCGCTGCTTATGTATGCCAGTTAGGCTCTACACCCCTTGTAAAGTGGATTAAGGTGCTTAATTTTAAGAAGTTATTTGGCCACTTTATTTGCTATACAAACCTTATCAAAACACATAGGCCTATGGGCTAGGCTACATGAGGTGTGTGACTATAAAAAACGTAGCAAAAAAAAAGTGATAATATATCATTCACAAGTGATATGCTAATATTGTCACCCATCAGACTATTCTTGATTTAATCTTGCCTTTACATATTCTAAATAATATATGTGTGAATTTTTATTTATTTAGAATAGACCATTATCATGCACCTGTCTCGAAACAGGGTCAGTAGGAAAAAATACATGTAATCTATGCACTTAAATAGCGAATGGAGGATGCTCTTCCCGTGGTTCTTTTCATGACAGCCAGGTAGGCTATACTCCTGTTGTAAAGATAAGCAATGTGCTTAATATTAGGAAAGTTGAGAAATAAATATAGTAGGCCTAGCCTATAGAAAGCTGATGGGATCCTCCACTTTTTAATAGAGGACATCACTCTGTTTTCTCGCACAATTGCATAGCCTATAGAAATGTTGTGCAACATGAGCTCATGGGCTCTCATGA
Source organism: Coregonus lavaretus (assembly GCF_964263955.1). Lineage (NCBI taxonomy): Eukaryota > Metazoa > Chordata > Actinopteri > Salmoniformes > Salmonidae > Coregonus > Coregonus lavaretus. The sequence continues at coordinate 10,793,248 of NC_140023.1, read as the reverse complement.
AGTGTTTGATTAGATATTATCGATCTCATTTGCATTGATGTCAGAGTGATTAGAGGGACAATAGAGTGCTGAGTATCAGGCAGTTAGCAAGTTTGGTAGGCTACTAATGACCATCAGCAGCATCAGAGCTTGGAGAAGCCTAATTACCGTGACTAAAAGGCAACGTGGCATTTGACTGCCTTCACGACTCGTGACCGCCGGTGTGGCGGTAATATGGTCACCACAACAGCCCTAGGCTCAACTTACCACGTTTGCTCATCTTACCCCACTCTACCCTACAACTATTCTGTTGTTAGTATGATGTTTGCATATCAGTTCTGTGTTGATATTTCTCTGTGAAAGGTTTAATAAATACTTTAAATATTTCCATATACACACACACACACACACATATATATATATATATATATATATATATATATATATATATACAGTGCATTCGGAAAGTTTTCAGACCCCTTGACTTTTTCCACATTTTGTTACTTTGCAGCCTTATTCTAAAATGTATTAAAGAAATAAAAATCCCTCATCAATCTACACACAATACCCCATAATAACAAAGAGAAAACAGGTTTTTAGACAATTTTGCAAATTTAGGCTGTCTCATCTTTGTCAGTGATCAGGCCTACCACTGTTGTGTCGTCGGCAAACTTAATGATGGTGTTGGAGTCGTGCCTGGCCATACAGTCATGGGTGAACAGGGAGTACAGGAGGGGACTGAGCACGCACTCCTGAGGGGCCCCCGTGTTGAGGATCAGCGTGGCAGATGTGTTGTTACCTACCCTTACCACCTGGGGGCGGCCCGTCAGGAAGTCCAGGATCCAGTTGCAGAGGGAGGTGTTTAGTCCCAGGGTCCTTAGCTTAAGGATGAGCTTTCGGGGCACTATGGTGTTGAAAGCTGAGCTGGGCGGCAGGTAGCTTAGTGGTTAAGAGCGTTGTGCCAGTAACCGAAAGGTTGCTGGTTCTAATCCCCGAGCCGACTAGGTGAAAAATCTGTCGATGTGCCCTTGAGCAAGGCACTTAACCCTATTTGCTCCTGTAAGTCGCTCTGGATAAGAGCGACTAAAAATGTAGTCAATGAATAGCATTCTCATGTAGGTGTCCCTCTTGTCCAGGTGGGAAAGGGCAGTGTGGCGTGCAATAGAGATCGCATCATCTGTGGATCTTATGGGGTGGTATGCAAATTGGAGTGGGTCTAGGGTTTCTGGGATAAAGGTGTTGATGTGAGCCATGACCAGCCTTTCAAAGCACTTTATAGCTACAGACGTGACTGCTACGGGTCGGTAGTCATTTAGGCAGGTTATCTTAGTGTTCTTGGGCACAGGGACTATGGTGGTCTGCTTGAAACATGTTGGTATTACAGATTCAGTCAGGGACATGTTGAAAATGTCAGTGAAGACACTTGCCAGTTGGTCAGCGCATGCTCGGAGTACATGTCCTGGTAATCCGTCTGGCCCTGCGGCCTTGTGAATGTTGACCTGCTTAAAAGTCTTACTCACATCGGCTACGGAGAGCATGATCACATAGTCATCCGGAACAGCTGATTCTCTCATGCATGCTTCAGTGTTGCTTGCCTCGAAGCGAGCATAGAAGTGATTTAGCTCGTCTGGTGGGCTCATTTTACTGGTCCTCTCTCGGCTGTGCTTCCCTTTGTAGTCTGTAATTTTTTGCAAGCCCTGCCACATCCGATTAGCGTCAGTGCCGGTGTAGTACGATTCAATCTTAGTCCTGTATTGACTCTTTGCCTGTTTGATGGTTCGTCTGAGGGCATAGCGGGATTTATTATAAGCGTCCGGGTTAGAGTCCCGCTCCTTGAAAGTGGCAGCTCTACTCTTTAGCTCAGTGCGGATGTTGCCTGTAATCCATGGCTTCTGGTTGGGGTAGGACGTACGGTCACTGTGGGGACGACGTCATCGATGCACTTATTGATGAAGCCAGCGACTGATGTGGTGCACTCCTCAGTGCCATCGGAAGAATCCCGGAACATATTCCAGTCTGTGCTAGCAAAACAGTCCTGTAGCTTGGCATCTGCATCATCTGACCACTTCCTCATTAACCGAGTCACTGTTGCTTCCTGCTTTGGAGTTTGCTTATAAGCAGGAATCAGGAGCATAGAATCATGGTCAGATTTGCCAAATGGAGGGCGAGAGAGAGCTAGTACACGTCTCTGTGTGTGGAGTAAAGGTGGTCTAGAGTTTCTTTCCTGTGGTTGCACATTTAACATGCTGGTAGAAATGAGGTAGAACATATTTAAGTTTCCGTGCATTAAATTCCCCAGCCGCTAGGAGCGCAGCCTCTGGATTTTTTATTTTTTATTTATTTCACCTTTATTTAACCAGGTAAGCCAGCTGAGAACAAGTTCTCATTTACAACTGCGACCTGGCCAAGATAAAGCAAAGCAGTGTGATAAAAACAACAACACAGAGTTACATATGGGGTAAACAAAACATAAAGTCAAAAATACAACAGAAAATATATATATACAGTGTGTGCGAATGTAGTAAGTTATGGAGGTAAGGGAATAAATAAATAGGCCATAGTGCAAAAATAGTTACAATTTCGTAATTAACACTGGAATGATAGATGTGCAAAAGACGATGTGCAAATAGAGATACTGGGGTGCAAATTAGCTAAATAAAAAACAATATGGGGATGAGGTAGTTGGGTGGGCTAATTTCAGAATGGCTGTGTACAGGTGCAGTGATCGGTGAGCTGCTCTGACAACTGACGCTTAAAGTTAGTGAGGGAGATAAGAGTCTCCAGCGTCAGAGATTTTTGCAGTTCGTTCCAATCATTGGCAGCAGAGAACTGGAAGGAATGGCGGCCAAAGGAGGTGTTGGCTTTGGGGATGACCAGTGAGATATACCTTCTGGAGTGCAGACTACGGGTGGGTGTTGCTATGGTGACCAGTGAGCTAAGATAAGACGGGGATTTGCCTAGCAGTGATTTATAGATGACCTGGAGCCAGTGGGTTTGGCGACGAATATGTAGTGAGGGCCAGCCAACAAGAGTGTACAGGTCACAATGGTGGGTAGTATATGGGGCTTTGGTGACAAAACAGATGGCACTGTGATAGACTACATCCAATTTGCTGAGTAGAGTGTCAAGGATCGGTAGGATAGTCAGTTTTACGAGGGCATGTTTGGCAGCATGAGTGAAGGAGGCTTTGTTGCGAAATAGGAAGCCGATTCTAGATCTAACTTTTGATTGGAGATGCTTAATGTGAGTCTGGAAGGAGAGTTTACAGTCTAACCAGACACCTAGGTATTTGTAGTTGTCCACATACTCTAGGTCAGACCCGCCGAGAGTAGTGATTCTAGTCGGGTGGGCGGATGCAAGCAGCGTTCGGTTGAAGAGCATGAATTTAGTTTTACTAGTGTTTAAGAGCAGTTAGAGGCTACGGAAGGAGTGTTGTATGGCGTTGAAGCTCATTTGGAGGTTTTTTAACACAGTGTCCAATGAAGGGCCAGATGTATACAAAATGGTGTCGTCTGCATAGTGGTGGATCCGAGCATCACCAGCAGCAAGAGCGACGTCATTGATATACACAGAGAATAGAGTCGGCCTGAGAATTGAACCCTGTGGCACCCCCATAGAGACCGCCTGAGGTCCAGACAACAGGCCCTCCGATTTGACACTTTGAACTCTATCTGAGAAGTAGTTGGTGAACCAGGCGAGGCAGTCATTAGAGAAACCAAGGCTATTTAGTCTGCCAATAAGAATGCGGTGGTTGACAGAGTCGAAAGCCTTGGCCAGGTCGATGAAGACGGCTGCGCAGTACTGTCTTTTATTGATCGTGGTTATAATATCGTTTAGGACCTTGAGCATGGCTGAGGTGCATCCATCTCCAGCTCGGAAACTGAGAAGGTACAGTGGGATTCGAAATGGTCGGTGATCTGTTTGTTAACTTGGCTTTCAAATACTTTCGAAAGGCAGGGCAGGATGGATATAGGTCTGTAACAGTTTGGATCTAGAGTTTCACCCCCTTTGCAGAGGGGGATGACCGCGGCAGCTTTCCAATCTCTGGGGATCTCGGACGTTATGAAAGAGAGGTTGAACAGGCTAGTACTAGGGGTTGCGACAATTTTGGTGGCAAATTTTAGAAAGAAAGGGTTCAGATTGTCTAGCCCAGCTGATATGTATTTGTGTGAAGGAGAAGCGGGGGGGGGGGGGCATGGGCAAGTTGCAGCGGAGGGTGCAGAGCTGGTGGCCGGGGTAATGGTAGCCAGGTGGAAAGCATGGCCAGCCGTAGCAAAATGATTGTTGAAATTCTCAATTATTGTAGATTTATCAGTGGTGACAGTGTTTCCTAGCCTCAGTGCAGTGGGAAGTTGGGAGGAGGTGCTCTTATTTTCCATGGACTTTACAGTGTCCCAAAACTTTTTGGTGTTAGTGCTACAGGATGCACATTTCTGTTTGAAAAACCTAGCCTTTGCTTTCCAAACTGATTGTGTGTATTGGTTCCTGACTTCCCTGAAAAGTTGCATATCGCGGGGGCTGTTAGATGCTAATGCAGTACGCCACAGGATGTTTTTGTGCTGGTCAAGGGCAGTCAAGTCTGAGGAGAACCAGGGGCTATATCTGTTCTTAATTCTGCATTTTTTGAATGGGGCATGCTTATTTAAGATTGAGAGGAAAGCACTTTTAAAGAACAACCAGGCATCCTCTACTGACGGAATGAGGTCAATATCCATCCAGGATACCTGGGACAGGTCAATTAGAAAGGCCTGCTCGCTAAAGTGTTTTAGGGAGTGTTTGACAGTGATGAGGGGTGGTCGTTTGACCGCGGACCCATTACGGACGCAGGCAATAAGGCTGTGATCACTGAGATCCTGGTTGAAGACAGCGGAGGTGTATTTAGAGGGTAAATTTGTCAGGATGATATCTATGAGGGTGCCCATGTTTACAGATTTAGGGTTGTACCTGGTAGGTTCGTTGATAATTTTTGTGAGATTGAGGGCATCTAGTTTAGATTGTAGGTTGGCCGGGGTGTTAAGCATATCCCAGTTTAGGTCACCAAGCAGTACGATCTCTGAGGATAGATGGGGGGCAATCAGTTCACATTTGGTGTCCAGGGCACAGCTCGGGGCTGAGGGGGGTCTGTAGCAAGTGGCAACAGTGAGAGCCTTATTTCTGGAAAGGTGGATATTTAGAAGTAGAAGCTCAAACTGTTTGGGCACAGACCTGGATAGTACGATAGAGCTCTGCAGGCTATCTCTACAGTAGATTGCAACCCCACCCCCTTTGGCAGTTCTATCGAGACGGAAAATGTTGTAGTTGGGGATGGACATTTCTGAATTTTTGGTGGCCTTCCTAAGCCAGGATTCAGACACTGCTAGAACATCAGGGTTGGCGGAGTGTGCTAACGCAGTGAATAACTCAAACTTAGGGAGGAGGATTCGGATGTTAACGTGCAAGAAACCAAGGCTTTTACGGTTACAGAAGTCAACAAATGATAACGCCTGGGGAGTAGGAGTGATACTGGGGGCTACAGGGCCTGGGTTAACCTCTACATCACCAGAGGAACAGAGGAGGAGTAGAATAAAGATACGGCTAAATGCTTTAAGTAATGGTCTTCTAGTGCGTTGGGTACAGAGAAAAAAAGGGGCAGATTTCCGGGCGTTGTAGAATAGATTCAGGGCATTATGTACAGACAAGGATATGGAAGGATATGAGTACAGTGGAGGTAAACCTAAGCGTTGGGTAACGATGAAAGAGATAGCATCACTGAAGGCACCGATTGAGTCGGTCTCCGCGTGTATGGGGGGTGGGACAAAGGAGCTATCTAAGGCAGGTTGAGCTGGGCTGGGGGATCTACAGTGAAATAGTACAATAAGAAATAACCGAAACAGCAATAAGCAAGGCATATTGACATGGGAGAGAGGCATAAAGCAATCACAGGTGTTATTCGAGAGAGCTAAGACAACAGCTGGTAATGGCGACAAAGTTTGGGCTGAGGCTAAACATAAACAGGATGTGGTACCGTATAAAGGAACAGTCCAGCAGGCATCAGCTGTATAGCTGAGTTATCATAAGGTCCGGTGAACAGAAATAGGAGAGTTCGGAGGTAGTTCAGGGGCTGCTACAGCACTGGCGAGCAAGAGGCCATGGCTTGCGTGTGCTAGCGGGCCGGGGCTAGCAGATGGATCTTCGTGGTCGACGTCGTAACGGGGAGCCTGTTGAAACCACATCAGACGATTTCGTCGGCAGACCAGTCGTGTTGGATCGGCGGGGCTCCGTGTCAACACGAGGAGGTCCCGTCCGGTTGACAGAGAGGTAGATAGCCGGGAGATGGGCCTAGCTCGAGGCTAGCTCAGGGCTGATTAGCCAACAACTACATCCATTTGGTTACAGCTAGCTAGTTGCGATGATCCGGTATTAAAGGTCCAGTGATTCAGTGATACCGGCAGAAAAACCGATAGGTTCTGGGTCAATAACGCGCTGTGCAGACAATAGTCCAGGCTAGAGCTGGCTGGTAGGTAGTGCAGGCCACGGACAATGGTGAAAAACCGCTAATGGTGGCTAATAGCAAGTAGCTAGTTAGCTGGCTACTCCCGTCCGGTAGACAGAGAGGTAGATAGCCGGGATATGGGCCTGGCTTGAGGCTAGCTCAAGGCTAACTGGTGCTTGCTTCGGGGGCAGCAGTGATTAGCCAACAGCAACATCCATCCGGTTGTGGCTAGCTAGTTGCGATCCGGTGTTAATGTCCAGTCATTCAGTTATTCCGGCAGAAAATCTGATGTTCTGGGTGAAAACCGCTAACGGTGGCTAATAGCAAGTAGCTAGTTAGCTGGCTAGCTAGTTTCAACTGGAGATTCTAGATAAAAGGTAAGTCAATAATAGAATCCGTTCCACATTGAGGTTTTTTTTGTATATGGGTGGTCCCGGGGATCGAACCCACTACCCTGGCGTTACAAGCACCGTGCTCTACCAGCTGAGCTACAGAGGACTACATATACTGTTATATACTGTGGTATACAGCTTATAATGAGACACTCTACCACTGGCGAGCAAAACCTTGAGACTTCCTTAATATTAGATTTTGTGCACCAGCTGTTGTTTACAAATATACACAGACCGCCACCCCTTGTCTTACCGAAGTCAGCCGTTCTATCCTGCCGATGTAGTGTATATCCCTCCAGGTGTTTGTTATCCATGTTGTCGTTCAGCCACGACTCGGTGAAACATAAGATATTACAGTTTCTAATGTCCCGTTGGTAGGATATTCTTGATCTTAGGTCGTCTATTTTGTTTTCCAATGATTGTATGTCGGCTATTAGGACTGATGGAAGAGGCAGATCACTCGCTCGCGGACCTACGTCCACGATATCTCCATCTCTTTCTCATGCGAATGACGGGGATTTGGGCCTTGTCGGGTGTCTGTAGAATATCCTTTGTGTCTGACTCGTTGAAGAAAAAATCTTGGTCCAATACGGGGTGAGTAATCGCTGTCCTGATATCCAGAAGCTCGGTTGGTTAGGGGGCCGTAAAATGGCAGCCATCTCCTCCGGCGCCATCTCAGCTCCATCCAACAGAACAACAACCCTAAGCACACAGCCAAGACAACACAGGAGTGTCTTCGGGACAAGTCTCTGAATGTCCTTGAGTGGTCCAGCTAGAGCCCGGACTTGAACCCTATCGAAAATTTAAAAAAAAATAATAATAACAATAATTGTAAAGTGGTTATCCCACTGGCTATAAGGTGAATGCACCTATTTGTAAGTCGCTCTAGATAAGAGCGTCTGCTAAATGACTTAAATGTAATGTAAATGAACATCTCTGGAGAGACCTGAAAATAACTGTGCTGTGACGCTCCCAATCCACCCTGACAGAGCTTGAGAGGATCTGCAGAGAAGAATGGGAGAAACCCCAAATACAGGTGTGCCAAGCTTGTAGCGTCATACCCAAGAAGACTCAAGGCTGTAATCGCTGTCAAAGGTGATTCAACAAAGGACTGAGTAAAGGGTCTGAATACTTATGTAAATGTGATATTTCAGTTGTTTTTTTTATACATTTGCTAAATTTCTAAAAACCTGTTTTTGCTTTGTCATTATGGGGTATTGTGTGTAGATTGATTAGGAAAAAAACCATTTAATAATTTTAAGAATAAGGCTGTAACGTATCAACATTTGGAAAAAGTCAAGGGGTCTGAATACTTTCCGAATGCACTGTGTGTATATATATATTTATATACACTGCTCAAAAAAATAAAGGGAACACTTAAACAACACATCCTAGATCTGAATGAATGAAATAATCTTATTAAATACTTTTTTCTTTACATAGTTGAATGTGCTGACAACAAAATCACACAAAAATTATCAATGGAAATCAAATGTATCAACCCATGGAGGTCTGGATTTGGAGTCACCCTCAAAATTAAAGTGGAAAACCACACTGCAGGCTGATCCAACTTTGATGTAATGTCCTTAAAACAAGTCAAAATGAGGCTCAGTAGTGTGTGTGGCCTCCACGTGCCTGTATGACCTCCCTACAACGCCTGGGCATGCTCCTGATGAGGTGGCGGATGGTCTCCTGACGTCTGTCACATGTGCTCAGTGTGAACCTGCTTCCATCTGTGAAGAGCACAGGGCGCCAGTGGCGAATTTGCCAATCTTGGTGTTCTCTGGCAAATGCCAAACGTCCTGCACGGTGTTGGGCTGTTAGCAAAACCCCCACCTGTGGACGTCGGGCCCTCATACCACCCTCAAGGAGTCTGTTTCTCACCGTTTGAGCAGACACATGCACATTTGTGACCTGCTGGAGGTCATTTTGCAGGGCTCTGGCAGTGCTCCTCCTGCTCCTCCTTGCACAAAGGCGGAGGTAGCGGTCCTGCTGCTGGGTTGTTGCCCTCCTACGGCCTCCTCCACGTCTCCTGATGTACTGGCCTGTCTCCTGGTAGCGCCTCCATGCTCTGGACACTACGCTGACAGACACAGCAAACCTTCTTGCCACAGCTCGCATTGATGTGCCATCCTGGATGAGCTGCACTACCTGAGCCACTTGTGTGGGTTGTAGACTCCGTCTCATGCTACCACTAGAGTGAAAGCGTCGCCAGCATTCAAAAGTGACCAAAACATCAGCCAGGAAGCATAGGAACTGAGAAGTGGTCTGTGGTCACCACCTGCAGAACCATTCCTTTATTGGGGGTGTCTTGCTAATTGCCTATAATTTCCACCTGTTGTCTATTCCATTCGCACAACAGCATGTGAAATGTATTGTCAATCAGTGTTGCTTCCTAAGTGGACAGTTTGATTTCACAGAAGTGTGATTGACTTGGAGTTACATTGTGTTGTTTAAGTGTTCCCTTTATTTTTTTAGCAGTATATATATATATATATATATATATATATATATATATATATATATATATATATATATATATATATATATGTGTGTATATATATATACACATGTACAGTGCATTCAGAAGAATTTTGGAACCACCAAGACACTTCCTAGAGCTGGCCGCCCAGTCAAACTGAGCAATCGGGGGAGAAGGGTCTTGGTCAGGGAGGTGACCAATAACCCGATGATCACTCTGATAGAGCTCCAGAGTTCCTCTGTGGAGATGGTACAACCTTTCAGAAGGACAACCATCTCGGCAGCACTCCACCAATCAGGCCTTTATGGTATAGTGGCCAGACGGAAGCCACTCCTCATTAAAAGGCACATGACAGCCCGCTTGGAGTTTGCCAAAAGGCACCTAAAGGACTCTCAGACCATGAGAAACAAGATTCTCTGCTCTGATGAAACCTAGATTGAACTCTTTGGCCTGAATGCCAAGCGTCACATCTGGAGGAAACTTCCCTACGGTGAAGCATGGTGGTGGCAGCATCATGCTGGAGGAAATAACCGCGATCGATAATAGACAGTACTGTGCAGCCGTTTTCATTGACCTGGCCAAGGCTTTCGACTCTGTCAACCACCGCATTCTTATTGGCAGACTAAATAGCCTTGGTTTCTCAAATGACTGCCTCGCCTGGTTCACCAACTACTTCTCAGATAGAGTTCAATGTGTCAAATCGGAGGGCCTGTTGTCTGGACCTATGGCAGTCTCTATGGGGGTGCCACAGGGTTCAATTCTTGGGCCGACTCTTTTCTCTGTGTATATCAATGACGTCGCTCTTGCTGCTGGTGACTCTCAGATCCACCTCTACGCAGACGACACCATTTTGTATACATCTGGCCCTTCATTGGACACTGTGTTAACAAACCTCCAAACGAGCTTCAATGCCATACAACACTCCTTCAGTAGCCTCCAACTGCTCTTAAACACTAGTAAAACTAAATGCATGCTCTTCAACCGAACGCTGCTTGCACCCGCCCACCCGACTAGAATCACTACTCTCGACGGGTCTGACCTAGAGTATGTGGACAACTACAAATATCTAGGTGTCTGGTTAGACTGTAAACTCTCCTTCCAGACTCACATTAAGAATCTCCAATCCAAAGTTAAATCTAGAATCGGTTTCCTATTTCGCAACAAAGCCTCCTTCACTCATGCTGCCAAACATGCCCTCGTAAAACGGACTATCCTACCGATCCTTGACTTCGGCAATGTCATTTACAAAATAGCCTCCAACACTCTACTCAGCAAATTGGATGTAGTCTATCACAGTGCCATCCGTTTTGTCTCCAAAGCCCCATATAATACCCACCACTGTGACCTGTACGCTCTTGTTGGCTGGTCCTCACTACATATTCGTCGCCAAACCCACTGGCTCCAGGCCATCTATAAATCACTGCTAGGCAAATCCCGCCTTATCTTAGCTCATTGGTCACCATAGCAACACCCACCCGTAGTCTGCGCTCCAGCAGGTATATCTCACTGGTCATCCCCAAAGCCAACACCTCCTTTGGCCGCAATTCCTTCCAGTTCTCTGCTGCCAATGACTGGAACAAATTGCAAAAATCTCTGAAGCTGGAGACACTTATCTCCCTCACTAACTTTAAGCATCAGTTGTCAGAGCACCTTACCGATCACTGCACCTGTACACAGCCCATCTGAAATTAGCCCGCCCAACTACCTCATCCCTATATTGTTATTTATTTTGCTCATTTGTACCCCAGTATCTCTATTTGCACATCATCTCTTGCACATCTATCATTCCAGTGTTAATACTAATTGTAATTATTTTGCACTATAGCCTATTTATTGCCTTACCTCCATAACTTGCTACATTTGCACACACTGTATATGTATGTATTTCTGTTGTATTTTTGACTTTGTTTTGTTTTACCCCATATGTAACTCTGTGTTGTTGTTTTTATCGCACTGCTTTGCTTTATCTTGGCCAGGTCGCAGTTGTAAATGAGAACTTGTTCTCAACTGGTTTACCTGGTTAAATAAAGGTGAAATAAAAAAAAAATTAAAAAAAAATGCTCTGTGGATGTTTTTCAGCGGTACAGAATGGGAGACTATTTAGGATCAAAGTACAAAGAGATCCTTGAAGAAAACCTGCTCCAGAGCACTCAGGGCCTCAGACTGGGGCGAAGGTTCACCTTCCAAAGACCCTAAGCACACAGCCAAGACAACGCAAGAGTGGCTTTGGGACAAGTCTATGAATGTCCTTGAGTGGCCCAGCAAGAGCCCGGACTTGAACCCAATTGAACATCTCTGGAGAGACCTGAAAATAGCTCTGCAGCGACGCTCCCCATCCAAACTGACAGAGCTTGAGAGGATCTACAGAGAAGAATGGGAGAAACTCGCCAAAGACAGGTGTGCCAAGCGTGTAGCCTCATACCCAAGAAGACTCTAGGCTGTAATCGCTGCCAAAGCTGCTTCAACAAAGTACTGAGTAAAGGGTCTGAATACTTATCTAAAAACAATTTATTCCATTTTAGAATAAGGCTGTAACGGAACAAAATCTGGAAAAAGTAAAGTGGTCTGAATTCTTTCCGAATGAACCATACATGTGTATATACACACTACCAGTCAAAAGTTTGGACACACCTACTTTTTAAAAGTTAATTTGTGGAATTTATTTCCTTCTTATTGCGTTTCAGCCAATCAGTGTTGTTTTGACAAGGTAGGAGGGGTATACAGAAGATAGCCCTATTTGGTAAGAAAACGAGTCCATATTATGGCAAGAACAGCTCAGATAAGCAAAGAGAACCAACAGTCCATCATTAATTTAAGACATGAATGTCAGTCAATATGGAACAGTTCAAGAACTTTTAAAGTTTCTTCAAGTGCTGTCACAAAAACCATCAAGAGGTATGATGAAACTGGCTCTCATGAGGACCACCACAGGAATGGAAGACCCAGAGTTATCTCTGCTGCAGAGGATAAGTTAATTAGAGTTACCAGCCTCAGAAATTGCAGCTCAAATAAATGCTTCGCCAGCATGGGTACCACATCATTCTGCAGCGATATGCCATCCCATCTGGTTTGGGCTTAGTGGGAATATAATTTATTTTTCAACAGGACAATGACCCAACACACCTCCAGGCTGTGTAAGGGCTATTTTACCAAGAAGGAGAGTGATGGAGTGCTGCATCAGATGACCTGGCCTCCACAATTACCCGATCTCAACCCAATTGGGATGAGTTGGACCGCAGAGTGAAGGAAAAGCAGCCAACAAGTGCTCAGCATATGCGGGAACTCCTTCAAGACTGTTGGAAAAGCGTTCCAAGTGAAGCTGGTTGAGAGAATGCCAAGAGTTTGCAAAACTGTCATCAAGGCAAAGGGTGGCTATTTGAAGAATCACAAATATAAAATATATTTTGATTTGTTTAACACTTATTTGGTTACTACATGATTCCATATGTAGTATGCGGCAGGTAGCTTAGTGGTTAAGAGGTTGTGCCAGTAACCGAAAGGTCGCTGATTCTAATCCCCGAGCCGACTAGGTGAAAAATCTGTCGATGTGCCCTTGAGCAAGGCACTTAACCCTAATTGCTCCTGTAAGTCGCTCTGGATAAGAGCGTCTGCTAAATGACTAAAAATGTGTTATTTCATAGTTTTGATGTCTTCACTATTATTCTACAATGTAGAAAATAGTAAAAAATAAAGAGAAACCCTTGAATGAGTAGCTGTGTCCAAACTTTTGACTGGTACTGAGTATACTAAACATTAGTAAGATCTTCCTAATATTGAGTTGCCCCCCCCCCCCCTTTTTCCATCTGAACAGCCTCAATTCGTCTGAGCATGGACTGAGTTCCACAGGGATGCTGGCCCATGTTGACTCCACTCCCTTGGGGAGGTGGACCATTCTTGATACACACAGGAAACTGTTGAGCGTAAAAAACCTAGCAGCGTTGTAGTTCTGACACAAACCAGTTTGTCTGGCACCTACTACCATGCCCCATTAAAATGCACTTCAATATTTTTTTCTTGCCAATTCACCCTCTAAATGGCACACATTCACAATCGATGTTTCAATTGTCTCAAGGCTTAAAAATCCTTCTTTAATCTGTCTCCTCCCCTTCATCTACACTGATTGAAGTGGATTTAACAAGTGACATCAATAAGGGATCATTGCTTTCACCTGGTCAGTCTGTCATGTTCTTAATGTTTTGTATAGTCAGAAAATAAAACAAAAATTTAACACAACATGCAACAATTTCAAAGATTTCACTGAGTTACAGTTCATATAAGGAAATCAGTCATTAGGCCCTAATCAATGGATTTCACATGACTGGGAATATAGACATGCATCTGTTGGTCACAGATACCTTAATAAAAAATAGTAGGTGTGTGGATCAGAAAACCAGTCAGTATCTGGTGTGACCACCTTTTTCCTCATGCAGCACAACAGTTCTCCTTCGCATAGAGTTGATCAGGCTTTTTATTGTGATCTGTGGAATGTTGTCCCACTCCTCTTCAATGGCTGTTTGAAGTTGCTGGATATTGGCAGGAACTGGAACACGCTGTCGTACACGTCGATCCAGACTACCCAAACATGCTCAATTGGTGACATGTCTGGTGAGTATGCAGGCCATGGAAGAACACAGATCATTTCATCTTCCAGGAAATTTGTACAGATCCTTGCGACATTATCATGCTGAAACATGAGGTGATGGTGGCAGATGAATGGCACGACAATGGGCCTCAGGATCTCGTCATTGAAATTGCCATCAATAAAATGCAATTGTGTTCATTGTCTATAGTTTATGCCTGCCCATACCATAACCGCTCCGCCACCATGCGGCACTCTGTTCACAATGTTGACATCAGCAAACAACTCACCCACACAACGCCATACACGTGGTCTGCGGTTGTGAGGCTGGTTGGACGTACTGCCAAATTCTCTAAAATGATGTTAGAGGCGGCTTATGTGTCACGATCGTTGGTTAGAGATGAGGACCAAGGCGCAGCGTTGAAGGTGAACATATCCTTTTATTACTGATCACACGATCAAAACAATAAACGATAACGTGACGTCTACAGTTTAACACAAACCGAAATGAACAAGAAACCACAAACACAAAGTGAAAGACAGACAGTTAAATATGGCTCCCAATCAGAGACACCCAGCTGACACTCGTTGCCTCTGATTGGGAGTCACTCAGCCCAACATAGAAAATCAAACAGAGAATTACACACCCTGGCTCAACATAACATAGTCCCCAGAGCCAGGGCGTGACAGTACCCCCCCCCAAAGGCGCGGACTCCGGCCGCGCCAAACAACCACAACAGGGGAGGGACCGGGTGGGCACTCCGCCTCGGCGGCGGATCCGGCTCCGGACATGACCCAGGCACGGGTTGTGCTGGACTGACGACGCACACCCCTGGCTTGATGCGTGGAGGAGGAACGGGCCGGACCGGGATGACGAAGCGCACCCCTGACTTGGTGCGGGGAGCAGGAATGAGCCGGACCGGGCTGACGACGCGCACCACTGACCCGGTGCGGGGAGCTTGGACGGGCCGGACCGGGCTGGCGACGCGCACCACAGACTTGGTGCGGAGAGCAGGAACGGGCCGGACAGGGCTGACGAAACGCACCATAGACTTGGTGCGGAGAGCAGGCACGGGCCGTGCCGGACTGACGACGCACACCACTGGCTTGGTGCGGGAAGCTTGGATGGGCCGGACTGGGCTGGCGACGCGCACCACAGACTTGGTGCGGAGAGCAGGAACGGGCCGGACAGGGCTGACGAAACGCACCATAGACTTGGTGCGGAGAGCAGGCACGGGCCGTGCCGGACTGACGACGCACACCACTGGCTTGGTGCGGGAAGCTTGGATGGGCCGGACTGGGCTGGCGACGCGCACCACAGACTTGGTGCGGAGAGCAGGAACGGGCCGGACAGGGCTGACGAAACGCACCATAGACTTGGTGCGGAGAGCAGGCACGGGCCGTGCCGGACTGACGACGCACACCACTGGCTTGGTGCGGGAAGCTTGGATGGGCCGGACTGGGCTGGCGACGCGCACCACAGACTTGGTGCGGAGCGCAGGAACGGGCCGGGCTGGGCTGTCGACGCACACCGTAGGTTTGGTGCGGGGAGCAGGAATAGACCGGACCGTACTGGGGACACACACCACTGGCTCTACACCGGGATCTGGAACGGGCCGGACCGGACTGGCAACACACGCCAGTACCTCTCGCCGTGCCTCTACACCCTCCATCCCCTCTTCTACCAGTGGCCCCCGTAACCTGGCGGCCTCCTCTGCAACCCCGCTGGACCGCTCCATAGCGGCCTCCTGCTGCCCCGACGTCGTGAGCCCCCCCCTAAAAATTTTCTGGGGGTCTCTCCTCCCCGTGGGCCAGGCCTCCATCATTCTCGCCAGACTCTCACCCCACTGCTCCAAACTCCAACCTCTCTCCTCTTCTCTTGGCTTGGCCCAGTCGAGACTCCTACTCAACTGCTCCCAAGTCCATCCTCTCTCTTCTTCATGCTGCTTGGTCCTGTTATGGTGATTTCTTCTGTCACGATCGTTGGTTAGAGATGAGGACCAAGGCGCAGCGTTGAAGGTGAACATATCCTTTTATTACTGATCACACGATCAAAACAATAAACGATAACGTGACATCTACAGTTTAACACAAACCGAAATGAACAAGAAACCACAAACACAAAGTGAAAGACAGACAGTTAAATATGGCTCCCAATCAGAGACACCCAGCTGACACTCGTTGCCTCTGATTGGGAGTCACTCAGCCCAACATAGAAAATCAAACATAGAATTACACACCCTGGCTCAACATAACATAGTCCCCAGAGCCAGGGCGTGACATTATGGAAGAGAAATTAACATTTAATTCTCTGGCAACTCTGGTGAACATTCCTGCAGTCAGCATACCAATTGCATGCTCCCTCAAAACTTGAGACATCTGTGGCATTGTGTTGTGTTGTGTGCACATTTTAGAGTGGCATTTTATTGTCCCCTGCACAAGTTGCACCTGTGTAATAATCATGCTGTTTAATAAACTTCTTGATATGCCACAGCTGTCAGGTGGATGGATTATCTGGCCAAAGGAGAAATGCTCACTAACAGGGATGTAAACAAATTTGAGCACCAAATTTGAGAGAAATACGTTTTTTGTGCGTGTGGAACATTTCTGAGATCTTTTATTTCAGCTCATGAAACAAGGGACCAACACTTTACATGTTGCGTTTATAATTTTCTTCAGTGTATATATATATATATTCTATTCAATATTTGTATGTTTATTTCATTAAAGTTGGCCTTGGGAAAGCAGGAAAAGCAAGAACATATTTTGTATCAGTGTTGTGACATCAAAACAGTTCAAAAGGGTAAGAAACTGTTGCACACTGGATTCATAACAAGTTAGTAGTAATAATAAAGTATTTTAATCTCAAAGTAATATTTCCAACCCACCTTTGGAAATGTGTACTTAGGCAGCTTCATGGGAAAGAAAGCATTTCTTTTGTATGACACATAATGGACAGGCTGGCCACCCATTGGTACCTAGAGAAACAAAATTGTTACAGTAAATCACTGTAAATTGGGCTGACAGACACTACTAATTATGTAACAGTCTTAGTTGTATGTTTTTATACCATTCTCTCTTGGATTATGGTCATTATTCGTTACAAGGTTACTGTACATTAAGATAGTATTTTCACACAACCGTTTTAGTGCCTTTTTATTACCTCAGAAATATTCCAAATTCCCACCTGAATGAAAACATACTGGTCCTGAACCACCAGGGAATCCGGGCTGATAAATCCAGGGAAAGGCCTGCCTTTGTTGGCCTCTGTGCAGTTCTGCAGCTTACAAGTTATATACTGGGACCCTATAACAGAAGATAAATCATTTCTACAATGTAACAGGAGAAAATAAGTGTTCTGAGACTATTCAATCAGAGTCTAGCATTAATTTCATTGATAGTAGAAAGCAGAAGAGCAGAGAGGCCAATTTCTATTTCCACTATTAACAGAGATGGAATGAGTGTCCCTGTGAGTTAGCTCTAGCCAAATGAGTCATTCTCCTCAGGGACAAGACATTAACTCTGGAGCCCTTATGGAACAGACATTCTAAACACTCCGTCCAACTTAAGAGCCCAGTCAGACCAACTGCCCCTTAGTAAATGAATAAACTTAATTGTAAAGAAGAGAGTGTGTCTGGATGCAGCCAATTTGCGTGGGTTAGAGTTATGTGTACTTGAAGATCAGTTTCCTCTCATTATGACTATTGTGTAAAAAGATGACTGCGTAGGGCTTTGCACCAGTGCAAAATTGGATTTGTTCCTCTTTGTTTCCAATGGTAGTATATCCTAATCGGTAAACTAAAGGTAAGATAAGCGTAAGTGTAAATATAGATAAGCGTGTTTTATGCTTTGTTTTTTGGTATTCTATTCCCTTCTGAATATAATAGCTGCAAACTTATGCTGCAGTAACAGCTGCAGTATTCCAAACTCATTTTGTGCTAAGTTCCCTCCTGTCTGTTTGAAATATGATGGTTCTTGGTAAGGTCTCTGTAATTTTGCACCCTGTAAAGGCTATTTCGCAGATGGAAAATGTCACTTGTGTGTGTAAATGATGATCCCTAGAGACCTAATAATAAAATCCCTGAATTCGATGTCCTTGATGTGATGATGACTCACGTCTGTCAGAAACACTTGTCTCCAAGTGAATCATTCCTGGTTCTTTGTCCAAACCCAGTTTTGACCTGTGGGGAGAGGAGCGACAACTGAGGAACACTGCAAGGCAGAACATCTTTTCAAATATGATATGTGCATTACAGTGGGGGAAAAAAGTATTTAGTCAGCCACCAATTGTGCAAGTTCTCCCACTAAAAAAGATGAGAGAGGCCTGTAATTTTCATCATAGGTACACGTCAACTATGACAGACAAAATTAGAATTTCTTTTCCAGAAAATCACATTGTAGGATTTTTAATGAATTTATTTGCAAATTATGGTGGAAAATAAGTATTTGATCAATAACAAAAGTTTCTCAATACTTTGTTAAATAACCTTTGTTAGCAATATCACAGGTCAAACGTTTTCTGTAAGTCTTCACAAGGTTTTCACACACTGTTGCTGGTATTTTGGCCCATTCCTCCATGCAGATCTCCTCTAGAGCAGTGATGTTTTGGGGCTGTCGCTGGGCAACACGGACATTCAACTCCCTCCAAAGATTTTCTATGGGGTTGAGATCTGGAGACTGGCTAGGGCACTCCAGGACCTTGAAATGCTTCTTACGAAGCCACTCCTTCGTTGCCCGGGCGGTGTGTTTGGGATCATTGTCATGCTGAAAGACCCAGCCACGTTTCATCTTCAATGCCCTTGCTGATGGAATGAGGTTTTCACTCAAAATCTCACGATACATGGCCCCATTCATTCTTTCCTTTACACGGATCAGTCGTCCTGGTCCCTTTGCAGAAAACAGCCCCAAAGCATGACGTTTCCACCCCCATGCTTCACAGTAGGTATGGTGTTCTTTGGATGCAACTCAGCATTATTTGTCCTCCAAACACGACGAGTTGAGTTTTTACCAAAAAGTTATATTTTGGTTTCATCTGACCATATGACATTCTCCCAATCCTCTTCTGGATCATCCAAATGCACTCTAGCAAACTTCAGACGGGCCTGGACATGTACTGGCTTAAGCAGGGGGACACGTCTGGCACTGCAGGATTTGAATCCCTGGCAGCGTAGTGTGTTACTGATGGTAGGCTTTGTTACTTTGGTCCCAGCTCTCTGCAGGTCATTCACTAGGTCCCCCCGTGTGGTTCTGGGATTTTTGCTCACCGTTCTTGTGATCATTTTGACCCCACGGAGTGAGATCTTGCGTGGAGCCCCAGATCGAGGGAGATTATCAGTGGTCTTGTATGTCTTCCATTTCCTAATAATTGCTCCCACAGTTGATTTCTTCAAACCAAGCTGCTTACCTATTGCAGATTCAGTCTTCCCAGCCTGGTGCAGGTCTACAATTTTGTTTCTGGTGTCCTTTGACAGCTCTTTGGTCTTGGCCATAGTGGAGTTTGGAGTGTGACAGGTGTCTTTTATACTGATAACAAGTTCAAACAGGTGCCATTAATACAGGTAACGAGTGGAGGACAGAGGAGCCTCTTAAAGAAGAAGTTACAGGTCTGTGAGAGCCAGAAATCTTGCTTGTTTGTAGGTGACCAAATACTTATTTTCCACCATAATTTGCAAATAAATTCATTAAAAATCCTACAATGTGATTTTCTGGATTTTTATCCCTCATTTTGTCTGTCATAGTTGACGTGTACCTATGATGAAAATTACAGGCCTCTCTCATCTTTTTAAGTGGGAGAACTTGCACAATTGGTGGCTGACTAAATATTTTTTTCCCCCACTGTATATGGTAAACACTGTATGTTTGGGTTTATAATAGCATCAGTTAATTTATGATAGAATCTCAACATTTTCATCAATGACATGTACATTTAGCTCATGATCTAGATGTGATCTGATCATTGAAGAGTATAGGTGTGCCCTGTGATTTTAAAAATCATTGGTTTAACAAGATGAAGAAAGGCACACTGACATCAATCTGTATGGGAAACATTATTAATCATTCTGTTGGTTTTCATCTATTCCAAAAGGATCCTGTGAACAAAGACAGTGCTTCACAGTCATAAAAAAAGTGAGAGACCGAGAAATTAATCAAAAGCAGAACTCAGAACAGAGATATTAATTTACAAATGTCAACCCCTCTGTTCAATCGTGCTAGTTCTACCTTTCTATTAAAATGTCAGCTTTCTAGAGAGGACAAAGTCATGTCGGAAGACATTTGAAGGATGACAATGTTTGTGATTTCCATTTTGATTCAATTAAATTATAATAGAGAACCTAGCTGCTTGAAATCTTGACCCCTTTCTCGTTGAAAAAAATAACAGCGACAACAAAAATGTCCCGTAAACATGGCCCCGTAAATCACTTGGCATGTGGGGTAATTCAGAGGGAAGGTGCCTCGGAGCCATTTCATCCTTTTTCAATAGAGCCTCAACTGGGAGGCAGCGGTTAAGTGCGGAGTGACAAGAGTGAGCACTTGTTGTATAAATAGCAACTATTGTGGAAGAAAATGGGTTTCTCCTCACTTTCCAGACTGTGTCAGTGTCTGAGCCATTATAAAAAAGGGCCCATCCTGCTTCCCTCAGCACTCTGTAATTGCCTTGCTACTCCATCTATTTTAAATGGACTTTCTGTCAAATACTTCATCCTCTTATATTGGAGAACAGCAGCCCCATGTTCTTAAACAGGTTCCTTATATGTTCCTCTATCACTCTGGACTGTATGGACTACATGCCTGCATTGTGTGATCTATGTGGCTTGTTAACAGGTTGATGGTGTAAATCTGCCAAGGCGAGGCTACGGTAACAGTAGATAAACTGCAGTTATGTGGCGTAAAAAATAACTTAAGATATTAACTGTATTTTGTCCTACCTGAATGTAATATTCATACCACAAACAAAACAGATATATGTTTGGTAGGAGGGTCTACACCTTTGTTTGCCTCTGAGAGGACAGTTTTATAATTGATGGCAATAATATCAGGATCATAGAAGTTGTAAACAACAAATAAATATGGAATAGATACATAAACCCAAGCCGTCTAAAGTAAACCTCTAAATCAAATGTTTCAACAATAATATAAAAAGGAGAACAGATAAATGGAATTGAAAGCAGCAATCTTGCTAAATATTGCATACAGTAGACCTATACATAACCTGTACAGAAACCTACATGCAAACTAGTATCAATTCATCATATACCTGTAACTAATTAAAAAGCTAATGTGTTACTCAATATTGCATCCAGCTCTACTCTGGTATCAACTCCATAAGGAAATCTTAGGGCAAATATATAAACTGTTTAGAACAAGAGACCAATAATGGCTTTACTTCGATGATACATTGCTTCCACTACATCTTTCTTTGGCTCCTGTTTTGGGCTAGAAAGCGCTTGATCATCATTTGTTCCCAAGTGATACAGTTTGTGAAATAAGTTTTAGTCAAATGTTGACCTAATTATTGTATTCTAATTGAGTCATTCACTTTAAGAGATAATGTTGTCCTGATGGCATTATTTATCAAAATGTTAAAAGCTGCCTGATCACTCAAAAAGTATTGATCTCCCTTGCCCCCTTGTAAATAGAAATGATTATGTTTTGTGATGACACATATTCATAGTATCATTATCTGGCAACAGGCACTACTGCATTAAGATACTGTATGTCATGGCAAATAATGTAGATTAGTGACCAGTCCTAAACACAGTATTTCTTAAGCACAACTGTTGGACCTTAGCAAAAGATTGTAAGAATATTTATTTCAACTATTCATGTGTTCATCAGGACCATAATTGTACATACTATATGCCATCTATTGAGTTCAACTCAGGTACGGGCAGAAGATTGAATTCAATACGACAATTCTGATAGGCTATCAATTCAGAATACTGTCAGTAGAGGAAAGAATGGTACTATTTATGAATATTGTAATACAGAGACTTGAAGTATGTGTCCAATGATGATAGAAAATACTGATTTATTCTCTCACCAGTAAAATCTGTTGGGGACCACACTGTCATGTACGAGCTGCCATCTTCTTCCAAATTCAACAGAGACGTAGAGCTGAAAGAAAAGTAGTTTTAGAAAATCTGAAGATAAAAAATAAAATTATTTTCCAGAGTTCAAACTAAGAGTTCAAACGAAGAAAACGTCAGACCTGGAGAATTCTCTTTCCCTCCATTTTAAGGCCTGTCATGTAAGTCTAATGGAGGCCGATACAAAATGTTAATTATACTGACATGTTTTTTTCCCCCTTTCTGCACTTTAGAGCACTTTGTTTGAATGTTTTTGTTATGAGTGCTGTACAGTTGAAGCTTTAAAGAAGACTTGGAAATAGTACTTTATATTTGAAATACAGTTTCAAAGAGTTTTTATTATGACAGGCTCGTTTGGATCAGCTTCTACCTCTCTTCCTCCATAGGATTTGTCCCTAATTGACAGTGACACATTTAACCATCAGTACAATTCCTTTGCATTATGCTATTGCACTCCCTCTTTTAGCAGAGTAGGGCTGTTATCCAAGCTCTCAAAAGACATGTCATCCATCCTGCTATAACTGTCAAGTCTTTTCAGTTGCTCAGCCTAATTCATAATGATAAGACTTTTACATAATATGAGAGCACATCACACATAGGGAACTATTTTACGATACAGTCATTTTCTATAGTACTATTGCCCTGTACAATACAGCAAACAAATTAATGTATATAAAAATAGAAAGAGGTGCTTTCCCCTCTGGGAGACAATGATGCTAATGCAAGAACAAGCATAAGTGTAGAGCACACAGCTACCATTGAAGTAAACATCTTGTTAAAGTCAATAAGGTCAATAGACTCACTGGCATTAACAAGGCCCTTGACTCAATCAATCAATTTGTGTGTGTGCTTTCTCCCCCCTCCTCACTCCTCAGTTCTAATTGACAGGAGTCTCTTTACCTTCTGGTCGTGGCTGTAAGCCAGGATCCAGTCCTCCTGCTCGGGGTGGAAGAGGAGGCTGAGGATGTCGAAGGCTAAGTGGTACCTCTGATAGGATGCGCCCTCATCAAGGCTAATGAGCAGGCTGCTCTCCACCTCCGGGTCGGTCAGTAACATGATCTGAGATGAGAGAGGACAGGTCAGGAGAGGAGAGGAAGGAGAGTTATCCTCCTGCTATGACAGCATCCACAGGGCATTAGGTGTGCTGTCTATTAGGTCTGCTGTATATTCTGCGAGTGCAGACCGTCTTATATAAACAGAGATGATATCAATAGTAATTCAAATAAAAATGCTGCCAACATAGTATGAATAAGAATGATATTAGCTCCAAAATCTAACAGATGTATGTATCCATTGTTTTATAAATCACAACATTATTATTATTATCCATTAATGTTCGTAATGATTAAACTTGATAATTATACTTTTGTTAATAGTTTTAAGGACATGAAACAGATATGGTTATGGTATGGTACATGTATGAGGACTTACCTTTCGTTTGTTATTTGGACTCACGTACAAGTAGCTTAGTATGGTTTTTGGCCCAACCTTTTCATCAAGTTTCTCATATGTGGTTCCATAGTCTGTTGACCTAGAATTCAATTAGGGGATTAACTAAATTAGTTATTCTACTGTTAAATGGTGAGACTGAGAGCACAGAGCAATATCAATGATAATACCTATGGTTTAGTACAGTGATAGTATCATTAGGCTTCGCAGGCAATTGGAACTGGAACGACGCAATTTGCTAGTTGAATGGAGAATTTTTCAATTATAAGAATAAACATGGATATCAGTATGACAGACTACGCAAGGGAATTATATGATTTGTAGTTCATGTAAAACATACAGTATACAAGTGTCCTAAAACGTTGACACCACAATATACATTATAAATATCAACCCTGTTTCTCAGTAACATTAAAAACCAAGCTTGATAACAAATGTGTTGGAGTTGGAGACAGTTACATAATCATATTAGAAAAGCTTCTCCAGAAGCATGTGTATTTCACATTGCCATCTGGCATTTTCTGGATGTCAGAAATATTTCAAGTTTAATATGCTACATTCAGGAACATACAGTACAACACTAGTTTGCAGTGTTTGAACACAACGTTCCCAGTGTACTGTATCATGCAACATTAAAAAGGGCCATTCGTTTTTCCTAACCATGTGATAGGCAATCACTCGGGCCCATGGTCACATGATCAAGAACAACTCTTGGTCCTGAACATGAACACCGAAGCCAGAACCCCTCCTTACCTCCATAGAGAGCTCTCTGTGACACTGCCAAGGCTGAAGTCAAAGTACTTAGTCAGCATTAGAATCACCTACAAAATAGAACAAAGTTCCAATCTCAGCGTACAGTTTTAGAAAATACTAGTAATAGACAACCCTTGTTAAGGTAACACTTCCATGCATCATATCATCTGGCACAATGGTGGCACTTGAAGTAATGATCCACTGTGCATACACTGGTTAAATCAATGTTGTTTCCACATAATTTCAATGAAATTACGTTGAGCCAATGTGGAATAAACATTGAATTGACATTTGTGCCCAGTGAGGAGTTGCCTATTATGCATGATTTCCCTATTGAGGTTGTAAATAAGCCTCAAATACAAAATAAGGGAGAAAATAAACTTTTGACAACCTCATCTTCAAACTTACAACTGTTGTTATTTTTATCATTGGAAGTGGTTTGAACAGGATGGCCTTTTGAGGTGTGTATCATCAATTTTACAACAGTAGCTAGCAACACATAAGCCTTAATATGGATGCTTATGTCAACATCCACACACATAAACAAATCCAAAACAAACTTCTGAGGTCTTGTCAAGGCATAATTTTGCATGAGGATGGTGCATCTTCTGTGCAAAGGTAAATCAGGGAACATGCACTATGTTGTGTTTTTGTAGGGCTCAGCGGGTTTCTTCCATGGCAAACACTACCAACGGTGGTCTAAAAATAAATGAATAAATAAGTAAACAATGCATCTATCATTCATCCTAGGCACAGCAAGGCTCTCCTCGTAAATATCATGGACATCATTTTTGAGGAGATCGTAAAGAACACCATCGTTATATGGCTGTTATACAAGCCTTTACTTAATAGGTATGAAGACACATAAATTGTGAGGTGTCACGTAAATTGTTCCAGATGTTAATGAATGGCTCTCTTGTGGACAGGTTTATTTTCCCTGTTGTAATTTGAAAGGAGAAACTCTTTTCCTACTCAGTATTTGTTTGAATCTAAATAAAGTCTGTGTATCACTTCATTAATATTATATAAGCCAATGTTTACAGATTGATATGTCTCTTTCCCTCAGCTCTGGATACTTGAAGACAATATGGAAAAGTACAATTAAAAAATATGCTAAAGTATGCAACTGTCTCAATGGTTCACTGCATAAGAAACCAGTGTAAAGGTCTTCTACTCCTTGGAGACGACCTCTCTCCTGGGACCATTTTTCTTCCCAATTGTACCCATTTCTTTTGTTTGTTATTTGGCCTTTTAGTTGATACAATTAATCAAGAAATGTGGCTCTTTTCATTAAAACGTGTATATATTGTGGTTGGCCAAAGTGTGGTGAGGAATAATATCAGTATCTTGTTAACACAGCAGTAATATAGAACCCTGTGGATTGGGAAGTGGAGATTAATGGTCAACCAATAACATGGCCTTTATAACTTCCAAAAGTACCAATCTGTTGGACATTGTCGTACACAATAAAACAACCTAGAGCAGTTTGGAAAGTAGAGCCAATTACTTCCTGTCTCCTGGATGGTCATTAATTTAACCATTTACTTGGAGAAAGTCCAGTGGAAGACTCAAATCAGTTGCATCCCCTGAAGTGCCAGCTTTAAAACTTGAGGTGTTAGGCAAGTGTTGAAAGTACAAGGTGAAGCTCTCTTAATGTTGTAAATATTTAATATACCAGGCATCAATATACAGTGATACTTAATTTTGTAGATTGTTGTGTGTTAAACAGGGGGTATGGGCTGGGTACTTACTTGCTATCTTATTGTAGCCATAAACATTAGTGAAGAAACTCTGAGCAAGAGCAATAAAAACCTATCAAAATCACCAATTTATTTTATTTTATTTATTTTATTTCACCTTTATTTAACCAGGTAAGCCAGTTGAGAACAAGTTCTCATTTACAACTGCGACCTGGCCAAGATAAAGCAAAGCAGTGCGATAAAAACAACAACACGGAGTTACATATGGGGTAAAACAAAACATAAAGTCAAAAATACCACAGAAAATATATATACAGTGTGTGCAAATGTAGCAAGTTATGGAGGTAAGGCAATAAATAGGCCATAGTGCAAAATAATTACAATTAGTATTAACACTGGAATGATAGATGTGCAAGAGATTATGTGCAAATAGAGATACTGGGGTGCAAATGAGCAAAATAAATAACAATATGGGGATGAGGTAGTTGAGTGGGCTAATTTCAGAAGGGCTGTGTGCAGGTGCAGTGATCGGTAAGGTGCTCTGACAACTGATGCTTAAAGTTAGTGAAGGAGATAAGAGTCTCCAGCTTCAGAGATTTTTGCAGTTCGTTCCAAAGGAGGTGTTGGCTTTGGGGATGACCAGTGAGATATACCTGCTGGAGCGCATACTACGGGTGGGTGTTGCTATGGTGACCAATGAGCTAAGATAAGGCGGAGATTTTCCTAGCAGCGATTTATAGATGGCCTGGAGCCAGTGGGTTTGGCGACGAATATGTAGTGAGGACCAACCAACAAGAGGGTACAGGTCACAGTGGTGCGTAGTATATGGGGCTTTGGTGACAAAACGGATGGCACTGTGATAGACTACATACAATTTGCTGAGTAGAGTGTTGGAGGCTATTTTGTAAATGACATCGCCGAAGTCAAGAATCGGTAGGATAGTCAGTTTTACGAGGGCATGTTTGGCAGCATGAGTGAAGGAGGCTTTGTTTGCGAAATAGGAAGCTGATTCTAGATTTCACTTTGTCCATTCCACATTGAGTGAGGCGGGTTGCAGGAAAGTATATTTAGTAGAAGGATGAAAAGTGTGATAGGGAAATATGTACGAAAAATACAAAAAAATACAAAAAACAGGCTATTTACACGGACACACTAGAGAACACGACCGCACTGCTACGCCATCTTGGATACCAATGCTCTGAAGCTAAACTGTGTAGATTAGGGATTTGGTTGGGGTAAAGAGACATTACAAATTCCTAGATAAAAAAAGGGAATGTCCGCAATTATACTTTTAACAGCTTGCTAAATAAGTGCACAGCTCCATACCTTCCACATCTTGACAAAGATGAGATGTTCGAAAGCTTTTAACATGTCGAAAACTATTCATGCCATGTTAGCGACAAATGTCTCCTAAAGAATTATTTGACATAGGAGAATAAGAAAAAAAAATTCCAAGCCCTGTGTAAATCTCAACGCCTGGAGAGTGAATGCATTGGTAAGAATCTGATCATTATTGAGGCATGAAAGGGTTTTATAGTGAATTAAAAGAGCTTAGTATGAGGAGATTACCACGGTGGAATGAAGGCATTGTATTAAGACGGATGGAGTGATGTGGGATAGAGGGTGGAGGTGGGAACTTTCTATTAGTGAAGGATGAGGAGCACCTGAAAGAGAAGAATTAAAGGCAAGACAGACTATACATTACGATTCATTCCCAGACTCAGTGACTCCCTGATCCAGCCTTATCAGCTTCAGGAATTAAGTTACCTCATGAATAAAACTGTCGACATATTTACCCACTGCAATTAAATAGATGAATGACTCCATAAAAGCAATTGTTACCCAAGTAACTGATCAGAATATTAATAGGGTAGTTTTCTGAATGGAAAAGCACAACTAACATGTTACCCTTTTCGGCTTTTAAGAGTTTATCTAACTATTTCCACTACTACCACACTAATGACGCTGATAAAAAATATCAAGCCAGCTCAAGTCTCTCCCTCATGTTAACCCTTATTGTACAGATGTGAGTTGTTATACTGCAGTCACAATACAATTTAGTGCTTAATAGCAATTGACTAGACACCCACATTCTTAGAAATGTACAGTACATTTTAGCCAATTAATATAAGATTTAAATGAGCATTTGCGGTCCAACATAATGAGTGTAAAGAATTGTGACAGATTCTCTGGGAGCGGAGCAGGTGATTACTTTCAAACAGATGTTTCTGTTGGTTCATAATGATATTAACATTAAAAGCTGTGAATTTTGAAAGTAAAGGTTTTCGTATCATCAGCTTATCATACAGCTATAAGTTAAAATCTGACTTATTTCCTGTGTTTCACTGGGAGAAACTCCTTTTGTAAGAATAAAATGCATAAACTATCATTATTTACACAAGCTATACTTTCTGTTTCAAATCAAATCAAATTTTATTTGCAACATCCGCCAAATACAACAGGTGTAGACCTTACAGTGAAATGCTTACTTACAAGCCCTTAACCAACAATGCAGTTTTAAGAAAAATAAGTGTTAAGTAAAAATTAGATCAGTAAAAAATACTAATATGTAATATGTACTTGTGGGTAGAGTTAAAGTGACTATGCATAGATAATAAACAGAGAGTAGCAGCAGCGTAAAAAGAGTGGGTGGGGTGTGGTGGGGGGGACAATGCAAATAGTCTGTGTAGCCATGATTAGCTGTTCAGGAGTCTTATGGATTGGGGGTAGAAGCTGTTAAGAAGCCGTTTGGACCTAGACTTGGAGCTCCAGTACCGCTTGCTGTGCGGTAGTAGAGAGAACAGTCTATGACTAGGGTGGCTGGAGTCTTTAGGGCCTTCCTCTGACACCGCCTGGTATAGAGGTCCTGAATGGCAGGAAGCTTGGCCCCAGTGATGTACTGGGCCATACGCACTACCCTCTGTAGTGCCTTGCGGTCGGAGGCCGAGCAGTTGCCATACCAGGCGGTGATGCAACCTGTCAGGATGCTCTCGATGGTGCAGCTATATAACTTTTTGAGGATCTAAGGACCCATGCCAAATCTTTTCAGTCTCCTGAGGGGGAATAGGCTTTGTCATGCCCTCTTCACGACTGTCTTGGTGTGTTTGGACCATGATAGTTTGTTGGTGATGTGGACAAAAAAGGAACTTGAAGCACTCAACCTGTTCCACTACAGCCCCGTCAATGTGAATGGGGGCATGCTCAGTCCTCTTTTTTTTCCTGTAGTCCACAATCATCTCCTTTGTCTTGATCACGTTGAGGTTGTTATCCTGGCACCACACGGCCAGGTCTCTGACCTCCTCCCTATAGGCTATCTCATCGTTGTCAGTGATCCGGCCTACCACTGTTGTGTCATCAGCAAACTTAATTATGGTGTTGGAGTCGTGCCTGGCCATGCAGTCATGGGTGAACAGGGAGTACAGGAGGGGACTGAGCCCTGAGGGGCCTCCGTGTTGAGGATCAGCGTGGCAGATGTGTTGTGACCTACCCTTACATTACATTTACATTTTAGTCATTTAGCAGACGCTCTTATCCAGAGCGACTTACAGTTAGTGAATACATATTTTTTTATACTGGCCCCCCGTGGGAATCGAACCCACAACCCTGGCATTGCAAACGCCATGCTCTATCAACTGAGCTACATCCCTGCCAGCCATTCCCTCCCCTACCCTGGACAACGCTGGGCCAATTGTGCGCCGCCCATGAGTCTCCCGGTCGCGGCCAGCTGCGACAGAGCCTGGATTCGAACCAGGATCTCTAGTGGCACAGTTAGCACTGCGATGCATTGCCTTAGACCACTGCGCCACTCAGGAGCTTACCACCTGGGGGCGGCCCGTCAGGAAGTTCAGGATCCAGTTGCAGAGGGAGGTGTTTAGTCCCAGGGTCCTTAGCTTAGTGATGAGCTTTGAGGGCACTATGGTGTTGAACGCTGAGCTGTAGTCATTGAATAGCATTCTCACGTAGGTGTTCCTCTTGTCCAGGTGGGAAAGGGCAGTGTGGAGTGCAATAGAAATTGCATCATCTGTGGATATGTTGGGGCGGTATGCCAATTGGAGTTGGGTCTAGGGTTTCTGGGATAATGGTGTTGATGTGAGCTATGACCAGCCTTTCAAGCTATGGCTGTTGGTACAAGCAAAAGCATGTGAAGCTCAGTGCTCTCAACCATACAACCTCAACCTGTATTATTGGCTTGCTTTTGTCTGCCACATCAATATATCTCTTTATTCACACAGACATTGTTTCCTGGTAGACCAGATGTTAGCGAGGGCTGGATTGTTTGACGTCAGAGCTATTTGCTCTCCCATGGATAACAGGTCAACTGGATCATGAATTATATGGTGACATCACAGTAGTATATTGCGAAGATAAATGAGTAATGTCCTCGCATGACTCTCATAACCACCAGGACTTTCAAAGCATGACAGCTAAAGGTAGGATTGCTCGTCAACAACAGAATACTCTAGATCACTGTCATATCTGCCTATTCCAGCCATGTTAGTATCTTCTGACATTCACTACTGTCAACTGCGAGCTTCATCATGAACAAAAGGATGTCTGAATATCTGTTAATATGAGAGTATAACTCTCTGTATTTCTGACATTAACATATTTATTCAGCACATACATGTAAAACTCCTTCAAACTGGCCTTAATATAAAAAGAAAACATCTACCCTAAACATTTATTACATGTAACAAAAATGTTGCACAACCAAAATCCTAATGACCGATCATTACATTTGCAACCACTACAGATGTTGGATCTCCATTTGAGCCAGTTTGCCACAGCAGGAACATGATCCTGCAGCAACAGAAAGAGTGAGTAATTATGTGGATTTTAATGGACTTTGTTTTCATGAGTGAAAATGAAGTCTGAAATGTCAAAGTGGAAATTACAAAATGCAGAAGCCTTTTTAAACCTCAAATACACTACAAGTTTTCAACGCAGGAAAGTTATCCTGCAACACAGTGATCAAATTAAGATCCTGCATCTGTAATTTAATATCCATTTTGATCTATGTTTGGCTGAATCTCAGTGAACCATATCATTTTAATTGGGTACCAATAATATATAGTTAGTCACCATGTTAGGGATACCCTGATGCTATCATACTATTAAGAAAAGCCGAAATTAAAGAGGCATTACAGACACCCCTATGGCGGACATTTCTCTGTTGTTGATTCTTGACGTGAGAAATCATCAGAAGCCGCTCACTTCTTCTTTGCGTGTATGCTTTTGCTGTAGTAACTCCTCCTTGAAAAGAACGAAGTGCAGCTGTATCTCCAGCCAGACTATGGCAGCCTGCTGAGCCTAGAAGCTTCATCGTGCATGAGGGAACTCTGATCAATGCTGGCAAGATTAGACATCGAGTGGGTTTGTTTTCTACCCAGCCCAAAATTAGCATCCGCTGAGCAGAGGATGCTTTAAAAAAACACTTTTAACTCATAGATATGCCTTCTGAAATGTGGATGCTCAAAGATAAAGGTGCGGGGTTGTGTGTGTTCTGTTGACAAACTCCAAGATACCACACCAGCAATGACATTAGTCTAACACTGATATAATTAATGCTAATTAGATGCACATTTTGTTAGTACTGCAACCAAAGCAAATGTCCATGAAATACCTCTGCTATAAATCTCCTTCAATAATTTGTTTTGAGGTTGGGACATGAGGCATGACCATAGACACTAAAACCAGTAGATAGTGATACAGTAGTATCCATGTATTCCTATGGAAAACTCCCGATAGCGCATGAAGCCCTGAAGTATTTGAATTTAAAGCGCGGCATATTGCTGAATGGGGCTGAATGGCACCAAAAAAATCGCTAAGGAGCATGGTGAAAGTGGCCATAACTAGCAAAGGATCATGGTTGATGTAGTCGTTCATCCTGCCTGAAAGAGTCAACCTTAAATCAACCTTAACCTCATAGCCTGCCAGCCCGTGAAAACGCTGTGTCAGCACGTGGTCCTGTGTGACGACAAATGTAGTAGTCAGAATGGCTCTTGTACAATGTCCTAGTGACTAGGGTTGCAAAATTCTGGGAACTTTCAATAAATTCCCTGGTTTTCCTGAAGTTCTGGTTGGAGAATTCCCGGAATCAGGAATGAATAAGCAGAAAATCCAGAATCCTCCAACCCGGATTTCTGGAAAACCAGGGAATTTATTGACTGTTCCCGGAATGCTGCAACCCTAGTCATTTTGTAACCCTACTAGTGACCCTTAGGCGACATGCTGAGGTCTAAAAGCCTGCCTTCCCTCTCTGCAGCACACTCAGCGCGGGGCTGAGGTCCAACAGAAGTCTCCAAAATATGAGTCACAGTAATACATTGAAGATGTCAACTGAACAATTCTGGTGTTGCTAATGTAACATTGAGACTGGTAGATTGATGTTGCAAGAAAAAAGGCAAGAATGAGTGCTGATGCAGGTTGATGGAGCTGCCCATAGAAGTGTAATAATGGTTATGACTTATAATAGCTAATATAAAGAGGACGATGCATCTAATGCAAAGGCAAAAGTAAAGACTGATGGAAATAACATTGAGAAGGTGCTGATGTTGCCCTCGCTACTGTCAATGTAACATCCCGTATAACATCCCATTTACACCTTGAAATGCATTTTGGGATCATACCTAATGCCATACCCCTTTTTGAGCGTTGGGCCAGTAACTGAAAGGTTGCTGGTTCGAATCCCTGAGTTGACTTGGTGAAAAATCTGTCGATGTGCCCTTGAGCAAAGCACTTAACCCTAATTGCTCCTGTAAATCGCTCTGGATAAGAGCGTCTGCTAAATGACTAAAATGTCAAATGTAAATGACAGCCATCTGTTCGTGATCAGATCTGGTGAACAAGCAAAGCTTGAATAGCCTCCCTTGTATAGTGATGCATTGGTTGTAACATCGACATGACAATTAAGGAAAGTTGATGTGAGGTAGAGTATGCTCTCATTCATTCTGTATGAGCCTAATCCAATGGTAAATGAAGATGAAAAGGATACACATATTAGAACAATAAAGTATGTAAAGAATTATCCAAAATATAAATTATATAACTGAAATGTGTACTGAATTATATAACACACCCAGGGCCACAGCACTGCTTCAGCTCTAGCATCACCTTAACAAATAGACTGTTCCACTACAAATGCGGTCTTTGAAGAGAAATCCACAATGGTCTGCTGCATCTGATGCCAATCTAATGAGGGATTAACTCCCATTAGCCTGATATTTTGAGGATACAGGTCCGGGTTGCTATTAAGTACTTCTCTTGACAAATGGATTTGTGAAAAGTGTCATATAAGTAGGCTAACAATGGATCGCTTGAACGTGTGCAGCAGAGGTAAAAATGTGTCTTGTCAACTAAAATAACAAAAACCATTGGACCATGCCTTAATCCTCACCTCCACCCTTAATACCTGGGCCACACAAAACCTCCACACACACACAAATAGATAGACAAAATGAAGCACACAGATAGTGAGTGAGAGTGTGTGTGTGTGTGTGTGTGTGTGTGTATGTCTGTGTGTGTGTGTGTGTGTGTGTGTGTGTGTGTGTGTGTGTGTGTGTGTGTGTGTGTGTGTGTGTGTGTGTGTGTGTGTGTGTGTGTGTGTGTGTGTGTGTGTGTGTGTGTGTGTGTGTGTGTGTGTGTGTGTGTGTTTGCATTTTCCACAATCCAGCTCTTCAGCATCCTGGTGCACTGGTCTGCACTGCCCACTGCTCTCCCAATGCCTCCCAATGTTTTCCAAGTGCCAGGATTTGCACTAGAGGCCCACACACAACTAATTAACTACATATTAGACCCTTCAGAAGTCCACCAACTAAAATTAAATTTTAAGAGGCAGAAA
This sequence comes from Coregonus lavaretus, assembly GCF_964263955.1. Classification (NCBI taxonomy): domain Eukaryota; kingdom Metazoa; phylum Chordata; class Actinopteri; order Salmoniformes; family Salmonidae; genus Coregonus; species Coregonus lavaretus. The sequence goes on along the minus strand of NC_140023.1, from coordinate 10,759,515 downwards.
AATCATAGTATAATTGTTATACATTCAAAATGATTATGCCATGCGCTATAATGCAAGGATGAAATCATCATTGCCAAGTTTCACTTACGCTGCTATTTTGGCCGGACCAATGCACCATGGCTTGGTTATGAGCTGAATCCCCTGTGAGTGCGAATGTAGAGCTAATTAGTTTCAAATCATGTTGCCCGGAGGTTGACGCATCTTCACCGTTCCATCGGAATCCGGACCAACTTGTTCTACTTTCTGCCGTCTGGAAGCTGCGCTTTCGTCGCCGGCGAATGTTCCTCAAACTTGCCCCAGCCTTGTTTTTTGATAACTCATGTCGTTTAAGTCTATTTTCTCTTCCAAAACTATTAATTCTATTATGTTTAGTGTTATTGACGGTTACTTTATTGAGGGTGGCAGGTGGAGGCATAGATCTATCTGTGAGTTTGGAGGTGATTCCTGAGCCACTTTGATGTTGATAGAGCACTTCAGAACTGTCCATGTGCGGACGTTCTTCTAATCCACGGCTGTATGATTTATTTACAAACGGCTGCTCGGATTCACTGACTGAACTTCTTGCCTCGCCATCACCTGAGATGCGCGCTAAATATTCCGCAACATTGGCTTCTTTACAGCTGCTGTTAAAGGGGTGACAACCTGGTGACTTCTCTGCAACCCCCACAACTTCATCCTCTGGTCCCTTTCCAAATGGATCAAATCCCACTTTAGAGAGTTCCCGGGGAGCCGGCTTGATAAAAGAGAGTTGGCATGATGGAATGCACCTTATCTCCGTTTCGGTCATGTCCAGGGTGGAAGTTAAGGTAAAGAGACACATCCACATAGCAATGTGCCAATGAGGGCAGCAGCCGACGGTTGTCTCCATCCCTCGTTTAGGTTAGTCCGATTTGAATTGTAACCTGAAGATAATTAGACAACTTCTTAGTGTTTGATTATTATCTGCTGAATCGCTTCGGGAACGGAAGTTGCTACGGTGTAAGAAGAAGCGCTAACAGAAGTAGTGATGCAAACGATGCACCGGAGGAGGAGCTGGCGGTTGGATTCGGTCATGAAAGGAGAGAGGATAGCCAGAATCCGACTTTCATTACGAGAGAGGAGAGAAGGGCGCTCTCCCCTGTACTTTAACATGATATCAACCCTGATATTAAAGTGTAGTCTTACTGTCTAGGATAATTTAGTCTCTGGATAACATGGAAAATGACACATTGAATATTTTTTCAGTCATATTTTCAGTAAGGAGTAACCTAGAAGACATACTGGTATATGGATTGTAAATTATGCCCTCAATTGGACCAATTGATGCACATAGGCTGAATGAATGTTGGCTACATTTTCAAAGCAATTTTTGTATTTATTTTTGCACAGATCAGTCTTTGGGACCTTAACTATGTCCATAATGAGTAACACTTTATATTGTCATTAATAAGCCAATAATATACCAATTATAAGGCATGTGTTCATGATTTCGTATTAATTATTAGCCCATTACATTTTCAAACGCAAGTAAGCTATAAAAAAAACAATGGGTAAGAGTTATAAAATATCATTTATAAGGCATATCTTAATTAACAGTACATCATTTATGAATCATAACTATATTCATATGACATATTAATACCCCTGTTCAATAGCATTCCTCTGATAAATGTCATTCTTACAAACCCATTTACAAATTATTAGTCAACTGTAACCACTAACAGCTCTCTAGGTATATTTTCATCCTCTATCAGAATGGACAGTTAACTCAGTACCTTAGCCAGAAATAAGTTGTTTTTTGGGGGCGGGGGGACAGCTAACTTCCTGAAATTTTACAAATTTTGCCATGGGGCAAAGAGAAAAATGTGCAGTTTTATAGCTAATCTCATGCTATTCTACACATCTTGCCATGAGGCTGAGCGAAACTGTTGCTGTTTAAAATTGTATTTCCTGCAATTCTACACATTTTGCCAGAGGGCAGAGAGGAACATTTGAAGTTGTATAGCTAATCTCATGCTATTCTACACATTTTGCCCTGAGGCTGAGAGAACATTTTGCATTTTTAAAGCTAATTAAAGATAAAGGCACTGGATTTTGAGCTGTCTTGTTTGATAGATGAACAATGTAGGCAGTGGCATGGTGCATATAGCCATAGAAGCCATAGAAGCACAGTGATATATGCCTCAATGCAGTCATATTTGTGGCTTATTGGGGGTGTGGCTTTCAGTTAGTTATTTCTGGCTACCCATCCCATGAGAGTGAATGTCATTCCAGTTCATCTGAATGTCATTCCAGTGCACTGCTAGCTACAGTATGAATTATATCTGATGGTGTTTGCATGTTTAGGTAAAAATACAAATATTGTCCAGTTTGGAACACTGACAAGTAGAGAGCATACATTATTTATTTATTTGACCAATCTGATTGGGTGGGCCTGGATCCCCAGTAGGTGGGCCCAGGCCCACCCAGGCCCACCCGTGCCTAGGGGCTGAGTTAACTTAGAGGAAAGAGCATCAGATATTCAGCAGCAACATTCCTTCAGACAGCGATATGTAGATAGTGACTCAGGGACATTATCCTGCCCTCACCGTGACATTTTCTCTGAACCTTCACCTTAGTTATTGCCATCAGGAATTACAGGTGTTGAAATATTGGTGTGAAATACAGTGGGGAGCTCACAGAAAAGTGTGTTTGTTGTGTTGCCTTTTCAAAATTGGCAATTGATCATGTCCCTTTTGCCAATCTAATTGAGTGTCCAGAGACCTACAACAATGCACTGTCAGTGTACCAACACAGCTAAAATAATGAGCAGGTCAGACTCTAAGAACCTTCATGCTGTGAGTTGCAATTGTCTAATGGTGTGGGGTGGTAATATTATACTTTTTCCTTCAGGCTGGCATTGGTATTCACCTGCATCTCAGTGGGTTGCAATGGAGGTGTGGCCAATCATTTCGCTAGCCTCCTATTCTGGGAAAGTAATACAACATCAATCACTTTATTAGCAGAATAGTAACGCATGAAGTTGCTGAAAATATGCTAAATTATGGCAATACATTGGCCAGAGCAATACAAATAATATATCCTTCATACTGTGCAGTAGGCTACTTGGATTGAATGCAACATTGGGGCAAACCATTAGAACCCTATTAGATGTAGAAGCCATCCTCACCATGCTAGCTATTTGATTCTATTCCTGGGTAACATTTAGTCAATAGGAGGTGGTTGGTCTTGACTGATGCCTTAGAAAGTCTCTATATTGATCTGTCCTTCCCATCGCTTTGCTTGAGCCGGGACGTGTTCCTGTTACATGGAGGGGTCAGCAGCACAGAGCCGTCTTTCATTCAGAGCCATTAGCAATGCAGTGTGCACTAGCTCTCTCAATCTGTTTCAGTTATCCTGCATCAGACAAGAGGAAACCCGCCTAATGCAGATAGATGGTTGATTGGGAATTTCAATCATGCTTAGGCCTATGTGTGTAGACGAAACACATTTGACCCACTGCTAAAAAGTTCAATTTTTTTGACTATTTTTGTGGTGGAAATATACCACAGAACATTAATCAATGTATTAAAGGTTTCACATGTTTAAGGGTTTTTAAATGTATAATTGAAAGTTGTGAAATAATGTAGACTGGCAGTATATGTAGAAGAATACATAATAGGAGATTAAATGTTATGTTCCAAGGACAGTTGAAGGGAACATGAAAATAAACATGAATTTAGCTCTGATCTCGGTTTATCTTGTCATTCTCGTATATGGGTGGACGCTTTAATAACTGCTTACAAACCTGTGTGTGTGCACACACCATGGCAAAATAATGATTGTCTTTCAAGAGAGAGGATCGCTTTAGCTTTGGCTGGCTTTCTGTAACACACACAGACAGAATACGAACTGTATTATTCTCCCTGGAATTGGGGGTAGCATTGAGGAGTTTACCGCATCAGTCTCCAGCTTAATTAATAAGTGCATCTACGACGTCATCCCAACAGTGACCGTACGTACATATCCCAACCACAAGCAATGGATTACAGGCAATATATGCACTAAAGGCTAGAGCTGCCAATTTCAAGGAGCAGGACACTAATCCGGACACCTATAATACATCCCGCAATGACCTCAGACGAGCCATCAAACAGGCAAAGCGTCAATACAGAACTAAGATGGAATCCTATTACACCGGCTCTGATGCTCTTCGAATGTGGCAGGGCTTGCAAACTATCATGAATTACAAAGGGAAACCCAGCCACAAGCTGCCCAGTGACGCGAGCCTACCAGACAAGCTAAAGGCCTTCTATGCTCGCTTTGAGGCAAGCAACACTGAACTATGCATGAGAGCACCATCTGTTCCAGACAACTGTGAGATCACACTCTCTGCAGCCGATGTAAGTAAGACCTTTAAACAGGTTAACATTCACAAGGCCTAATTACAAGGACGCGTACTCAGAACATGCGCTGACCAGCTGGCAAGTGTCTTCACTGACATTTTCAACCTCTCCCTGACCCAGTCTGTAATACCTACATGTTTCAAGCAGACCACCATAGTCCCTGTGCCCAAGAATGCCAAGGTAACCTGTCTAAATGACTATCGCCCCGTAGCACTCACATCTGTAGCCATGAAATTATTTGAAAGGCTGGTCATGGTTCACATCAACACCATCATCCCGGACATCCTAGACCCACTCCAATTCGCATACCGGCCCAACAGATCCACAGATGAAACAATCTCTATTGCACTCCACACTGTCCTCTCCCACCTGTACTCCCTGTTTACCCACGACTGCGTGACCGCACACTATTCCAACACCATCATTAAGTTTACTGACCACCAACGATGGTGAGAAAGCCTATAGGGAGGAGGTCAGAGACCTGGCAGTGTGGTGCCATGAAAACAACCTCTCCCTCAATGTCAGCAAGACAAAAGAGCTGATCGTGTACTACAGGAAATGGAGGGCTGAACACGCCCCCATTCACATTGACAGGGCTGTAATGGACCGGGTCGAGAGCTTCAAGTTCCTCGGTGTCCACATCACTAAGGATCTATCATGGTCCACACACACCAACACAGCCGTGAAGAGGGCACGACAACGCCTCTTCCACCTCAGGAGGCTGAAAAGATTTGACATGGGCCCTCAGATCCTCAAAAAGTTATACAGCTGCACAATTGAGAGCATCTTGACTGGCTGCATCACCGCTTGGTATGGCAACTGCTTGGCATCCGACCGCAAGGCACTACAGAGGGTAGTGCGTACGGCCCAGTACATCACTGGGACAGAGCTCCGTGAAATCCAGGACCTCTATACCAGGCGGTGTCAGAGGAAGGCCCTAAAAATTGTCAAAGACTCCAGCCACCCAAGTCATAGACTGTTCTCTCTGCTACCGCATGGTGAGTGGTACCGATACACCAAGTCTGGAACCAACAGGACCCTGAACAGCTTTTACCCCCAAGCCATAAGACTGTTAAATAGTTAGTTAAATAGTTAACCAAATAGCTACCCGGACTATCTGCATTGACCCTTTTCGCACTAACTTCTTTTGACTAATCACATATGCTGCTACTGTTTATTATCTATCCTGTTGCCTAGTCACTCTATTCCTCCTAGTTATATGTACATATCAGTGGGGGCTGCTGAAGGGAGGACGGCTTACTTTTCTATTATTTTTCTATGTTCTTTCTCTCTGCATTGTTAGGAAAGGCCCATAAGTAATCATTTTACTGTTAGTCTACACCTGTTGTTTACGAAGCATGTGACTAATACTCTTTTATTTTATTTTAGCTTAAATTGTTAATTTGCAGACTTGTGAGCAGGCCCTGCGGAATGCACTCTTAGGAGAAAATATGGATCCTAGCTGTTGATTTTCGCTGTTAGTTAAATTGAACAGACCTTGAAATCCATTGTAGAACAAAAGACTGTAGCCTGTTTTCAAGGTCTCTTCCTCTGTCTAGGAACAGCTTCAATTGTCAGCCTCCCTTTTACACATTTCTGAAACAAAGGCGATGCAAAGGAGGAGAAAACAAACACAGCATCCCTGTTGCATCAAGAAGTACTGTATTTGAAAATTTAGTTTTGTCCAAACAGAAGATGACAAGACAAAAAGACAGTGAAGGAATGCCAGGTCATTAGTTATGCACAGTGTCCACCCCGCCTCCCCTCTGCTCCAACAAACATCTGCCTTTACTGCAGTAGGATCTGTGGCAATGGATCAGACTCAGCATCACCTCCAAACTCACAGATATCCCTCCCATAGGAAGATAATCCTTTGATTTGATCGCAGATTATTACTTATCTAATCCTGTCTTTTCTGTCAGAGGATTGAACACGAAAAGTAAGTCCATCTGCGGTGTGGGTTGATTGATTCTGTTTTGGCCACCCGTGCACTGTACTACTATCAGTGTTGAGTTGATGGGTTTTTTGAGCTAGCTCATTTTAGTGATGGACGCTTGAGACTTTCACTTCAATTAGTACCCAGCACACCTTTGGGGCAGCTGAAGAGACGATCGCCTTTTCAAATAATAATTTAAAATACATTACTAAGAGATAAGTTGCAAGGCAATACAGGCAGCGGGTTAATTGTTTTGACCCTTGTGGAATGCTATAGGCCATATCTATTGATGGCACAAATCCTTTGGTCTATTTAGTTGAAGAAGAAGGATATGTAATGTAAGCCTTTCAGGTTCAGTGGCTGCTATGATGTTGGTATCACAAACCAGAGAGATGATATTCTATGCACAAAGAGATATATTAATTATAAATGTGTTGATATACAGATTTGTACAGATATAAACATCAATGTCAAACCAGTTTAGGATCAATAGACAGGTGGATGAATTTCGCAGCACATACATTAACATTTAAAAGGGAATATGATATGAACCTCTGAGAAGCTTATTTTAGAGATAGATAGTTTTTCTTGCATTACAATAACAATCTCAATGTGGCCTTTTGCACATGTGCTGTCTTTGAGCACAGTGCCATCATGGTTGGTCTGTTGCCTTCACGCAGGTTAGACAGTGTCCTCTCATCTCTCTGTCCTCCCTCTATTCCCTTCTTGCTGTCACTCTCTCCCCTCCCTCTTAGTGTCCCAGTAGTAGCAGCTGTGGGAGTTCAATATGACGATAGTGTGATGCACAGGAGGTTGATGGCACCTTAATTGGGGAGGACGGGCTCATGGTGATGGCTGGAGCGGAATGAGTGGAATGGTATCAAATCCATCAAACACATGGTTTCCATGTGTTTGATGCCATTCATTTCGCTCCTTTCCAGACATTATTATGAGCCGTCCTCCCCTCAGCAGCCTCCACTGTTGTGATGTACGCCAGCCCCTCTGCTCTCTCTGTGTCCCATTCTTTAAACCAACAGCCCCGGGGCTTGTGTTGCTGTGTTTTTTTCCCTCTCCTCTATCTATTCTACTATGGTGGGGGATTCTTGTGGAGCTGAAGTAATTCTAGCCTGGCCGTGAGTAGGTTTACGGTAGTCTCATTGTTTTGTGTAGCTCCGGTGTAAGAAGGTTCCTCATGGCTAAGTTGAGGTTTCCAGACTTTTTTGCCTGCCTAATTAGTCATGACGAGACATATAAACAGGGAGAAGGTCACTTTTGTTGTTTCTCCTGCAGAAACTCCTGCAGAAAGTCCAGCAGATTGCTAGCTCCATATGCTAGACCTCTAATGAGGTCATACCAGTTTATCCTGAGCAGTCTAAAGGCCGTGGCAACAGTTAAACCACTGAGGTTTGCACAATTACCGGTGGAAAACTCCCACACAGTGCATCAGTCATTCTCTTCCAGGAGACCCCTTTCATTTTCAGGACTGTTGTTTTTTAGCCTTGTGAACGGGGCTTGAGAGAAACATCGTCCTAGTCATCAATTATTAAACAAAGCGTATATCACAACCTTTGAGATCAAAACAGCATGCTTGTAAGATACAGGGGGGCAACTCTGATATTTAGCACTGCGAAGTGCAACACAAATCTAAGATGGAAAGGTTAGATGTATGAAATCTAACACAAGCACAGAGCCTTTGTAATTTCCCTGACAGGTACACGATATGGCAGAGGAGCACTGTAGGGTATATGAGTCTATCTTTGTACCTCTCCAAGAGGCTGAGGATTTTGCACCAACACACAGAATAGGGTTCCTGTGAAAATGAATATTTGATGATATTGCTAGCAGGCTATGATTGGAAGCATGAGTGGATTAGCATTCCAAACCGCCTCTTGAGCAGAACGTTCATCATTATCAACCTTTAGGTTTAACAGCCAGCGTGTAGAATAGCATGTTACTGTCTTCCTGGGGTTGAAAACGACAAGGCAGGTAAAAATGATTTACCCTCTTTTAAAAGCTAACTCATTACAGCCATTTTTAGAAACAAGAAGAAAAGAATTGACAAAACATGCATTAAATTGGTCCATACCGGTTGTGAGAACTTTGTTTCCCCTTTGTGTTGCTTTTGAATGTTTTGATGAAGTACAATAGACATATGAATTCACATAAAAAAATTAAATAATGATAATAATTGATGTCAGAGCTTTTGGTCAGAATGCATGATGACACTGCAAATGGCCCCAGATATCATTAACTGTGTTTTAATTTCACAAAACCAGAAACTCGCATTATGAGTTCATTCATGCTTAACTGGATGATTAAATAAACTTCCCTGTGATGAAGTATTGGCTGCCGTCCACAGGTAGTGATGCAGTCTCTTTTTGTGGTCCATGTTGCTTTAAGCATGGTTTTTGTTTAGACTCAAAATGTTGTAGTAAAATGAATAATGCAGATTAGGTACTGGCTCTGGGAGGTATGTGACCTGTTTCAGTATCCTATGTTTCATGTGTTGAGTGGATTTCAATTGGTCGTGGGGGAACAGGGCTTTCCAAAACAATGAACCAATTCAAACAATTACATAATTCTCTTGCTCCTTGAAATGTCTTATGGAAATCTGAAAATGAATAGCCTATTCTTCAAAACCATGCATAGATCAAACTACTCCTTTTATCTGGCTTCTACCTCACAAGGCCTGCTCCACCAAGATCCAAGGGACCTGTCACTTTCCACCCTGTGACACAAACACTGCTTCAGGCGCCCATGGTATTCTGTTTTGCATTTTATGTCAGGTTCTTTGGTAAGATGCCAGTAAGAGGATAAAAAGCATTGGCACCATGATATGATGGAGGTCCTTATTGAAACTCTAGTCAGAGTGGCTACTCTCTTTACAGGAGCTCATTAGTCGGAGAGACCTGTGTGCGTTGTTCCAAGTCTGCAGAGTCAGCGAGGGAGCCACTCATCACTCCACCCAATCCAGTTTCCTGCACATCTGGTCTAGCAGCTCCAGGGTGACCTGCACACACACACACACACACACACACACACACACACACACACACACACACACACACACACACACACACACACACACACACAACAGCCACACACACACACACACACACTAAAGCAAGTGTGCATACACACATACAATGCCCCTAACACATGCAAAGTTATGAGTACAGGTCCATACCTACTCACACATGCACATTCTGTACATACACAAAGCTGCATACACACCAAGGCAGCGCCTCCCCACATACACAGAGAAACCAATGCACACACACATACATATAATCCTCTGTGATTTACGGCCAACACACAAACACACAGACACACACACACACACACACACACACAAACACATCTGTGATTTACAGCCCACTTTACACACAGCTCAGGTGGCCATCACCAGCTCTGACCCTGTACTGCAGCTCAGGGACAGAGACTCAGCAGTAGGCTGCCAGAATAAACCACTGCCAACGGCCAGTGAGGGCTAAGTGTCAATCTTCAGTTATGAAGGTTTAAACACTTTATTGTTGGAAGTTTTGTTACACAAAACAGAGCTACTTTTAGACTGTGGACACCCTCCGTTAGTATGAATGTTACACTGAATATATAATATATACTTGTATCTATCAGAATACAGCAGGATCAAGTAAACAGGTTGTCATTCTTGAGTCTTGACTAGGCAAGTCAGTTAAGAACAAATTCTTATTTACAATGACGGCCTACCCCAGTCAAACACGGACGACGCTGGGCCAATTGTGCGCCGCCCTATGGGACTCCCAATCACGGCCGGTTGTGATACAGCCTGGAATCGAACCAGGGGGTCTGTAGTGATGCCTCAAGCACTGAGATGCAGTGCCTTAGACCGCTGCGCCACTCGGGAGTTTCAATCCCATACTGAGAGAGAAAGGACGAGATAGTATTGAGAACATGTCACTGTATATTCGTCTGACTGACATTCAGGCAGTGTTCCATTGGCGTCACGCAGACAGAATAAAAAAACAAGTATAAAACCTGGAACAGTGGCAGAAGCTATCAAATTGACTGAGAGTTTCGGCATAGATGAAAAGCATGAGCTGCCATTTCAAAAGCCAGAATTAATCAATGGAATCCGTTGGTACAGCCTCAACATAATGGCTCTCATATAGGGCATTCATTTCAGATTAAAGCTACCATAAGAAATCAATACTTCAGTCTCTTTTTCTTCCAACGCCACTGGCTGTGAGGTACAATGAATTACTTTTCATTTAGGGCCCTATTCACTCAAAATTGGTGTCCTGAGGATTCCAGATAAGATAAAAATTAAATAATTCCTTCACAGTGTGACTGATATTGATTTATGGTAATCAATAAACAGATGCTGAATGTGTGAAACTGAAGGGAACTCAACTGGATGACTCACTTTTTTTGTATGTACTTGGTAGGCTGATTCATTCTCTCTGCCGAGTGCACATGTTTGAACGCAAAAATCCTGCAGCTTTGGAGAGTACCACTTTCCCTTTACTTTTCCATACCCCCATCCGTCCAGCTCTCTGCCAAGCTGGAGAGGTCTCAGCCCAGCCTCCGATGGCCACCTGTGTTTCATGACTGCAACACATCTCTGGCACCATGGCAACCATTTCAGCTGAGTATCCATTGTGCTGTGGACAGATGCTCTCACTAGATGAGGCCACCTTTGACCCGCCAATGTCACCTCAATCATCACTTCTGCTTACCTCAAATTGAAGTGGATTATAATTCGGCACACTAATAATTTAGCAGTGAGTGAATTGTGAATAATTTAGTAGTGAATTGTAAACTGTATTCTGTCGCTGTCACAACAGCCCTCCTGAATTGGAAGGTCTTTGCTTGTTTTGAGAAGAGGAGAGAGAGAGAGATAGATAAAGAGATATAGATAATGAGAGAGAGAGAGAGAGAGAGAGAGAGAGAGAGAGATGGGATTGGGGAGAGAGAGAGAGTGAGAGACAGAGAGAGGGATGGGTGAAAGAGAGAGAGAGAGAGAGAGAAAGAGAGAGAGAGAGAGAGAGAGAGAGAGAGAGAGAGAGAGAGAGAGAGAAGAGAGAGAGAGAGAGAGAGAGAGAGATGGGGGAGAGAGAGTGAGATTGGGAGAGAGTGTGAGAGATGGAATGGTATAGGGGGGGAGAGAGAGAGAGAGAGAGAGAGAGAGAGAGAGAGAGAGAGAGAGAGCAACACATGGAATCGGCAGCACCTGGTCTCACCCTACACACACTGAAATCAGTGTCTGCTGTACGCAGATGACCTGGTGCTACTGTCTCCCACTAAGGAGGGGTTACAGCAGCATCTAGGTCATCTGCACAGATTATGTCAGACCTGGGCCCTGACCGTTAATCTAAAAAAAACGAATATAATGATATTCCAAAAAAGTCCGGAAATCAGGATGACAAATATAAATTCTATTTGGACACAGTTCTATTAGAACACACCAAAAATTACACATATCTAGGACTAAATATCAGCAACACAGGTAGCTTTCACATGGCTGTGAATGAGCTGAGAGACAAAGCAAGAAGAGCATTCTTGCCATTAAAAGGAATATTAAAATCGAAATTCCAATTAGAATCTGGCTCAAAATGTTCCAATCAGTTATAGAACCAATTGCTCTATATGGCAGCGAAGTATGGGGTCCGCTCTCTAATACTGAATTTTACCAAATGGGACAAACATCCAATCGAAATACTGCATGCAGAGTTTTGCAAGACTGTATTGCAAGTGCAAAGAAAAACTCCAAATAACGCATGTAGAGCAGAATTGGGCCAATACCCCCTCCTTATTCGAATAGAAAAAAGAGCCATAAAATTTTACAACCATCTAAAAACAAGTGACCCAAAACATTCCATCACACAGCTCTACTATGTCAAGAGATGAAACAAGAGAAGAGTCCCCTCAGCCAGCTGGTTCTGAGGCTCAGTTCACTAACCAAAACCAACCTCATTGAGCCTCAGGACAGCACTCAGAAAATCTGGCCCAACCAAATCATCACAAAGCAAAAAGAAAAATATATCACCTATTGGAAAGACACCACAAAAAATCAAAGTAAACTTCAATGCTATTTGGCTCTAAACAGACAGTACATGGTGGCAGACTATCTGACCACTGTGACTGTTAGAAAACTGAGAAAAACACTGACTAGGTACAGACTCAGTGAGCACAGTCTGGCTATAGAGACCGGTCGTCACAGGCAAACCTGGCTGCCCAGAGAGGACAGGCTGTGCTCACTCTGCCCCCGGGGAGAGGTAGAGACAGAGCTGCATTTCCTATTACACTGTGACAAATACTCGACCTAAGAGAATCTTTCTTTCCCAAAATTATCATTCAGTACAAAGAATTTGAAACTATAAAAGAGGAAGAAAAAATCAAATATTTATTGGGTGAAAAGCCAAAGTGTGCAATTTTGGCAGCCAAATATGTGTCCTCCTGCCACACCTGAGGACAGCCAGTGAAAAGTGTAATGTAATGTCAATAATATTTCCTGTTTTGTTTTGGCTTTCATAGCATGTAA